>NC_058497.1:14032257-14372614 GCF_020382885.2 Scatophagus argus | reverse complement strand
GAGATCCTCAAGAGGAAATGGTGGGATGGTGGCAAGTGTCCAAAGGAGGAGGACCACCGTGCTAAAGGTTTGTCTCTGCTTAATCCTCATCTTTCTTCCATCAACCACAAATTCCTTTAGTTGCCATCTCACTCGTACTTCTCCCCCTGCGTGCTGCTGTCTGCAGGTCTGGGCATGGAGAACATTGGCGGTATCTTCGTGGTGCTGGTGTGTGGCCTGCTGGTGGCTATCTTCATGGCAGTGCTGGAGTTTGTCTGGATGTTAAGGCAGACACCAGGAAACGAGGTGAGAGAGGGCTATCTAACCTGCATCTGCTTTGTCTCCCTCTCCCCTCCCTGGTACCCTCCCCCTCACGGAGCTGCTAGGCTTTCCAGCTTCCAGCTTTGACGAGAAGTTTAGCAGGCGTCTTCTTCTTCCTCTGGGTTCCACCTGACACCCAGCCTCCCTCCATCCAGCCTATGAGACATAATCAGCACAGAACCAAAGATATACCTCACTTATACCTCGCTCAGAGCATATTTCGATTATTTTCACTTTATAGCAGTAGGAAAGTAATACATATATAAGTATTCTACATATAATATCAGACATAATATTGAATATTGAATGTAGTTTATTCTTATTGGTGTTGAATATGTGCGTACAGGGTGCTTCCAATAAGATTGGAAAAATTTTGTGATTGTTTCATCTTAGCCTTAACCCAGTAAGCTTTTAACTTAAAATATGTCTGGCATTGTGTGCACGTCTTCACTCCAAATCCAATTATCAGAGACCAGAAGTCATTCATTCCGTCAGAGCGTGAATGATGGACAATAATGGATTTGTTTTGGCCAGCAATTAGAACTAGAGGATCGGTTTTTAAATGTAATTTCTACTTTACATACGAGTATTTTTCACTATGGTTTACACAGGTAGTGTGTGATTATTATAATCCTAAAACTGTTTAAATGATCAATCAGAGTGACATATATATAAAATCATATTCATTTCAGAGTAGCTAGAAAGCAATATGTGTCCAGGCTTGTGACAGAACTCCTGCTGTTTGAAGAGACAAAGTGCAGTTTAGACACTTTAAATTGGCAGAAAAATAAACAGTTCTGTTAGAGAAGGAGCTCTGCTGAGCTATTTTTGAGGAAAGGAAAGGAAGGAAGGAAATAAAAACAATACATCTATAGAAAGATGTGCATGCAGTGTTCCCGTTATTTCTGATGTGATTCCTTTAAAAGGTGCTTGATAATTGTCTTTTCAAGTGGACTCCGCACTGTGATTTTAATTCAATAAACATTCAGAATGTGAAAGTCAAAAACCAACTCATGTGCTTTCTTCTTTCTGAGCAGCATAGATCGATGTGTCACCCTCACTTGTAAACCCCATGTGTGTGTGTGTGTGTGTCTGTATAGTTGTTACTCTGCTTGCGTGCAGCGTGTGTGGATTTGTAATTAGCCTCTTGCATTTGAGCTGTAGTGTCATGTCCATCATTATACCCACTGGAGTTTACACAGTGTAGACACTCAGAAGAGAAGTCACACATCAGTTCAGGAGACAAAAGGTGTGTGTTACATGTCTGTATGTGCCTGAAAAATACATTTAAAATTGCATATGTACTATACGTTTTTGCTGCTGGTTGTCTCTACTGACCCCACTATATAAAGATAAGTTAACAATGAAACGTATGTGTTGTGTGTCTGTGATGTCCATCAGTCTGTCTTGATCAAGTCAGTCAATCAGTGAGTTGTCTGGCCTCTCTCCCTTTCTCTCCCTCTCTTATCCCCCTCTCCCCTATCTTTTTCTCCCTGTGTGTGTGCTTGCAGCAGTCAGTGTGTGAGGAGATGCTGCGGGAGCTGCAGGGGATCGTCCTGTGTCGCGACAGCCTGCAGGTGAGGCGCCGGCGGGCGGCCCCAATGATGCGGCCGCGGCCCTTACCCCTGGAGGAGCGTCGGGCTCGAGCTGCCGCCGTCAGCCTCAGCAACGGCAAGCTGTGCGGAGGCACCGGACTGCCTGAACCCCTCTCCCACAGACTGGCACAGGAGGCTGCCCTGGTTGCGAGAGGGTGCAGCCACATCCGCATTTGCCCCGAGTGCCGGCGCTTTCAGGGACTGAGGATGCGTCCTGCAGGGGCCACGGGTGCCCTCCCTTCTCCCACGCACAGTGAGGAGAGCATAGAGTGGGACAAGACCACAAATAGCAGTGAACCTGAATAACGCCCAGCGATTCCAACAGGACTGACTTTCCCAAAGGCCGCCTCTATATTTTCCAGGGATCAAAGATCGTGTGGTTGTTTTTGTTTTGTTTTTTTCTTTCTTTTCTGATTCAGCCATTTGGAGCTTGATCGTAAAGGGCAGGACAGTGCTGTGACTTTGTTTTGCCCTAGAGGCAACAGCCAGTAGTCAGTTTTGAAATCTCCTGGGGTGAATTTTTTACGTGGTCATAAGAGAAACTGATGAGTCTGTCTCGTTGTGGTCTGTCCCTGTTGGCCCTGCGTGCTGTGTAAAACAGGACGAACAAAAACAGCTATGGGGCACTTGTACTATGCAGTATTTTCAGTCATTTATCATTGTGCTGTTTTTTTTTTCTTTTTTTCCTTTTTAAATTATTTCTGTCCTCTGTTGGGTTATCGGTACTGAATATTGTTATTCTATTGTTCTTAAAAGATCTTTAAACAAACTCCTTTTTTAATCTGAAAATTTACTGTATGGGCGTATATTGCCTCTGAAGAGCTGCAGAGATGAACAGACTAAAGCGAAGTCATCCTTCAAACCTTTTATTTTGAAAGTGCCAAAAACCATAAGTACTATCTTGTGGCTGAAGAAAGCACCACAGCCTTGAGAAGACAAAAACTCAACTGAACCTAGAAAACAAACAAACAGAGACATACAGACACATGGACTCCTTTTATAGTAGTGATATTCTATTAAAAAAATGTTTTAACTGTTGGTATCTCTGAAAGACAGCGATGCATGTCCAGAGGTGTTGGCAGGTGCTCATTGAATGATTAACTGCTGAAGTGGTGGCTGAAGGAAAGTGTTCCTGTTTTGAATACCTGCTTGAAAACATCATGGCTGCACACACAAACACAAAGACATTTCATTGATTTCAGCTTCCTTTGTGTTTGTGTTTTGTGTTTTCCTTTGTGTTTCCTTTCTCCTCCATATGTCCTACATCTTTGACACAATGACACATTTATTGTCTCATTAAATGTCCTCTATATGATCTCTCACTTCAAAGTATTTACACAGTCTCCTGCGGAGTATACATGTGTCTAAGAAGGATTCAGGGTCCACAAGGACAAGCCAGTGAGATCGAATGAAACCCAGCATGTATCAGGTCCAACCAAAAGTCCGGGTAGAGTAAAAAAAAAGGCTTTTTATATCAGCAATTGACTTGAGTTCTTTAAATGTCAAGGCAGTTAAACTTTTATTGAATGAGATTATTTTTTTCTTTTTTTTTACACACGGTGTTTCACTTAAGATAAGCCTGACATTTTCATGCTTTTTTGTTAGAAAACATACAAACAAAAAACTTAAAATATATTAATCACGTCTGTAAGAGACAGATTTTTAATGTAAACAACAATGATTGGTTACAGTTTTAATTATGTTGTTCTGTCAAGAAGTCAAGAAATATTTTTTGTTCAGTATATCAGTCAGACCTCCAGAGGTGAAACAAACCACCAGCAACAGGATTCTTAGGATTTTTGAGTTAATTTCTACGTGTGACTTGGTGTTGACCCACTGAACCGAGTGGTTTTGAAGGTGTTACTGTAGCCTGACTGCTGCACAGTGAGACTCAGCGGTCAGACGCCTGTCTACGCTGCTCCTCGCTTACCCTGTGTGTGTCCATCAGCTTCTGTCAGTCACCATCACTCAGAATTAGGCCACCAACTCAACATATCTTGAAGGTACCACTGCAGTGTCTCTCTTGTACTTTTATTAGCCACATTCGCTTTCTATCTTTGGTATTTTTCACCTGCTGGTTGTACAAATCTGTGTGTGTTCTTTTAATGTAGCAACCACGAAAAGGAGTGAATGTTAAACTGAGGTGTCCAGTCTGTCAATGCTCATCTTTTTTTATTTCTTCACTTTATTGTCACTCGGTCACATCTCATTCCTCACGTACACACAAATCTAAACACACAAATACACCCCCCCCCCCCCCACAAAAAAAAAAGATCAAAACAAAACAAGGCAGCAGCATCTCTCTTTGACACACAAAGATGCAAACATTCGCCTCACCAAGTTCACAAAAGCAAGAAGAAACTAGGGAGAGTGAAAAAATGAGGGACAAAAACCACAGGGCAGAGATAGTCACAGAGAAGTGTCGTGGAATAAAGTATAGCCCCATCAAACAGTAAGTTTACTCCCAGAACAAAATCTGGAAAAAAAAATCCTCTGAAATTCTTTCGAGTCGTGGAAGAAAAAAGAGTGAAGCCACGAGTTTGCCTCTCTAGAGTTACCACCACTTCTGTGACAGCTGATGGAGGAGTAACATGAATATGTGGGGGGGGGGGCTTCTGAGATGACAAAAATACACACTTTTGCAAAGTAATAAATCACAGTCACAATTAATCATGCATTTTTCTGAGATCATTCACTGTCTTTAACTGTGTGTATGTTAATACTGAGTCATGCTTTCACCCTGTGGCTGAATCAGGGTGACGGTTCTGCCATGTGTTCACCTGCACAGTGACATCTCCCACTTAGGAGTTCACCCAAACTGCCTTTATATTTCCTGAAGCACCTGTTACTGCATGAATGGCCATGATTGGTATGCTGTTTCAGAAGCTGAATATGTGATACTGTGGTGGATCAGGCCCTGACAGACCTGGGGTTAACTGCAGTATTAGCACAATTGTACAAATACAGAGTCTTCAGTTAATTGATGGTTTTGAACATTAGGGTGACTGGAGTCACAAATGAGTGGAATTTATATTCGAGGGGGGCTTTTTGTCCTGCACTTTCAATGTCGGTTAAGTCAGCTGCATTTCAGGACTTTGGATGGCAGTTTAAAGGTCTGCAGGGAATCAGGACTGACACAACAACACACCAGTGTTTGAAACAGCATTGAATCTGCTTGATTCTGTACCCTGTCAAAGTGAATGGGAATCAGAAAAGGCCTTATGTTATCATGTGCTGAAGCATCAGGAGTGCCAGTGCACCTAATCCTCAAGTAATGAACTATTGTTGTTTTACAGATGGTGTGTAAATACAGTGTGATCAACAGGGTTCCCCAGTAATGGTCCAAAGTGTTGTAACAGTCATTTGAAGTTGATTTTGTCAGTAGGCCACAGAGATACAGACCCACGTGTGTATAATGTTTATATGGACACATTAAGTCATTCAGACACACTTACATATGGATATACATACACAGACTGCGAGCATAATGTTAAAAAAAAAAAAACCAACTATTCGCAGACAGTTCATTTTAACTTTCTATTTCTTTATATAACAACTTGTTAAAGGCAAATTGCCAAGCAAATAGCAAAAAAAAAAAAAAGAAAAAAAAGAAAAAAAAAAGAGACCCAGATTTCATTACCGGTTTTATAAAAGAAGTTTCTTTGCTGAATGTCACTAAGAAACTCATGAGAGCAAGAAGGCTCTCGCTGCACCCGATGCTAACTTCTTGAACACTAAAAACATTTACAGGGGTGCTAAATCAAGCGTGGTTGGAATGAGATTGCCAATTACCTTGAAGGCACGAGGAGCAGTGGAGTAAGAATTAAAACAAATCCCACTGAAACACTGGGAGACCTTCGCTGGGAGACCACTGAGAGAGTCAGCAGGGTTTGGCTGCTATATTTTATATGCTTTATTTTCTTATGTTGACATTTTTATTCCATTATAAATACATTTCTTAAAACAATCTCCATTTCCTGGGGTTCTGGCTTTGTCTTTTCTTTACTCTGACGTATTTGACCTTCTGAGATGTTCAGATCCATCACGCTAAACAGAGTCTGAGTGCACTTTGTTTTTCAGGTTTTATTATTCAACTGGGAGAAATATTCAGACAAGTGCACCTGTTTTGCTGTGACATATGCGCATGCAGAGAGGCAGCATGAGGATGTATGGCTTTCTGGCTGAGTAAATGTGGCACTCGTTGAGCGAACCAGAAGGAACTGATGCATCTACCTCTTGTTTCTTTCCCGTAACTGAATTAGGCTAACGTCTGCACACTTGTGAATCAGATGAACAGCTGAGAATTTGTGTGGGTGGCAAGTCTTAACGGAGGCTAATGAGTTTAACAACTCACTCATGTGCCATATACACATCCACTCGGCCGTGCTCCATCTATCACTGTGATTTTCAGTTTATATTTCTCTCTCCTCAGGATAGTGAGTGAACGCCACACAACATCCTGCATCTGATTTACTGTTTAATTCAGACTGCCTCTCTTCTCTGAGTGCCTGTCTCACGATCTTCCCACCGGAGCCTAAGAGTTGACATGTTTTGTCAGTACGTCACCGACCTGCATGTCACTGCACCCACATGGCTCTTACAAGTGTGCATGAACACTGAAGCGCCACCTGTAAGCCACAGCTGTGTCAAGTTTATTTCATCGTGCTCAAGTCTCTCCTTCTGCCTCTGGTGCTCCGGGTCCATAAATTCAGTGCACCTCTACCCACCACTGCCTAGCTGCTGTTGGATTTATGGAGCCCATGATGAGCAATGAGTGCCTGCAGAGGTGTGTGAAAATCTACTTCACTCCTCATGCTTACCCAGTTGTAGCACATAGCAATACCAATTTCCCTGTAGTTGATTGTTATTCCACAAGGATTTAGGAGTTTTAGTGTGCTGAGTCGGATGCATTTTGTTACAGCTCACATCCCATATACTTGAAGAGAGACTTTCTTATCAGCCCATTCCATGTAAATAAATTTTTTTGGTGTTTTCTTTTTTTTTTTTGGCATTTTGCTCACATGAAATTCATATCTTTTTAGCTTCTTCACCAGTTCTGTGTTCTAGTTGTAGTAGTCAAAACATCAACCCTGAGATATCTGGAAATGTTTCGAATATTGTGGGTCTATAACTGCCTTCAGTGTGATCTTCTGATTGCATCCCTTTGTCAAACTATTGGTTTCTCTTCTTTGTGACAGCAGATTTCCCAAGATTAACAACGTGCATGTATACATCCGCCACATAACTGCCACTAATGAGCGCTGGATCTTAAGATTAGCATTTGAAAGATATAACAGACTATCGGTGGAAATTACCTATTTCACACTCAGACTGGTGTACATTTCAAAGCGAGAGTTTTCCTATTTGAATTGCTGGCAATTAATTGCATAAAGGCTTGTTGTTGTTGTTGTTGTTGTTGTTTGCTCAAACAAAAGGTATTCAGAGTGCAAGGATTCTCTCCAAGGTGAGATGCTGTCAAGGCTGTTATACAGCCTTTTGTTTGCTGACAGTCGTTGTTGAACATATTGACCAAAACATCTTGGCATTGTTTGTCTTTCAGAGAAATAAAATGGAGCTTCATTTACTTTGTGTTTCGTTCCCTCACTATTCATTCCTGCCTTGATCGATGGCCCACAGATGGGGAAGAATTGATTAGCTAGTTGTGCGTGTGGGTGGTTTTTGAGTGAGAGTGTGTGCATGTGTGGGTGTATTTGTATGTGATCTCTGTCTCATGCACTTGCCTCCATGGGAAATCACAGAGTGGGCATCCTGATTCATCAGCTGTAGGCAAAGTCATTGCATCATTACCCAAAAGCTGCACAGTAGACAGTCAAGTCAAATTCCAGTGGAAGTGCAGCAGCCAGCTGTCATTGTTAGATATTCATAAGAAAAATGAAAGCGGCTTTTATTTGTGGGAATCACTCGGTTGGGTGGTGCATAACGAAGCCGCAAGTTCTTCAGATGTTTTTTTGCTAAAACTGTCACAAAACTCAGTTGCGGTGCATGTTAGTAAGAGTCTTTTCTTTTTGTTTTCTACCTAAATATTAAAGTTCCAGAGACTGAAATACATACAATAACACGTCATTGATTTTCAATAATGACTCCACTTTTTTTAAGGAGCATCTTTTGTCTCTGAACAAATGCAAATGCATCGCCGAATTACAGCGAGTTTATTAATCATGTGCACGACAAAACACTCACCTGTTTACCCTTTTCCTGTGTGGTAGCTGTGCAATTTATTTAAACCTGTAGGAAAATAAGTTATGTACTTAGACATGTCCTTCCTAGGTGTATACAACCAGGAATAAGTACATGTGCTCAAGTAGAATTTTATGCTACTTGATGTTTTTTGCTGTATTTCAGAGGGAAATATTGTGATTTTTACTTCACTACATTTATTTGACAACTGTTGTTGCTACTTATCAGATTCATATTTTACATGATGAGATTATAAATGCTGTCGCTGAATAACTTAAATCACTGGTTCATGTTGCCTTTTGTCGTTCCGGATGTCTGTGTTCTATCAAAGAGACTTTTCTCCTCTAAAAGGATGGATTCAGATAGTTTGATTTATATGACAAAGAGGCCAAGAAGTGATCAAATTATTCAACATTTGTATATGACTCTTTAGAGGGGACGTACTTAGGTTGGAAACTACTGGACTGAAGTACCAGTATATACTGTATATTAGTTAGAACCAGCTCCATGTCATCTAGCTACAAAGTAAAATGCTCCATATGCATTGATGCATCTGTCTTAACGATCTACTGAAATACAGTCTTAAGCCACCATCAGGTTACCATCATGACCACCCATATTTATTTTTCTAGTAAGATACAAACAGAAAATACAGGAAATATGTACACAAAATTTAAAAAACCCAATTTTCACAACAAAATGACTTGAACTCTTCTGGGGAGAATGTCATGATGTAATCTTCTGGTATATATTATATGTGTTATACCAGACTTCTTTCAACTCCTCCCAGAATTTGTCTTTAGATTTAAGATGGATTTTATCTGTTTCTGTGTCCAGGTGATCCCGCTCTGCCTCTATTTCAGATGTGGATTCTGTGGAAGCCAGCCCATGAAGGAATGGCACAGTGAATTAAAACTTGTCGGTACTTCTCAGCATTCATGATCCCATCAATTCGGACAACATCGTCAACACTGCTGGCAGAAATGCAGCCCAAAACCAGGACAGACCCTCCACCATGTTTCACTGAAGGCAGGAAGCACTCATTCCTCCATCTCTCTCCAACTCTTCTTCTCACATATTGTTGACAATTTGACCCAGAAATTTCGAACTTGGTTTCGTCACTCCACCAAACTCTTCTCCACTGATCTTCATTCCAATCTTTGTGAGCTTTCTCACATCTTAGCTTTTTCACTTCTGTCCCCCTTCTGAAAACGTGGTTTCTTGACTGCTACCTTTCCACAAAGACCATTCAAACTTCTTCCAAATGTAGAAGGGACAACTTGGCATCCAGACAAAGCTGCCAGTTGCTGAGCCAGGTCCTTGCTGGACTTCTCTCAAAGAAGAAAGTCTGAGAAACTTCTTATCAGATTTTGAAAGATTTCTTGGCTTTCCAGATCTTTTTTTGTCCTTGACGTCTCCTGATTTTTCAGATTTCTTTAGAACAGCTTGAATACCACATCTTGAGTGTCCAGTTTGTTTGCTGATTTCTCTTTGAGAGTATGCCTGTGCTCTTTGGCATTTTAACTGGAATGATGTGATTACAAGTTAGTCTTATACATATTAGCAAGCTTCCAATGAATTAAACTCATACAACATGCGTATGTAATGCTCGAGCATGTCTTGGAGACATAATTACATATGATCATTAAAGCATTGCTAAAACAAATCTAATTGTGGCCTAAGACTTTTTCACAGCACTGCATATGATAATAATATATCAGTCTTGGGAACATTTTCCTGTTGAAGTACTTTCATTTTCATACATCTTTACTTTTACTTCATTAGATTTTTAATGCAGGACTTATACAGCCATGTCAGAATACTCCTTTAAAAGTAAAAGTACTATAAGTACCACTGACCAATACAGTAACATTTTATGGTAACATTTTCATATGGGGAATAAAACTGTGAGGCACATCGTTAATAAAACATTTTTTGTATTCCCCCACTAACAGGTGCTCTGTGCTCATCTCATTCTGAGCACTGGGATGACGGCAGTCAACCCCATTAAACCCTAAACAAACAGAAACACACACTCTCTGAGGGAAGCAGCTCCTTGTGGTTGGAGGAGAAAATATTGGTTTTCAGATAAAGGCCTCTTGAGTTCCTGTGTTAATTGGTCGTTAGAGCACAGAATTATCTTAATCCCTGAATAAATGATTCATTACCCCACAGATGAGCGGCTAAAAAAAATTGCACTGGGCCATGCAAAAGGAGCACAAATGACAGCTTTGGAAGTAAAATCTGTTTATCTGGCTCTCCACAGGGGGGGAAGTCAGGTTTTATGGTTGCCGCGCAGCTAAATCATATTTCCTGCATCATTATGCTCTTATTTTGCCTTTTTCTTGTAGTCTATTGTACTTCATACTGAATCTTACTTTTTGATTACTTTTTATACTTCCATTTCTCATGATTTCTGTTTTGTCATAGTCAAATGGGGCTGAATGAGAGTGCTGCAGTCTAGCAGTATTACCGCTCAGCAGTGGTGGTAGCACAGTCTCTTACGTCTCTGTGGTTCATGTGGCCAGTTTCATCTCACACCTGTTACTATATTTAGCCTCTGGTCCACCAATTCAGCATAAAAACACCACCTGAAAACGGTATCTACATTTCTATCGTGGCTGACACGCCAATCTGTTGTAAGATCTTAATAGCCTTTACTGTTGTTTATGTACAGTGCAGTATATGCGCACCCAGAATTACTTTATACCATGTTAGTGTAGTGCTCACATAGTTTTATTTGACTTTACAAATATTTTGCCTCAAAAAGAACAAAGTGTACCATACAATTACGCATGTAAAATACAAAATACTGGCCACCATCTCAACAACCATAAACAGTCATTTGCTACATCTAGTGGGCACTGCGCGACATTACAGACATGGTGAACTACTGAATACATGCATGAATAACTCAGCCTATTTTGTACTCTAGTAAAATATTACATCAACATCCATCTGCGTGCTTGGCGTTCTAAATCACAAGCTGCAAATTGATGCTGTCGTAGACGTCACTTTCATTTTAACCAAACATGGATGCAACAGTCTGATCCAATAGAACATTAAACTAATGTGCCCCGCTGAGAGCAGCGGCTGCTTTCACTGCTGAGGATCATGTCTTTTAGATGTCCAGCGCATTCAGGCCAAATTCAGAGAGCAGTTCCTTGTAATTTTGATGAAGGGTTGTGCTCTTGTCCTCCCATCTCTGCCGAGCCACAGACAGCTGGGAAGTCAGGCTGTCTAAAGTCTCCTGTGAAAAACATCAGTAAAAATGAGATGCAGTCTAAAATTTTCCCTTTAAATCACCCAGTTGTCTAAGCCCATGCCCTTCCCTCCCCTTAACCACCTTTAACTCTGATGAGTTTCAGGAGCGAACTTATGAGACGAGTCATAATTAGATTCTGTGTCATACTGGGAAAGAGAAAAATAATGATAATTACATATTAAAATCTTAAATCCATAATCACAGACTGAGCCCGCTGATGGGGCTCCAGGCTTGACCACTTATCTCTAGATAAGATAAGCACACTGAAAACCTGCATTCACTGTTGGTGCACAGTCAATTGGGCTGAAGGTCTGCACTGAGTCCATTCAAAACTCTGCTGTTTTACAGCCTGATTCTTATTGTCCCAGTTTGAAGTAATATACTGTACCTTTTCTTATCCATACCGTTTCTTATATTCTTACCCTGTACCTAATATACTGTGCCTATATTATACTTATAACATGGTTCATCTTTACTGTGGATATTGCAAACTTGAAAAAGTTCTTCATTAGACTCCAGTAGAATCAAAATGGGATCCTTAAACCACCAGCAGCTCCATGCAATTTTTCTTTTTTCCGATGTCTCAGTTGTCAGATAACGACGGTGGCGTGCACCCAGGCTGACCTGCAAATTGATGTTCTGCAGCTTTGTCAAGCCCTAACAAATTATGGGAGCACTGACTTTTAATTATCACCTTTGCTTATCTCAACTGTCTGACAGTGGAGGCTGGACTGTATGTAAACTGTCTGAGGCTTATGTAAAGCTGCTTCCGGCAGAGTGCTGTGATAGTGCTGGGCACAACGTCATATAAACCTACCGTTTTATTGGACAAAACTATGACACTAAGACTCATGTCTAACTGCACTTTCATGAGAGTAGCTGATTACAGCCCTGTAGCAGTTACAATACATAACCATCCCTTTGTTTAACACAGGCGTTTCCTTCTAAAGTGGCTTAAGAGAAAAGCTTGGAGACCCGCTACTGTGCGCTTAAAGCCCCTATATGTAGGGTTGTATATTAGTATCAAAAAAGGCAGACTGAAACAGTTCTCATCAGGATTGTCATGTTATCCTACCAACGAAAAGTCTTGCCCACACAGTAATTTGAAAGTAGCTGTAATCATATAAAACCTCTACACATAGTCCCGTTGTGTAACTCGCCTCAGACTGCTCCGCGGTGTAGGGCAATCAAGCGGACACAAGTTACAATCCTGGCTGTCACTGAAGGGAAACCACACCACACTTGACCTGCTATTCAGTGAGAAGCTGACCTGACCATCATGGAATAGTGCCACTCCCATCCATCATTTCTGCTGAGCAAAACCAGAGTTCAAGTTCCCACAAAGCTCATCTCACGGAGGAAACACCGAACCACATTAAGTCACTATAGAAGAGTGGATGAGAAATGGAGACAATGCTGCCCTTTAACAGGAGAAGCTCCATGGGGTACAAGTGGTTCCTCCTAACTGGTTGGCACATACGTGTACGTGCAGACGTTTAAATCCGTTTGTAGCAGCTTTAACTGAAATTAGCCTGTGTTGCAGCTCACATGCAGGATCTTCTCATAGTCGGCTTCCATGTTGTCCAGCTTGTGTTTGAGTTCAGCTATGATGGCGTCCTTCTCCTGTGTCACCTGCTCCCGCTCTCTTTTCTCTCTCCTCAGTTCCTCCTGATACATGACTAGGCAGACAAATGCATATTGTATACTGACATTAAATACCAATGTCTTAATTCATTTAAGTATTGACATTAAAATAAGAAGTATTCATACCGAGTTCTTCGTTCAGCTGGCTGACCTCCTTCTCCAGCCTCTTCACCCTGTTGGTCTGCTCCATCTGCATAGTTTTGTACTGGCGACTGAGGTCTAGAATGACATTTGTGTCCACGATGTCAGACTTAGCCTTCCCTGCTGATTGACTTTGTAAGGCTAATGCAGCAATCAGCTTAGGCACCCAGCTAATTAGACTTTTTGTTCCTCAAAAATTACCCTAACCTTGGCAAACACGCCCCTTGTCCTCACTCCCAGAGGGATTCACGCTTTATCTCACGTTATTAAAAGAGAGACTAATTGTTGATTCATGGCCCGTCTGTACTGTACCAGAGCTGATGTCCCTGTGGTCTTGTTTCGTGTGCTGCAGCTCCTGCTCCATGTCTCTCATGCGTCTCCTCAAGTCAGCTCTATCAGATTGGACTTTCATTACAGACTCACACTGTACGGCTGTAGTAATCACACAAACATGAATGCGTGTAAGAATAGACCAGTTGCAGATATTTTTTTTTTTCATAAGCAGAAGTGGTAAGAACCCACTGTAAAAAAAAAAATACTCAAAATGCAGTTCTGTTTTACTAAACTCAAGTCTTGTTAGAAAAACATGTTTAAATATCTAATTATACTTTAGCTGTAATTTACTGCTGTAGACGGTACAGACGATACAGAGCCTTAACTTCAGTAAAACTAAAACTACAACAATGTAAAAACACTCCATTTCAAGAACTCAGAATCTTACACAAATAAAAGTACATACAAGTATGTAAGTACAATAAGCACAAGTATCATCAGCCAAATTCAAGTAAAAGTATTGGTGAAAAACATGGCTGCTTTGGACTACATTACACTGAATCCAACACTTTATCATACAGTATGTTTTGTATATTTGTCTTAATCTGCAAAGTATAGCTGTCAAATACAACAACATTTCCCTGTAGTAGAAAACTAGCAGAGCAGCAATAGAAAGAGGCATAAAACAGTGCAGGTAACATACAAGTACCTCAAAGTCAGGCTGAAGCAGACTGCTTGAATAAACTTAGCTGCTGCATTTAGAACCACTGCAAGCTACAAGTATATGACCTTAAGGTATGTTCTACACATAAAACATTCATCAGAAAAGTAAGTGATAATTATGCCATCTGATTAATTTTGATGAGAAAACTACATCTCCCTTGCCTGAGGCTCAGCATGGCTGAGAATATCAGAAATATCAGACATCGGTGCCAGCAGGACTACTGCTAAACTGCGTAAATGTGCTGATAGTAATTGTTTTCACAGCATAAACTGACAGACAGCATAAAGAAAATGAAGCATGATAGTGTTATAATGATTAGTCATTTAATTGATTAGTCTATCAGCAGAGAAATAATCACCAGCTATATTACTGATTAACTGAGTATTTGTGCAAGTCACATATCAATCAAAAACGTCAAAGGTTTGCTGGCTCCAGCTTATTGAATATGAAGATTTTCTGTTTTTCCTCCAAAGTGAGTGTGCACTACAATTTTTCACCATTTTCTGACACAGACCAAGAACATGAGACACCATGTAACAGGCTCCAGTGTAAGACAACAGTAACAGGAGTTTAATTAATCAGTTTTCCCCTTTACAGTACACATAAAAATGGTCTGTGAATAATACATTGGTAGTTGGACTAAACTTGACAAAAAAAAAAAAAAAAACTTCAAATTGCTGCTCACCAATGTGATCCTGTAGGATGGCTATATCCAGAATACTGCGCCTGTACTTCGCTTGCAAGTCATTTTCACCTACAAGACAATAATACTTTACTTAAAAAAAAATGCATGGAATGAAATGCAAAAAAAAACAAACAAACAAAAAGTCTCATCGTCTCAACAGCAAAGTGAGCCTACTTTTTTCTGGATTCTTCTTTGTGGTCTTTTTTGTTTTTTTCTTAGGAGGCATGTTTGCTTGCTTTCAGGAGTTTGAATGCACAAACCATACATTCACTGACCATGTAGTTACTACACGGACGAGCCTTTGTTGCCGGGCTCTGGTTGCTGTTCAGTTTGATTGGTAGTTGATTGACTTTAACAACAGCCAATCACAACTGGACTGGGGACATGGTTGCCTTTTTAGCTCGTGCGCACAGGCGATGTAATTGGATCCGTACTTTTAGTAGACATGTCAAAGCGTCCTTTGTTGTCAGGGGTGACCAAGGCCAGCGCTGCGAGAATCCAGGGAGGCATTCAGCATCCCTTCAACGTTTTATGAATGCTGTACAGAGGAAGGCGCGCACCCGGCTACATTCATGACTCGTGCACGCGCACAGGGAAGGCGTGGAGTTTGGGTTCTGAGGCGAGGGGGGTGAACGGAAGGGGACGTACAGGAAAGGAAAGGGCCGCACATACACGTCACGGGGCAAACAGAAAAATATTGGGCAATGTTTAATTCCCACATTTATTTATTCACCCCCGTTCCAGTGTATGTTCGTGACGCTTTTGCAGTTTTAAGTGCAACTTCCTCTCCTCATTCATCGGTGAGTGCCCTCTGTCGTCAGCCTCACAGCCCGCAGAAGGGGGCTGACACTGTCACACAGCCACTGAACTTCCTTTCAAGACACAGCACAGGCGAGAAGAGCTGAAAAAAGAAGAACGACATCGGGGGTTGTCAAGAGGAGAGGACACACTCCACTTCACAAGGCTTTTAAGCAGAGAAACGCTGCCGTTGTCCTCCAGCTGAGGGCGAGCAGAGACAGGTCTGGTGCTCTGCTAATTAGCCTGCGTGGGTCCCTGCAGAGAAAGACAGAGAGCAGCGCAGCTAGCTGCAGCACGGAGCGGCTGCCACGGGGTGTGAGTAACTGATGAGCTTGTTTTAGTCATAATCGGGACATTTATCTGACAAACAGATGTTAGGTTGACTGATGGGAGCCTTTATCCGATAGTCATCCCTGCCTCCCTCTACCCCCCGTCGGACCCTGGCTCGGATTCGCCACTCGGGCGCTGTCCTCGCCGGGGGGTGCCGGATCACCGTCGCCCGGTCCAGCTAACTTCAGGCGGCGGTTCGGTCCCCTGACCCCTGCCCTGCCTCGCCTGTCTGCCGCTCTGGCCGACCCTAGCCGAGCCCGAACATGGCAGGGAACCTGAAGAAAGGCGGGGGGCTTATCGGAATGATGAAGGATGCCTTCCAGCCACACCATCACCACCTCCACTCCCATCACCAGCCCGGGGCCGTGGACAAAAAGACGGTGGAGAAATGCTGGAAACTGATGGACAAGGTTCGTTAGTTAATGATCAACGTTAAGTAACCGTTAACGTTAGCTAGGGTCCTGGATGCGACTGCTAGCTAACTGCAGCTAACTAGCGATAAGCTAGCTAATCTTCGCCTGCTGCAGATCTGGCATCGCTAACAGTTAGCTACTCAGCTGGGAGAGACAAGACATGGTTAGCCAGCGTTAGCTAATTTGCTAACCCAAACGCCTTTGTTTGTACTTTTCCGTGCCAGGCTCTTTCGCACCACTTTAAAACACAGACTTTTAAAGTAGTGTAACATAAACGTTAGCCCACGAAGGGTTTCCTTAGCGCATCTTTGTCAGCGCTGTGCCACTCTCTGCTAACTGGTTGACATACTGTGGTACATCTAACCCAACTTGTTTGACCACGTTTAAATGCAAAGGTGTATCGTAAACATTAGCATTAACAGAGAAGGTGGAGTGGGCGTAAAAAGATGCCGCACAGGAGTTGAATTTAGCGAATTTTTGGCAGTGCTGTGAAAGTTGTGGAGCTGCTCTCTCCTGTGCATTGTTGTGAAATGCCCGTAATCAACTGTCAACTGCCTGTTAGCTGGAAACCACAACAAGGCATTGAGAAAAAAGAAATGAAATGTTCCTGTTAAATTATGCCAGTTATGTTCTTTCACAGGGGAGACTCGTTTCACAGCTTCACTTCTCGGAAAAGTCTGTAGCAGTTTGACCCCCAGTTTCCTGTGAGATACACAGTGCAATATTAGAGTGAATAGGAAGACAAGACAGTCTTTTGTGTCTTCTCTTCCTCTTTGAGGCCTCAGTTTAGACCTCCGATGTGAAGAGACCAAGTCCTTTTACAAAGCTATTGTTACGAAAGCTCATTGCACTTTATTTTTGCGAGTTTAGCATCCGTGGTAGATTGTCTGACTGCACTGTTCTCCATATGTGAGAAGGTACCTAATTCACATAAGAAAACAGAAGTACCACTGCACCGTCAGTCTTTTCATTCCTGTTCTCAGTGAATGTTCAACACTCTTGTAGAAAATTCTTGTCTGTAAATCAGACAGGATGACCGCACACTGAGGTTAGCTTTTTGAGTTTACAGTATGATAATAATTTACCATATTCATCTCACTCAGTAAAACAGTTGAGGGACAGCACCGGCAAGGTGAAAAACAAGACTGTCTTACCTTTTGTGAGGGTTATAAGACTGAAAGTGTTTTTACTCCTCCAGCTAGTTTAAGTGGAAATGTTGTTCAGTGCTGTCTGAAGGAACCCCACTTCCAACATGTAGGGTAGATAAGCTCCTGCAGAATAATAATGTAGTTTATCTGAGAAAACACCTCGCACCCAGGGCAAAGTTAAATTTTATCAAAAGCATGTGGCAAATTTCTCTCCTCACTGTTGCCTGCTGCATGAGCTGTTCTTAAAGTGTTCAGCGTTAAAACCATAATGAGTGAGTCCTAGTGTTTAAGATGTAGGGTTAAATGCTAAACTTGTGATGGTGTGTCCTTAGTTTAACTGCTTGTGTCAAGTTCAAACTTAAGATTAAAGTTTAAAGTATTTAAAGTTCAACCAGAAGGTTTTCCATTACTGTCACTGCTGTTGCGTTGCTATATGCTTCAGGCTAATTAGATATTCATTAATCAAAATCTGAAGTTGTACAGGGTAAATGATCACTACTAGCCAGGTCATATGCTACTGAGAGATGATATTCACATCATGATATCAGTGTTGTTCTGTAGCACAGCTCGGTGACGCACATTTCTGATTCTGGCAGATTCATTACATCCATATTGGTAACATTTTCTTAAAAAATTGTCTTATTGTCACATGACCTTCATATTCATATGGAGATGTGTAGTTTTAAATATTAATGTTGAAGCAGTTGTAGTGGTAGACAAAATACTGCCTTTTTGTTAAGCCAGTCACTCTGCTTTTTGTTTCAGTGCATTTTATGCTTAGTGTAGTTAGACAGCTGCCACTGCAATGTCTAAAACACAGCTTTAATCTGTTAGTCTTTTCTGAATTTAGACACCAAGCACAACCTTGTGGTTTCGTGCACTTATGAAATTTATCAAACATAAATCGATGATTCAGATCCATATTAGGAGTGAGAAATCTTCTACTACTGTATATGTAATTTTATTTCACACTTCTGGTATATATCAGAAAAATTGTTCTCTAAATGATTGTTCTCTAAATTCAACTGAATGATTTAAATAACCATACTGTACTTCATCACTTTTGGTTATTTTCTTTTTTATTTGGAACTACAGCACAAACAAAAACTGCCTCACATGAGGCAACATTTGAGTTAAAAACAGAAAACTCAAAACAGTGAAACTAATGTTCCAAAATGGAAGATTTAAGGCTTCAAATGAGTGCAGTAATTTCTCCATTATCTTCTTTGGTGGTAGTTGTTGTCAGACTTTCTTGCAAAAACATCATCCATATTGTGAAATTCAAAACTTTCAGGGAATTTACAGATAGTGCCTTTTCTTCAATATGGGAAACTAAGGGCAAAACATTTTTTTACAGGAATAGTCTGAGCTATGCAGAAATGAGGAAGCAGCTAAATCTTACAAAAATTCTAACCACAGTCAACTTTTCTTCAAGCTGGTTAAATTTGAAATGCCTTGAACTTGAGGTACAAAAGCTACCAGGTCTATGCTAGGTGTGGAATGAGCCAGGAGAGACTGAAACAGAGAGATGGGTGGAATGCTGTTTAGCTTGGAGGCAGTCAGCATTTTACTTCTGGACAGTAACCTTGATTGACATTGACGTACGAGAGCAATCAACTGTCGTGGCCTTGTATGTGTGCATGCATGCAAGCATGCATGTGTCTTTGGCTGAGTTATGGGTCGCGTTTTAGCATGGTAAATGATAATGTTGGTGGCGTAACCTTGGCAACAGTCTTATCTGGTCTCAAACATAACCAGGGTAGACCTTCATTTGGAGGCCTGGAGAAGGGTTAAAGGAATGAGGGCATAGTGTTGGTAGTGATACTGAAGACATATTAACTTTCAGTTCAGTGGCCCATGTAGTCGGATGAAAAAGTGGTTCTCATTACATCAACCACAATCAGATTATTCACAATATACAGAGAATAAAACAAATGTGGGGGCACTAAAGACAGTTGAGATCGTTGCATTTCCTGCTGGTTAAGACATCCATTTTAGATCTTGTAGTGTCCAGCTTAGCAGTGCCATATGCACATGCATATCCACGTGATCCTTGATGTCTGTTGGAAACATCCATGGGTTTTTAATTTGCATCTGTAAATGAAGAGTTAAAAGTAGCAGATGTGGACATGATGTTATTTTACTGAAATATTTCACCAGGGTTACATTTGGTTTCAGTATCAGTAGGAAGCTGGTCTTTATCACCAGTGAGGGCCACCACATGCTAAAAACATTTTGCATTTTGTGGAACCAGTACTGCTTAAAATATCCTTCTGGTCAAGTTTGACCTCATTCTTTTTGAGAGGCATCTGATACAGTGATGATGAACTGACTGGTCTGAGCATAGTGGCCCATTTACAAAGCGAGATCAAATATATTCCCAATATGTGACACACTCAGGAAGTGAAGCACAGCCCATTTTGGATGTGGATTTATGAGATGTCCCTTAAGTCTGATGCCTGAGATGTAGAGAGAGATACTGATAAATACTCAGAGGGGATTTGGCGTAGAAATGCATCAAATTGTTTACATCTCTACAGTAAGACCTACTTGTCACCATGGAATAGATTCATGTGTATGCGGAATATTTATTCATGTATTACTGTTGATGCTAATTAATAAAACTGTCTGGTTTCAGGCCAACTTCAGTTATAAGCTGATTGGTTGTAAGTTGTCCCGCGAAGTCTTTTGAAGTGTCATTTTCCATAACGACAAACCGATGGCTTCCAAAAAGAAGAGGCAAGGAAGTTCAGGCCGACATTCTTGCAGTGTTGTTCCTGCCATATTTCTTTTTAACACTCACTCATGATTAGTAGACAATAATTTGGCCTGGTCTACAAAAGTACAAGTCATGTCCTGTTGTTGCCATGTAATTGTTCAATCTCCACTGAAGCTGACAGCCCAGCTCTGCAAACAGCCCAGGTTCAAATCAGGACGTGAAGCCTTGAATTTTTTAATGGAAGCGTAGTTTTGTGCCTCTGCAATCATACAAGTAAGTAAGACTTGAATGCAGTGGTAAATATGACGGCAACCATGTCCATGCAGAGTGTTCTAGGCTGTCCGCCAGTGTCTTTGTAATGGTCAACAAAGTGACTCAGACACAGCCCAGCAAAAGTACAGTGAGACGGGTGAGGAAAGGTTTAACATTACTGAGGATGTAACATGCATTCATACAGTCTGGTGAACATGTGTGACTCAAGCAAGTAATCGATTCACCAAATTTCTGTTTTTTTATAAAGCCATCTAATAGAGGATCTCACTGCTCACCCATTGCAGCTAGGTCAGAGGTCTTAGCCAAGCTGTTGAACCCTAACCTTTTTTTGTTAAGTTTCGTAAGTCTTTTGTTCTTTATGTGTCACCACTGTTGAAGCTCGCTGTATATCTACAATGTCGGTATCGCAGTTGGTGCTTCAGCTGTTCAAATTTGCATGCCAGTGATGCTCAAATGCTGCATATGCAGATTGAAATGAGGAAATGTAAACATGCAAACAGCTTCTCTAAACAGCCTGAAGAAGGGAATTAGACCCTGCTGACCTGTGATTATTGACTTCACATGTAGAAATGCAGGCATTGCTGTGCATCTCTACAAAAAGTCTTGTGAATGGCAAATGAATAGGAAATTGAGATAAAGATAGCAATAGAAACTGCGTAGATGTATGCAGATATTCCCAGGTCCTCTTCCACCTTCATCTTTTTGTGTAGATACAAGTACTGTTACAGCGGTGAAATAGCTCATGATGGTATGAGGTATGAAATCAGTGATAGTCTGAATCCATTATATGATTTGTTGAGATGCCACACTCTGTAAGCTCCACGATTGACTCTGACAGGATTTTTAAGGGCTTTTCTCTCAGTTTTTGACTCTGTTGGCATTTTTCATGCTGCATGTCTTCTATTTAGGCTCACTGACAGTATTCTGAACTAAAGATAAGTGCTCTAATACAGAAATGAGCTA
Organism: Scatophagus argus; assembly: GCF_020382885.2. NCBI lineage: Eukaryota > Metazoa > Chordata > Actinopteri > Scatophagidae > Scatophagus > Scatophagus argus. Next base: position 14,351,145 of record NC_058497.1, on the reverse strand, counting down.
TATTATGCAATACTCTGCCTATATGATATAAATCATATAGACAGAGTATTGCAGAACAAAAATTCATAGTGGCAGGTTTTCTTTGTCTCTCACTCTCTTTAACCTCTATCAGGTCACCATCTTTCCAACATGTCTTCTCTCTTGCTTTTCTGTCATCTATCTTCTTTCTTGCACCCACTTCTTGCCTCTAACTGTATTTTACTTTCCCCCTCACATCCTCCCTTTCTGCAGGTGGTGCGTCTGTGCCAAAACCCCAAATTGGCTCTGAAGAACAGCCCCCCTTACATCCTGGACCTGCTGCCAGACACCTATCAGCACCTGCGCACCATCTTGTCTCGCTATGAGGGCAAAATGGAGACTTTGGGGGACAATGAGTACTTCCGGGTCTTCATGGAGAACCTAACCAAGAAGACCAAGCAGACCATCAGCTTGTTTAAAGAGGGCAAGGAACGCATGTACGAGGAGAACTCACAACCCAGGTGAGTAAAGTGGATAAATATATGGCTCTTAGCTTGATATTAATTGTGCATACGTGATTCTAGGGGTGAATAATGTGTAAATGGTTGCATTGGTTTCTTCTCAAACAGTATTGCTGTGCTTTTGTGTTGATTTTCTTTAATGAAAACAGGGTTAATCTGAGGTGTGAAAGCTTTGAGATAGTCGCTGTATCAAACCTTAGATTCATTCACTCTGTCTGAATAAATGTGATTGCACAGGTATAAAGTGAACAGTTGCACCCATCCCCTGCTTCCAGGGTAGCTGTAGCTTAGATATATCACAACATGAAGAGAGAGGTGTTGTGGTTTGAGCATGTGAACTTCTGTGGGCAGAATGGCGCTTAATCTACAGCTGCCTCCCTGAGTCTCGCTTTGTTTTTGTGACTCGCTATCTCTGCCATCTACTTGAACATTGTCTCTTAATGTAGCTGTCTTTCTGCATGGCTTCCTTGTTTGAAATCACACAGTCGCTCTGTCAGTCTCTTCCTCTCTTTCCTCTTGCTTTCAGTAATCTGCATCTGTTCCTCACACACAAGTGAACAGCTTGTAGCAGATAGAAGCAGTTGCCCTGTTTTTCGCGTGTGGTGGGACTTGTGTAAGTACCAAAAAACACTATATGAGAAAGGGATTCTTTTGAAGACGAAAGATCCCACAGAAGACCTCAAGACAAAATAAAGCTTCTTATAAGCACAAAGTTATTTTCGTAGCTTTGTGTATCACTGGTTAGTTTTGCTGTGCAACTCTCCTTGCCATAGGTATTTTCTGTGCTGCCAGATTTTATTGCTCTGGAATATTATATAAAATATAGTCTGTAATTTTCTTTGAATAAACTTGAATTAAAAGCTCAAGTATTCAATGCTCAATACCTCATTACTGGCGTTTGAAAAGGACAGCTCATTGATGAATAAATGAGTTTTGTTGCCTGCTGAGTTGAGTAAAACAGCTGATATGTTTGTTGCATTTAAGATTTACAAAGTTATCCACGTCACCCCTATAGAACAGGTAATTTGTCACGAACAGAGAGTTGATGCATAGCAGTGAAGCCACAGCAGATTGAAGCCTATTTCTCACTGCTTTGTCCCTCAGTTGTATCCTAGATCTTTCCCTTTAATTAACAGAAACTTTGGTCATCTGAAGGTCTGCATATCATTTGCAACTATTTATCCCAGATTCACTTCTCTTGAAAATGGGAGAAATCTGCTCTGGGACCTTGGTCACCACTGATGCTCGGCCCAGATTATGTGGTGATGTGAGGGGTTTACAGATACAGTCTTAAAGCTACTGTACTTCTCGCAGACCCGTTGGAGCCACCTCAATAAAATCAAACATGGTGTTGCCAAGTAGTGGTATACGTTCTAGCCTTGAAGACTAACTTTAGCTGTCGGTGTGAATCTAACCGCCACCTCTCGCTGATGAACAAGCTGTAGAAGCTGTCAGATCACGCCATTCTCCTCCGTTTTGTTAACTTCTGCTTTCTGCTTAGTGAGCTCACGTAAGGTGGTACATTACGTTGTGCATTGTAAGGTGTCCTTTGTTGGCAAAAACGCAAGACTAACCATGTGTTAACCTAGTTTACAGACTAGTAGCAAGCTAACGTAAAACAAAAATCTATCGAGTCAGTAGAACATGAATACAGATCACTCATAGATCACTGTTCAGTTAGTTTTTTCGTGTTTAAATATGGAATGCATGTAGGCCAGTTGTATGCATGTGAAGTCTCCAAATTCTCCAGATTCCTCCAGAAATTCCCTCTTAATGGAAATCAAAATGAAACTTGTTTCCTCCCTTTTCTGGTGATCTGATCTGTGGTTGAAAACCAAGATACAATCCAAACCATGAGCCCTCTGATTTGTTGTAATCCTGGCCAAAAAATTATACTTGCATGACCAGTCAAGACAGAAAAAGGTAGACGCCACAGCGTCAGCTGGTCAAGCAGCTTAGCTAACCGTGAACACAATGCCAGATAAGAGCGAGGAGATGACCTGTGAGAGCCAATCTTCGAAGGAGACAACAGTTTTATCTGCTCGAGAGCTTTCTAGTGCAAAGTCAGTGTGGAGTAGGCCCACAGACCAGCCCTCTATGGTTTGCTGTGTTTTTGGTGTTGTTTTGAGTCTTCTTACAGACTCTTGTCATGACTCGGACATGTATCTTTGCAAGAAATGCATGCAGACCAAAGTAAAGGGAGATGAAAGCTTCAGTTATTCAGAGATCTGGAAAGATGTTTTGAGCTGAGCATTAAGTTAAAAGTGAGCCAGATGAGAGGATCTTGGTAGTTGAATCTTTTGTGTGGCAGTGACTCATTTGAATATCTTATTGCATATTACTTTTTGACTTTTCATTAATTATTATGGGTGTTAAGAGCCGCTAAACCAGCTCGAAATCTAGCTGCTTCCAATGTCTCAGAGATGCTGACTGGCTTACAGGCTTGCATCAAAAATATTTAGTTAAAAGTTTTGAGAAGATTAGGTAATAGTTTTGTCAAGCCAGCCATAAGTGATACATCCTCATCTTGATGCATAGTTCCTCAGTGAGATTGTTCTTTCTCTGCTTCCATGACAGTAATCATGTAGCCTAGAAAAACCCCACTAAGGCAACCAAAGAGAAGAGGAAGCTTCTGTCTCAACCACCTCTGTTTTAATCATGAGCCGATAAAGTCGTTCATTTCTACGTGAAATTCCTTTACAGCGTTACTTCATTGCACCAGGAGGCAGCTAGAAAGAAATTCATGGTTAAAGCAGGACACACACACACACACAGTAGCTAGGCATTACACACAAAGACTGCTATTGTTTGTGTGCAGAAAGCAGTGGCAATGACACTAACCAATGGGTATCAGCCCGCTTAAGAATGCCGTAGAATCAACCAATGACATTCAGCAGTTAGAGAGCCTCATATGTGGTTAGCCTGCAGCTGAGCTTGGCACATGGCTTAGACTGAAAAGTCGAACTGTGAGGATAAAGATAATCTCACTGCTTGAAAGCGGAAAGAGGGAAAGAGTGGTTTGATAATTCACTGCTTTCACTGTGTTCTTCGATTCAGCTTCAATTAAAAAATGAGCAGTCTTATTTCCACCACTCTGATTTCAAACAGCATCAGCACTTGATAGCTATTGACAATTTAAAGAACTCCAATATGCCTTTTTTTTTTTTCCAAGTCAAAATGAAGGATTTTAGCACTTCATGAGAGCCCTGAATGCAGTGTGGGTGGACATGCTATGTTGTGATGCCTCAGACTTCACCACAATGTCTTCCCTAGAGATTAAGACCCTCTTTTTATCCAGGCCCCCCACTCCCATATATCCCACACAGATTGTTCAGTTTTAGAGGTCAAGTAGAGTTGAGTTGGTGCAGTTAAACTTTGTCTGTCCGGTCAGCTAAATTTAGTCTTGACTTAACTAGAAGATGAGTTGTGTGAGTCAGAAATGTTGTGTGTTTATGTTTTTATACATCTTTGGTAGATAGAGTTCAATGATCAGTAGAAGAGAGTAAGGATGGATAGTCTACTGTGCGTGATATTTAATTATTAACACTGACAGCCCATATTCAGTCAAAATCAACAGATCACAGTCAGCACTTCCTCCTTGTTTGCTTCACTTACTTCCTCTTCTGGCTTTGCACAGCGCAGTCAAAAGGTTTTCTGGCTTCGGAGCTGATAAAGAGCCAAAGAGAAATTAGTTGGATTTAGTCAACATTTTTCTGTTGTTGTAGAAAAATAGACTGCTATACTGGAATCCCAACCAGAATCCAGTATAAAATGGTTCATTTTTGATAGGCCAGGACTAGAGCTGAAACAGTCAATTGTTCAATTACATAAAATGAAAGGAACAATTTTGACAGTTGATTAAACACTTGAGTCAAGCTTCTTAAATGCATTTTCTCAATTTGTCTCATATCATTGTAAACTGAATGATATTATGAATAGTGTATAATATTATTCATAATATTACAGGTATATTTTGTATTAATAATCTGAATCTACAAAGTAACTAGTGACTGAAGTTGTCAATAAAGGCAGTGGAGTAAAAGTACAATATTTGGCTTCAAATTGTTGTGGAATGCTAATAGCAGATATCAGTTTTGGCCCTGCATAAAGGCATATTGTATTACCCAATAAAAATAGTTGCAAAATATTGTTTGGTCTGCAGCTAAAAATTATTTTCATTATCAAATAATCTTCCAGGTCTGTAAATTGTCATAAAATGGTGCCGATTACCCCTTAATATTCCCAGAGTCCAAGGTGACATCGTTTTGTCTAGTGAATCAAATCCAATCATATAGCCAAAAACAGCATCTATTTTGTATATACCCTTGAAAAATGAATAAAGAAATGAACTGTTTTCAATCAACACATTACTACTGAATAATCATTTCAGCTCCAGAAGTTTGAACAAGCAACAATCTTAAAGGCAGGCAGGCTATGGCAAAGCAACTAGTGATTGGCTGTGGTCTTTTTCAGAAACGATTTGTTAATTAAGTTTGTTGTTAGCCAGTGTAATAATGTACTTATGGTCAGATAGGAATCCTTTTATGTCAAACGTTACACATTCTGCAGTCCCTGAGCTGATACAGCAGAAGGGTTGGTCCCTCCCCCACTCCTTCGTGGGTCTAACCGGATGCTGCTTTAACCTCTCTCTGCGAGAGTCTGTTTGATCATCTTCCTAGGTTAAGCAGCCATTACATCTTGAGCATCATTGATAGGTCCAGCTTGTCACAGGAAGTGGTGGGGTTTTGGCTACAAGGTGATGCAACTGCACCGTTATAGACACGCGAGCTAATAATATATAGCTGATGTTATTTTTAGTCTGGGATCATATAGAAAAAATTTGAGTCTGGTGGAGTGATAATGTCCTCACCCAGCTGGCTGATGTGCCCTTGAGCAAGGTACTTAACCCCCAATATGCTCCCCGGGCGCTTGATGCAGCCCATGGCTCCTGTGTGTTTCAATCAGTGATGGGTTAAATGCAGAGAAGTAATTTCCCAGCTTGGGATTAATAAAGTAAATTAAATTAAAAATTTAAAAATATCTTATTCCACTGTTCAGTTTGGGTTGTTAATTTAATCCACCCATCATAAAACCTGAGACTTCACTGCTACCCCTCATTCTTTACTTGCTTCCATCATCCCCACCTTCCTTTACTGTCAGCGTATTGCTCCAATCCTTTGCACAATAGAAAAAGGCATTCCAGACATGCTTCACCGGTATTTTTACAATAGTCGGTAGGAACTACTTCCTCCAGCTTCTACTCATTCAGCCCTCTCTGCTGCTGAACTACTGTTCAGCTCTCAGCAACAGATGCCATGAAGAGTCTTTCACTGAACGGTGATTTAGATCCTCTTTAATCATGATCACATTAAGTTTATTTTTGTACCTTGTGTGTTTGAACTTCAGATGCGTGTGAAGTTAGAAGATTTGAATGCTCAATAAAAATACTAAATGAATATTGGGTTTATTTCCTGCACAAATGATTAGATAAAACATCCTAAAATACTTGTCATCGATTGTTCACTATTATTATTAGTTGCTTTATGTGATAAAGTATTCTTATTTTCAATGGCAAAGAACTGTTTTAGTGTCTTTATCTGGAAAATTGCCGTGGTGAAACATACATACTTTGCATGAGGCCTTTCTTTGAGTGGGTTGGGAAAGGTTCTCATGGCTGTTGTGTCTAATGCCACTACCCAGACACTGGCTGCTTTTGGTACTTGTCACAGCACCTGGGTGTCTGTACAGTTGTGTTTTGGATATAATTCTCAGTTTTAAAGTTTAATTTTTGTCGTTGGTCTGGTCACATTTTTTTCAGGGTGTCAAACCTCAACAAAAATATCAGAGCATGAAACTCATTCTGTGGCTGTTTACTGTAAAGTGCTTCTGTCTGTGCCATCTGCCATTCAGCCTGTGTGACTGGTGTAGTCAAGCCTTTGTGGACAAAGAAAAACATATCATTGTATGGTACAGTACCTCTGGTATTTGCAAATGTCATTTGCACCCATTCCTATTTTGGTTCACCAAGAGAGCCCCGTCCCAAAATATGACTTCCTATTTTCTGTAAACGTACTTGAGATCCACATGAAACAAAGGTCTGCACTGTTTTGAATATCTGAAAACCCATCTTATCACTGCAGCTACAATACTGTAGTAAAGGTCTGTATTTGCAGTATTGGATGGAGTCATGAGGAAATGCAGCGTTGCATTGTATGTACATTTGCATATATATCATTGTTTCATCTTGCCTCTTGGCTAAGTTTAGCATAATGTTTTAGCTACTCCCGCTCAAGTTTTGGACACAAAGTTAAAACAGAAAAATGTGTGATATTAAAGATTAAAACTGTCAAATTTAGACAGGTTTCACGTGGACAGTTTCATGTTGCAGTATAGTTCATTTGGAAATATGCTACACTGAGGTGACAGTTCTGTATTGTTGTAGAGTTTGAGATTGTGCTCAAAGAGTGGTCTTCTGCATGTGTTACTTGCTGATCTGGGATTGGATTTTACCACAACATTTTTGTTCTCCCACAGTCATGTACTGTTGAAATAAAAATGTCATAGGTGTCGCAGTTAATGTGTTGTGTTTCCCATGGAAGTGAAACACACTTTGTCAGTAGGTCACTTATGTGTTTTATTGATTCACTACCAGTAAAATGATTAAGACCTTTAATCTAAATTTAGTTTATAAAATATGAGCCTGAAATCTTAGGCCTAATTTAGCACAGTTTGACTTGAACAATGTCCAGATCTTATGCAGACTCATGTGCCTGAACTACATTCAAGTTGGTGTCTCATTCTCCAGGTGATTTACCGTAGCATGGGTCTCATATTGAAGAAATCCACAGTGCTGTTTCTCACCACTGCTGTTCTCGACTGCATTCACTCTTAGATATGAATCAGAATGAATGTGCTTCCTTTTGTGGCTCATGTCACTGTACAAACCGAGATGAATTACGAAAACTAATATGCTGTCTCTCTCTCTACACTGCTACAGCAGGGAGGCTTATCAGTTACCTTTGGTTGTGGTGGATTTGGGAGTAAAGTAAAAGAAGCTTTTAATGGTTATCCTAGCAGCCAAATGACTATCAGTGCTGCAAATCAAAAACCCAGTTTACACTCATGAGGCTGCTGGTGTTCCAGCTTCAGTTGCGTTGGCCTACAGTTGTAGCTTGGGGCACTGTGAGCAGATACACACGTACTCAAACTCACAGATACCAGAGCATCATGGTTATTTATGTCGCTGCAGTATCAGTGAGCTGCCGACTCATGTAGCCCTCACAATATTAGATTATGGTGATTAGCATGACGTAACCCACTAGCTCTTCTGCCCCGCAGGGTACAACAAGCACTTGTTGTTTATGCACATAGAGGTAAATAAGCTCCAATAGGCACTAAGATATGACCATTTAACTGTGTAGAGAGGATTAATCTAAAACAATGCTACTGTTTTGTTTTGTTTTGTTTTGTTTTTTTTGCAATCTTTAATTTCTCCTTTACAGTGATCTGAGTTAACAACACTAACAGCTTTAAAAGAGAGACCTGATAAAAATAAAAATGCACATTCAGAGAAGTTGATCTGGATTTTGCACAGTTATACAGCTGTTTTCTTTTTTTGTTTTGTTTAGGCTTTTATCATTTAGGAGTTTGTACAAGGAAGCAGTTAAGTGTGTTTTATTGCTTAAGAGCAGCAGTGTGTGTGTGTGTGTGTTTTGCGTAGTGTGCACTGTGCGCTGTCATGGCCGTTTCCTGATGGAGATCTGGAGTCAAGCCACTTCCGTAGAGTTAAATTTATAAAGTGATGACTAGAGCAAAATGGTAACTCAGACTTTCAAACAAATAATCCCCTGTGTTTCCTAATCCAACAACTACATTTATTTTTAATTTATATGCATATTTTTTGTGCAAGCATTCATCACATTATTACCGGTAACTTAAGTCTCCTAAGCCTCCTAATAGTAGTAACGTCGGCCCTGCAAAATGGGTGCTACAGACACTAAAAACGGTGTGATCCTGTGAGCCAGGTTAATGGGTTTGAGCGTGACCAAGTCGGGGTGTTACAGTATTGTTCCGTTTTTGTCTTGAAACTGTAGCGATCAGACAATTCTTGAACTAAACTGGTAGTTTCAGATTCAACTTGGTTTTGTGCAACTGTCATTTGCCATATATCCGTTCATTTGAAATAAGTTTGCTGTAGCATACCATGTAATCAGAGCCTGTGATGGTGAGCACAGTGTTAGTTACTGCTTTGCATATGACCTGGATGGTACCATAAAAGGTAACACTTACTGTGCTGACATGTTGGAAGTTCATGTTAGTTACTACATGCCCTGTCACGTGCACCTGTTGATCTTATTGACATACTGTGACAATTTCATCTCTTATGATTCCTCTGCAGTACTTATAACTGATCCATATGTCCATATGTGTTTGGAAGATATCACAATGACAGAATCGTGGTGTGTGTGATAATATGACACATGGCTTTGCTTGTGTTGTTTACTCAGATAAGTTTAAACAGCGTTGTGTTTCAGTTAATTCAGTGATGTAACGTGGAATGCATAGATAGTCTGTAATGGTTAAGAGTTTTTTAATTATTTGTATTTTTCTGATCTGAGTCTAGTTGTCCTCAGGGTGGATCTAGTTAAGTTCATCTTAGACATTGTTGAGACTAAGTTTGGTAGCTTTGTTGCAGGACTCAGTTTGTGTCAGAGTGCATTTCCCTTTTAGCTTTGTGCAGAAAAGATAATACAGCTGCATGATGATATTACAGCTACTTTTGTCTCTTGCCAATCCAGACAAGTTCGTATTCTGTTAGGTTGACCCTTGCTGGCTGTGCTGCGGTGTATTAGCGCAGTGCGGTGTTGGCTGGATGGCTGCACTACTTTATCACAGCCAGCAGGAAACAGGAAGGGAGCAGCCAGCTGCAAGGTCAGAGGTCACTCTATAGTATGAGGGGGATGGTGGACAAAAACCTAGTGTTCAGAAAAAAGGTTTGGCTTGTTGCTGTGGTCTTCATTAAGAATGAGTGAGAGATGGAAAAAAGAAAACGCAATAGATACGTGACGATCCAGAGTGGGTCAGCAAACCATTCTCTATAGGCCTGTAGCCCACTGGCTTTGCGTTGTCCGTGTTGGCACAGCAGCTTAAATAGCAGCAACAGTTGTAGGAGCGCTGGCCGACGCCGAGTACACGGACATGCGCGTGCACATTACAGAGCTGGTATTGTAGGATGGAGAAGGACACACAGAGAGAGGAAGAGATGCTAAAACCGATATCGGCTTGTCCTTCTACGTGTGAGATTAGATTTCAACCTGTATCTTTGAGCTTCAAATTAATACTCATGCTGGCTTTGTTAAACCTCTTTCTGTCATACAGACAAAAAGACATAACAAAGTCTCATTCACTGAGCCAATCTTGTGCCAGAGACAGCTGTGCCACCCTGTGAACTTGATGGCAGTCGGTCCAGTACTCGCTTTCACATTCATTCTTTCTCTCTGTCTCTGAGTCTCACGATATGAACGTTGGCTGTTACAGCGTACACTCACCGTGTGTGTAGGTTATGTATAGAAAAGTCTACAAGTGCACAGTCACATGTTTGGGGATTTGCATTCATTCTGACCTCCTCTTTAGACCACACTTTGATTGACTGAACTGGGAAGAAGTGCTTGCTTTTAATTGTGACTCTCACAGCTGCTCATAGACCCTTTTAGACAGACCTGAATTGATGACCCTTTTTCTGTTCAGTCCAAGTCCAGCCAAGCTTTGGCCTGTGACTCTAAGTGAGAATCCTCAAACATATCAGTAGCATTTGCTGGTGAATTAGAAATAAGTTTTAATGGTAGGTTTGAAGAGAGGAATTCATAAGCATGAACTCTTAAGTAGCCTTCATGAATGTTTCAAGCTGAGAGATGATGGGAGGGGATAAGTGGATTCAGATGGTAAACTAGTCTAGATGTGGAAATGAAAGCTTTCATCGAAAAGAAATTAATTCTGAGAGAGTGAACATAACTGTCTTCTTATGATTTTGTTGTAGATGAAAGTAGCACAGGAGGGGGCTTGTCGTAATTTGGATGAAAGAACATGGCAGAGATAGGTTGACAGGGAAATGGACGAGACTACAGCTTTAATGGTCCTGACCAACCAAGCCAACGGTCTGCTGTTGGTCAATGTCATTGCCTTCGGCGAGGATCTGTGACCCCTGGTTTTGTGGTGCATGCACAGAACGCATGTGCTAGTTGACAGTCAGCTGTAGGCTTTGTGGTGTGTTCAAGTGCAACGTTTTTGCCCCAGCACAGGTGACATGAGTCGACCTTTGTCGTTCTGTGATGTCAGTTTGGTGTGTCTGGGGCTTGAGGCTCAGTAGGCCAGAAGGCCTAGGAAGCAGAGGCAGTTATCATCTCCTGCTGAGATGACAGCTGCTGAAGAAAACACACAAAGATGCAGTGTCACAAACGCCTGCCTACCCTCAGATGACACTGGAAAGGGAAGACATTCACAGTGGTCACGAGCTTCTCTGGGGATGAGAGATGCCAAGGGTTGTTGAAGGTCTTATTTTCCCCATTACATCAGTGATGAGGGCTAGCCCTGACTTCAAATACAAACAGTCCCAAACATCTGCCTTCATGTCTGCTGTAGATTTTAAGTGGGCAGAGCAGTTTAACAGATTAGACATCCAGCTACAAGAGTGTTCACTCTTTGAAGTTCATTTACTCCTGAAAGGCTATAAATAAAAGGCTTTATTGCAGTTTGCAGGTATTGCATTTTCTCTTTCAGATGTCTGTCTGTTCCCTCTGAGGTAGACTATCATTCTAACAAGTGTTGGTCTATTTTGGCAGTTTCTCGACATACACTAATGTTATTCATCCATCTTCAGTGACTGTCCTCCTTCCTCATTCACACTTTCCACCCCCCCCCCTTTCTCCACTTACAGAGTGCATAGTGTAGTGTGGGGCAGCTGCAGTGTTGCCACGCTTTTATTGCTGTCTCCCTTGTGCATGTCAATTCACCCTGCCCGACGGCCAAGCACAATCTCTTTCTGTGCTGCCTCATAAATCATAGCTTTCTTAACATACTACAGCTGTGATTGGGTGATATTGTGCAGCTTCATTCTCTGTTATTTGGGCCCTCTCCTCTCCTCTCCTCTCCTCTCACTATTATTGTTATTATTGTTGTTGTCATTATTATCTTTGTTGACCAACCTTTTGCAACTTGAATCAGAGCTGTATACTAGCATGTTGATCTGAGGTGTGATCGCACGTGTGTCAGTGAACACTGCCGTGTTGTCTCATTGGACCTGTGACTGTTCCTGTATTGTGAAAGCTGCTAACGGCAGTTCTTAGTGGGAGAAAGCTCCAAGCAGAAACGTGATCTTTAATAAAATATCTTTATTTCGTACACTCCAATACTTTACCCTCAAGCGTCCTCTGTCAACTTCCATTAGTCTTAATGCATATTTTGGGAACCATAACCTGTTGTTCATATGGAAGTGTGCATTTGAAGCTCATGTTTTGTTTTAAGAGGCAAGGCCAAGCGTTCACGTTGCCTTCCCACGTGTCTGTCAGAACTAAATTGAAAAGTCACTGAGTTTGCCTTGTGGAAAAACAAGGAAAAAAACTAATTCAGCATTACAGTCAAGCTTGTCACACTTTTTTTTTTCTGGGAAGTTGACAAGTATAACAAGTAACAAACTCAGTCACTTCCCTGTTGATGTAAATGTACAACTCTCTACACCAAGACCAGGCAGAAGATCAATAACATGTGCATCAACCACTTCTTCATTTTACCCAGCAGTGGTGGCAACACATCTACAGGAATTGTTCGCATCTTCTACTTGTTTCGCGCAGTTTATAAGAAAACCATTATATATCAGAAAGAAGAGGGAAGTTTCTAGATGAGGCGTGTTTATGGTCAGTCACTGCCAACAGTTAGTTGACAGTCAACTGTCAATTCAAGACACTTAGTTTACTTTGTCTGCTTTGTTATGTAGTGATGTCATGTATTAGCTCAATACAGGCAGAATAAACTTGTGGGTAGTAGTTGGTGGATTGGATGGTGATCTGAGCTCTGTTATCACACATAGACACAGCTTGTTCATCTTTCCAAAACTACATGAGTGAAGTGATCTATCTCAGAGAAATCAACCCTGACAGTTAGATGGCATTAATGTCAAGACTAATTCTCTGCAGAAGGAAATGAACGAGCAAGCTAAGAGACAACTGAGAGAAGAGACATGTAGTCGGAAAGAATGTTTTAACTAGAGTCATCTTTGTGTTTGCTGATGTGTTCCTTAGCTTCACATATGTTTATCACCTACCATTGATACAAGGGCTCAGTCAGTCTTTGTTATCATCATTATTATTGGGACATTAAATCTGTTCTGATTTGGAAGCCATTCCATCTCTCTCTTCCATCATCTGCTTCACTTTGATGTATTTTGAAAAGTAAGTGCAAAAGTAAGGGGTTGTCTAATAATATATATATGTTTGGGGCCAAGCATAATTGTGAGCCACATCGCCTCACTCCGTTTTGCTTTGCCACGGAGAGCTAAGAAAATACAATTGTTGCTGAGGTATAGCTGACTGAAGAAATTGCAACTTTGGTGCAACTATTTTTTGAATGAAATATTCAGTAATATACTCCTAGAAAAAAAGAAGTTGGTTAGACTGTAAACTAACCAGTCTTAGCAGAACTCACTATGTTATCACTTTCTCCAGTATTTGAAAGCAAAGCTGACATAATCAATTATTAACACTTTAGTAACACACGTATATAATCTTAAAAAAAAAAAGCGTTATGTTTTTTCTGCATATGTCAGTCTTGCATGCTTTCCAGGATTGATACCCTCCATCAGTAATACACACAATATATTCTGTGCCACCTGATGTAAAATTAACACGTGTCCTGCTAATGTATTTCTCTCTTGAATCTGTCATATGGGCTGATGACACTGAGATGTGAGAATATGTGAGGTCTCACGCCCTTCCCTCTTCTCCTGACTTTCACAGGCGGAACCTGACCAAGTTGTCGTTGATCTTCAGCCACATGCTGGCTGAGTTGAAGGCCATCTTCCCCAATGGTCTATTTCAGGGCGACAACTTTCGCATCACCAAGGCAGATGCTGCAGAGTTCTGGAGGCGCGCCTTCGGGGATAAGTGAGCAGAGTTCTATGTTGCTTTTCATGCATAAAATATAGCATTACCTCGATGGTGCCAAACCGGGATCCTGCTCCCTTATTGCTAAGAAAATTATTTGAATGAGAAGTTACTACAGTAAGCATATAAGTGATATCTTCTCTCTCCTTTCACTCTTGTGACAGACCGTATCTTCTCTGGGACAAAGTTAGGTTTTGTGGTTTATATATCAGACATCAGCAGATTGTGGCCTAAGTGCACTGAAAATAATGCGGTCATCATATCTGGTCGCTTTCTCAAGCTGCAAAGCTCTATTTAGGTGCCCTAACATAGCACTTCTACAAAATAGCATGAACTTTTAATCACATACGAATGATTAAAATTTTAGTTGTCATCATCATCTGTTCGTGTGTTACAGGACCATTGTGCCTTGGAAGGTGTTCCGTCAGTCCCTCCACGAGTTTCATCCTATCAGCTCTGGACTGGAGGCCATGGCTCTAAAGTCCACCATAGACCTCACCTGCAATGATTACATCTCTGTCTTTGAGTTCGACATCTTCACCAGGCTATTCCAGGTAATGAACACTCGTAGAAATATACAAATGAAGAGCGCGATAGAAAAGACAGAGATATCAACTTATTGCCAGGATTGCATATCAGCACTGTAATTAACACTGTACAAATGATGTTTCATACCATATCATAAGTAAAACTTGCTGTGTTGTAAATTACATGATCTAAAACTTTTTGCATCATATCTAGTATGAAGTGGTGTATGTTCTTTACTCTCTCAGTGACATTTTCCCCAGCTACTTGTATGCAGGGCACAGACCGGCTTAATGAAGGCTAAACAGATTAGACATTTCCTATGACACTCCCTCATACAGAAAAAGCCCTTCTCTAAATGTCTTCAACCTCACAAGAGGAAGTGAGCTTGTGGCTATTTTGAGCTCTGTTCTTGATATGTGGTAGACTGGGGATGATTATGCTATCAGATGCCCTTAAAATATTTTATGCAGAATCTTTAAGCTGAATGATGAGCTGGTGATTATAAACCAGTACATTATGAAAATTTTACCTGCTATGTTCAGTTAAATGTGCAAAAAGAAAGAAGAGGCCACTGAAAAATAAGTGTGCAGTCACTAAATGCATGCATTAGTAGCAATCTAATATGAAATTAGTAAACCGCATTCAGCACACTTTTGTTCACCGACCCAGTCTACAATGACTTTACACTAAAGGGTGTGTGATATAATACATTTAACCGTCCAGCAGAGGAGGCCGTTTGACGCGTCACTTCCTGTGTGCAAACAGTATAAATAACCAACATCCAATTTTAATTTGGAAAATTATGGTGAAGTTACAGGGAGATGGGACGGTCCCACTTTGTGATTTAGTCTAATTAAAGAGTGAAGGTGACTTTTTACATTAAAAATGTTGTGCAGATTCAACCATGGCTGCGACTCGCACAGCTCATTCTCAGTGTTGTATGTGTTAAATCTACTTCCTTTCACACACCAGACAGACTGGTGACAGCAATTGCGGAACCACCTACTCACTACCGCTCTCAGTCAGCTACGGAGTACTATGAATTATTTTATAATTTGCTGAAGTCTTCGCCGCTTATTGTTCAGGGGGGTTGACCTGATTCTGGTCTTGTCATCTTTAAAGAGACCTAAAGCACCTGTAAATTTGGTTTTTGCCTGTTTTATACATAGTATCGGAAGAGCTCTGCTCATGTCCATTCAACCTTCCCCATCCTCTGCCTCCAGATGGCACCAACTGAGTTGCATTCTGTTTTAAGTGTTGCGACTTCTGCTTAAAGAACATTTTAAATTGGTTGACCCAGACTGAAAATTGTCACTTTAAAGTTCAGTAAACAGTTGCTTTAGCGTCATCTATGATGCAGTATATTTCTCCATTACTCGGCTCATACTGTTACTGCTGTGTCCATTCACTCACACATCAAATGAGTCACTCTCTCTTTCTGTGTGTGTGTGTGTGTGTGTGTGCGTGTGTGTGTATAGCCTTGGTCGTCCCTCCTGCGTAACTGGAACAGCTTGGCAGTCACTCACCCAGGCTACATGGCTTTCCTCACCTACGATGAGGTCAAAGCGCGGCTGCAGAAGTTCATCCATAAGCCTGGCAGGTGAGAGAGAAACCCATGTACACACACACACAGGCCAGTGTTAAATATGGCAGCAATTTTACCTTTAGTCTTTGCCTTTAGATGGAAATGGTTTCTAGTTTTAGTCACATTTTAGTTATTTTTATCCTTCACAGTTAGTCGACAGTTTGGTCTTGACTTTTTAGTTCACTTTTAGTCAGAATGTTTTCTCTCTTACAACTACTTCAGTTAGACTACTATTGGTATTGATATCTGTAGAGTGGGGACTGTTATCTATAGAGTGAGGTAGACAATGACTACCTGATCTTAGAGCTAAGATCTCACACACAGATGTCTTTCAGATAAATTGCTGTGCAATGTAAGAAACAACAGCTTGGCTAGATAGTATATGTTATGCCTCCCATGTTCAGGGATTGCCTTTAAGCTTTTATGTTAAGGACAGCGGGTCGAGGATAATTACTGGTTGCTGGTCCAAATATATAAATAAACTTGCAAGCTATAACTTTGCAGCCAGAAGACACAATGCACATTTAAACACTGGGGAACAGGTCTGAAAAGCCAACATGGTTTTTCTCCATATCTTTCACTCACTTTGGGACAATTTATAACATTGTTAACATCAAGCCCTGCATGTTTCACTCACAAGCTTTGAAGCTAGAGCACTGGTGTTAGCTCGCACATGAACCTAACCTGGAAGCCAGGCTCACTCATTCATTCATTATTTAGCTCCTGAAAACTTTTTTATGAGCAAAACTGGCTTCTAGCTGAGCTGAGCCAACATGACTTTTTAGCAAATTTGAAACAAATATTCGACTGCCTGGTAACACTGGTTTATGATAGCAAATGTATATGCTCAGTTAAGATTAGGATTTACAGAGGCGTGAATAGCAAGATAGTGTGTCTTAAAGTTGCTCTTCAGGTCCGTTGTATTCTTCCCTCTTAATTTGAAACCACATGCTGTCTCTCAGTCTCTTTTGACTGCAATATAGTATTGTGTTTTATTTTCTGCTGAATTTTAAATAAAGTGTGTCCTTAGATTTCTTCTTCTTTTCTTTTTTTTTTCTTGCCAAACCCATTTTGTGTTGAAACGTTGTTGTCATCCGCTCACTGTCAGTGTGGGATAGCATGGTGGTCTGTACGCACACCTCATCAGTCTGCCCACATCAGTCAATGTCAGGGACGCATTGCTTTTATATTCTGACACACTACTGAGAAAAATTGTCATACGTGTTTTGAATGTCTGCTAATCCACTGAATATTTTAGTCTGATCTTATCAGCAGAAAATAAAAAATGCATTTTGTCGTTTCTAACCAAGCCTTATGATCATCATCATCATCATTATTATTATTATTTGTCTTTGTTGGTTTGTTTCTTCATCATCTCAACTTGAACATGAAAAATGGTTGTTGAAGCATTTTTCATCCTAGTTTTCATTAATAGGATTAATACTGACACAGACACATCTTGTAATTCAGTTTGCATCAATCAGTCAGTATGGCCATGGGTGTGCGTGCGCATGCGTGCATGTGTGGGATCCAGGGCAACGTGGCACTGGTACCTAGCGTCAATGGCTTGATTGTACACTGAAAGATGATGTCACTGTTTAGGCCTGGCTTTGTCTCGGGCCACACTGACATTCGAGCTGTTATTGTTCAGTGTGAAAGTATAAATTACGGCTTGCAGTCTTTTCTGTTTGTCTTATGGCTACAGCAGTTGTTTCACTTCTAAGCTAAGCATCAAGGCCAAGACCTTTTTTTTTTTTTTTCTTTTTTTTTTATTTACTCGTCTGCAGTATTCAGCCTGGATTCATGTAATGCCTTTTTTCTGGCCTGCACGCATCACAAACTGGTGGTCTCCAGCTTTCCTAGAATGCTGTCCCTAGAGTGTTAGGGGCAGCATTCTTTTCACCTTTGATTTTTAATTTGTACATTAAACAAATTTCTTCAACGGACAGGAAATGTTTTATACTGGCAGGAGTGACTGTGTTACTCACGAACACAAACTGTGTGAATCCTTGAGATCTAACACATGTTTTGAATGCTCAAACTTTTATCCCTCAAAAAACATTTGCAGCTGCAGTTTTTTTTATAGTGTTTCAAATTCAACGTTGTTTTGCATCTTGTGGTCGTCTGCTTCCCTGTGGGGGCAAAGCTGCAGATTTTGGTGTCTTACCACTACCTGCAGATTAATGGCCCACCATGCATCTTGTTTGTAGATGCCTTTGTTGAGTCTGTCATCACGTTTAGAAAAAAAAAAAAAAAAAATCAAAGCCTTGAGGGGATTTCTTCAAATTTAGCACAAAAATCTACCAGGAATTTGTTGTTCAAAGGTCACTATGACCTCACAAAACACATTTTTAGCCATAACTCAAGAATTGATGAACACAAATATCTAAAATAATGAAAATAAAAATGATGAAGTGATGACATTTTATATCCAAAAGGTCAAAGTTCCCTGTGACATCATAATGTTTTTTTGTCAGTTATTCAACACTATGACTTACCATCTCACCACCAGCTCTTTTCATATTATGATTACAAGAGACAAACAAAATAATGTCTCAAAAGGACAACATGAACAAGATATCAGTTATAGTTTTCCATGAAGTCAGCAAACCAACAGCCACTTTCCAAGTAGAGTATTCAAAAGTTAATTTCAGGACCTTACTTTGTACAGACATTACACAAGAAGGTTAACCAAGGTTACTTTAAAGAAGTGAGCACAAGATGAGCAAATCTCTGGGCCTTATCAACTCCTTAACAGAGGAGTAGACACATTTCTGCAACAATTTGAAGCGTTGTACTCCACCACCAGCTCACTTGTTTGGTGATAAGATGATATTGAGCGTCAGGTGACTGTCATTGCACCATGTGACAAAGCTCTCTATCAGTCACTTCATATGTTATGTTTGTGGACAGACGTGAATGTAAACTGGAGGCATGCAGGAGGCAAACAACTGCGAGGTGGTAATTCTAGTTATGCATGTAACGTGTATGTTGATGTAGAATGCACTTTTTGTAATTTACTGTGTATTTTATGTGTTTGTTCATGTTTGAATGGGACATCTCAACTATTCATGTGACGTGTGTTCAGACCTTTTGGGTTATTATGCACCTTAGATCAAATTTGACTTGTCATGACATCATGACATGTTCTATTGCCAAGAGAATCTTTCCATGCATAGCTCAGCCTACATATTTGCACTTTATTTTCATTGATAGGTGCATGCACACTTGAAGAACATGTTTCGAAGTGTGCAGATTTTGTGAAGACTCCTCCTGTTTGATCACTGAGCTATGCATGGAAGTAGTTTTAAAAGAAACAGAGAGTGACATAACTCTTGATTTGCATATTTCTCTCCTCAGTTACATCTTCCGACTGAGCTGTACACGGCTGGGCCAGTGGGCCATTGGCTACGTGACAGCAGATGGAAACATACTCCAGACCATTCCCCACAATAAACCCCTCTTTCAGGCCCTCATAGATGGCTTCAGGGAAGGATTGTAAGTCCATTGGTATTTTGTTTGGCATACGTCTTTTTTTTCTTTCCTATTTATTTATTTGCATTTAGACTTCTGCTTTGGGTTTCTGTGACTAGGGAACCATTTGGTACAGATTCAAGCCTCCTATCACGTTTATTCTCTTTTTCTGACACGTCTTTTCTTCTCTCTCCCCACAAAGCATGCGTCTGTGTGTAAACCCCTCAGTTGACTCTGCCTTTCAGCTCCAAGCCAATCCAGCCATATCATGTTGCCTGTTCACATCATTCCAGTGTTATCACAATCAGAATAGAACTATTGGTTTCTAATGTTCAGCTCACTCGGTGGTTTAGCTGGCTGGCGAGAAACTCATCTTTCTTTGTCAACACTGAGTTTTTTTTTTAATTATTTTTAATGATTAATAATGAAAGCTGGCCTGTCACAACCTGTAATCGGATCCTGATTTTAAACTTGGAAGTCTATTCAGTACAATCACCTACATAAAGAACATCAGTCAGATGTTAATTACAGCACATGACCTATGTAAAATAGTCTTGCGCTGTAAATGCATCATCTCAGTGATGATATTAAAACTCACTTCCAGATTGAATGACTGGATGGTAGAGATGTTTTCATGATAATCATGCTAACTACTGATGATAACTTTGAAAAGAAAATGGCTGTCAAAAAAATGAGGAGTTCTCTGTGCACCTTCTAATTTTGTGTGCCTGTGAATTTTCAGCTATCTGTTCCCTGACGGCCGGACACAAAACCCAGACCTGACAGGACTGTGTGAGCCTTCGCCTCAAGACCACATCAAAGTCACACAGGTCAGAGCAGGCAGCTTCTCAGACTGCATTCTCAGTCTTTTAATATCTTATACATTCTTCTCTGTCTTCTTGCCGTTTTAAAATTACTTATTTTTTCATCAGTAAAGATCTCTCTAGGGGAAAAATAAATGATGCGGCAGTGCATAAAAAGGAAGCAGAAGTTGAAGACATGATAAACCACGACACAGGAACTGAGTTATTCAAGGTTAAGCAGCTGACAAACTGAAAGATTTAAACAAATTGAACTTTTTTTTTTAACTGTGTGATGTTAATGTTTGATAAGCAAAGTCAACTGAGAGTAAAATAAAGTGGATTAAAAAAATATCAATTTCAAGTGTTGGTATATTTGATCACAAATATTAACAATAAATATTGGTATTTAAATATTTATTAGAACATGTAAAAGTTTTAGAAAAGTTAAAAATAAACATTTGCATTTCAGAAAATCATAGTTTATAGTAGGAGCAAGTTTGTTTCTCTTTCATCATTGCAGGTTTCATTGGAGGTTTCTCAGTTGTTGAAGCATCATAGGAAAAGCCAGTCTGACCTGCAGTATTTCATACCGTCATCACATTGAAGGACTTAACATTTTAAATGAGCAAGATGCATAAATGAATAGTAAAACATCATGCAGTGACATCCTCCCTGGTGTATGCTAACCAGCATCTATCTTGTCGGACTTAGATATCTTCTCAAAGTTTTGCGAAGGCATTTAGTAACCGACTCATTTTCCTTGAGCACAGGACTGAAACTAAAAATACGCCCCTGCATTTTAACTTGGCTCTTTTTCAAAATGATCTCATGTGGCGTTAGTGCCGTATGATGTTACTCCGTTTTGAGGCTCAGCCTCATCGATGTCTCATTTTTTCCCCCTGCAGGAGCAATATGAGCTGTACTGCGAGATGGGCTCCACTTTCCAGCTGTGTAAGATCTGTGCAGAGAATGACAAGGATGTGAAGATTGAGCCCTGCGGTCATCTCATGTGCACCTCCTGTCTCACTGCCTGGCAGGTACGAGATGTGGGTGGATGGAGGGATTTTTGTGTCCGTTCGTTGCTCCATGTGTCATGAATCATACCTGTTTGGAAGAGAATTTGCAGCTTAAGTGCTTTTTCTCCTCTAACATAACAGACATCTGAAACCTCAGAACCTTCTTTTGTTTCTGTGTGCTGTAACATGTGCTTCTCTGCCTGTGATACAGGAGTCAGAGGGTCAGGGAACTGGGTGTCCCTTCTGTCGCTGTGAGATTAAAGGTACAGAGCCCATCGTTGTGGATCCGTTTGACCCCAAGGACCCCAAGGATAACAGTGGGGGCTCCTGCAGTCGTGCATTTGGAGCTGAGGGTGCCCCTTCACCCAGCTATGACGATGATGATGACGACAGACTTGAAGACCCTCACCTCATGATGAGCAAACTTGCCTGTACAAAGGTAAGAGTGTGAGAACACATGGACACAATTGAGACAAAAGTTTTCTCAGTTTGCACAAACTTTCCAGTCATGACACTGGACAAGCTGTCCTGGTATTTTCCTTTGATAAAACATTGAGACACTTAGCTGGTTTGATGCCATGGGTGCACCTCACGGGTTCCTACTGTCCGCCTCTCTTCTCTGTTTTTCTGACCCGTCTCTGTACAGATGAAACACTCCTTGTCTTGCCCTTTTTACATTTTGTGAGCTTCAAGCTCATGGCTCATATCAAAAGACTTTCATCTCCATCTTTCATGGTGCCAAGGTAGCAGCTTTTTTGTGCCTCCCAGTATTTGATATGTGGAGCATTCTTCTATTCTTCATCTTTTATGTGCCTCTGAGAAACTCTGTGTGCATTAGTCTGCGTATAGAGCAGCTCACATCACACACACTTTGATGTGGTCCCTGGATTTTCTTTAGCTTTGATTGCTGACCCACCCTCTTTCTCATCTTTGACTGTTTTTTTAATTGTAGTACCAGGCTGTATTTCCTAAATGTTTCGTGTTGTTTTGTATCTGTTCGGACCCCCCCCCCCCCCAAAAAAAACAACAACAGGCATTTTGGTGTTAAACAGTATATTGTCTGTATTTTTGCATATGTAATTAGTTGCAGTGCATACAGTGTGGCAGTTGTACCACACAGAAGTTGTTGAACTTTTGGAAACTCAGGACCCTGAAGACTTTTTAAGGACCTAAAGATTACATCTAGCTAATTACCTTAACTGAACAACCCCTCCCACATATTTAAATACTTTTAAATGACTAAGAAATGCTGCTGGTTTGTTTTATTCGCCTGAGAAATCGAGAAATATGTTATTGCATCATATAGATCATAAAGCTGCAGATAACAGTAGGAGATTGAGTGTGTTCCCCTTTCACAGCACTGCTGTAGCTACCTTAATAAAACAAGAGTTTGACAGCAGTTATATTAACAGCAGTGTTTGTCCATCGGTTGCATGATGAAAATATGCCGTTAGACAAAGCGTGAATTAGCCGATCGGATTTGATTGGAGGTTTGCTGTTGTGTCTCTGTGATCCAGGTGGAACGCCCACCGTCACCCATGTCCATGCCTCCTCAGTCCTCTCTTCCCCCTGTGCCTCCCAGATTAGATCTGCTACCACACAGATCTCCCAACCCCCCTGGTGCCTCCAGCCCTGGGGTCACCAGCAAGGTAACTCAACATACACAACCAAGTTAAAGCCTTGTTAAGTTTGGTCAAGGCATTGCCAGGCATCCTCAGCATTAGTGGTGTAAAATGACAGGTTTTATCACAATATGATATTATATAGACTCTTTGGGCAGCAGTTTGATATTTGCTGATCTAACAAAGTCTGCCACAATACAGTTTCAGTTTAATTCAAGTCAGGGGCATTTGGATGACGAGACATGAACACAATCAGTTGCAAGAAGACAGGATAGCTGAGTGTAACAGCAGTCTTAACGGTCACAAATATGGGCTGGCCATAGCAAGTTTTTTAATGGCAAGAGTCATGGAGAGGAGGGAGTAGAGACAGTCATACAGTCGAGTCCCAGCAGTCCAGCAGGCTGTCTGTGTGGAAGAGAAAATCAGCCCTCTCTTTCTTGCTACCCTTCACACAATACAAAGAATAAAATTAATATATTTTTCTGACTCATGGTTAATCCCCTGCTGAGGTTACCTTACCTCTAACCCAGCAGCAGTCCAGCCTTACCAAAAGTTGTAACTTATACCTAAATCTAAATTTGCTTAACATAGAATACAGTTAGATAGATAGACACCAGTACCAATACTAGTACTGTTCAAGTGATACTGATGCTGAAGAGTAGTGCATTCAATACCCATCAGGTGAATGGAAGCATTCAGTTGAGTGAAATGTGTGAAATTCCAACAGTTATTTTTCCACAAATCCGTATAATCGACTAGGTCAGCTACGCTGTGCTCGACTTCAAGACACCACAGACTGTATGTGTTGTAGCTGCTGAGGGCCAGTCACAAGAAGTGTGATAGTGGGTGCTTGTGGCACTTTTGTCACAGGTACTGCAACACCTGATCTCATGTCAGAAACACAGGAAGAATGGTTACTTAAATGGTCCTTTAAATTCTTCTTACTCCTGTTAAGCCCTTGATATAAGAACAGGGTTTTAAATGACAAACTCAATAATTAACGCATTATATATTCTGTGTAGAACTATTTTTTTGAGTGCATTTCGGCTCATTCACACATGGACACAATTCCAGATATTTCATCTTAAATGTAGATAAATGGAAACAATAGATGAGAATCAGCAATTGTCTGCAGATGATGAACTGCATTTTTATTTGGTGTTATTCATCTTGCCTATGCATATTGTTTATTATGATGATGAATGCATGCACAGTGTTCTTGTTGCCAAATGGATTATTTAGCCTGCAGAGGATAACCGTTTTCATTGATTTCACATCAGTGTTGTACACAGTGTAAATGAGCTCCCCTCGTCTCTGTTTCCTCCTTCCAGGCAGCATCTCACCACAAAGACAAGCCTCTCCCCCTCCCCCCAGCACTGAGGGATCTCCCCCCTCCTCCTCCTCCAGACCGCCCCCACCCGCCCGGGACAGCCCCCGATGGACGGCTGCAGAGGCGGCCATTACCCTGCACTCCCGGGGAGCCTCCTCGAGATAAACTCCTTCCTGCACCCCCAAATCGGCCTCTGACTGACTGGAGCTCCAGGCCTGTTCCCAAGGCCCCCACATCCTCCTCTTCCTCCTCCTCATCATCTTCCTCATCCACCCAAGTATCAAGTCTGGGAGGGGACATCCGAGCAGGTGTTAGGGAACTATCCAACCGGCACTCCCTCCCGTTGGCGCTGCCCTCCGCCCTGGACACACGCTCAGACTCACAGAAGAACAACAGCTCCCTCAGTCTGGATCACCAGCTGGTTAGAAGAACCACAGAGCACCACACACTAAACTGCCACTTGGTTTGATGTGTATTCATTGGCTACAGTCACAGGCACACAGCATTTTGTAGTCACAGTCCAAGTAAGAGAGCTGAAAAGACAAATGTTGCTCCAGCTTTTAACAATCCAGTGTACTTTTCTGTATATGAGACTGAATATGGATTCGAATATGGCTTTTTAGTTCAGTCACAAACTTGTTTGATTGCTGATAGCAGGGAAATGAAATGTGTATTTATTTCCTCTGTTATTATTTATAAAAGGCGCCCTGGTCACATGGGTTTGGCTCCGCTATCTCAATAGCAGTTACATTTTTGGGAGACTGTTAAAACCATAGTTGAATATTTTGGGAAACGAGTATTTGTTTTCTTGTAGGGAGGTTCAGTATAAAGCCATAGCCTTTAGCTTAGCCTAGCATAAAGACTTGAAATGAAGGAAACCGCTAGTCTGGCTCTCTCAAGTGTTAGCAGTTTTTTTTTTAATCAAAAGTGAAACATACAAATGAAAAGTTAAGGTTTTAAAGGGGAGCAGTGTCTTTCATGAATACCTTTGAAGGAAATCACTGTGTGCAGCTAGAAAATAGTCCAGCAATTAACCCCTTATTAAACCACAACTTGTCATTTTTACGCTTAAGTTTTTGCAGAGCCAGGTTAAATTTTATCCCATTTCCAGTCTTTATGCTAAGCAAAGCGGCTGCTGGCACCAGATTCATATTTACAGGTCAGAGGTTTGAGTAGCATCAGTCTTCTCATCTAAGTCTCGGCAGGAAGGTGGATGTGCTTTTTCCCACATGCCAAACGACTCCTTTATTACGATGAGTATTTCTAGATTTTGATATAGAAAATATTCTTCACTTTAAATTTTTTGTGATTTTAACTTCTCCTTCTTTTCCAGAGTTTTTCAGGAGGATCCAGTCAAGAATATGACAACCCCAAAGTCAAGCCCTCATCCTCAGCCAACGCCATTTATTCACTGGCAACTAGGTACGCTATACTGGCTCTGTAATGACATTACAGGAGAACATCTAATCTTTGAATGACAGACAAGATTTTCACTCATTTTAAGATGACAAAAGGCCATACCAGATATATTTTAGAAAGTGTGTTTCACCGTTTAGTTATGATATTTCTTACATATTTATGGTCCTGGTGTAAATATTTTTTTTGCTGTTTGTTCCCAGACCTTCTCCAACCCTGAGGACAGTGACAGGAGAGGAGGCACATGACAGCGAGGAGGAGTCGGAGTACATGATCCCCTCTTCTCGTCCCGTTCTGCCCCCAGTCACGGCACCTCCCGTAGGGGGGACCCCACCAATCCCGAGGCATCCACAGCCTCTGTCAGCACTCCAGACACAGACCCAAGCCTCTGCACTCAACTCACGGTATTCAGAACACTGAGTGAATGTGCTAGCAACAACACATTACATGAAATGACTTCCTACTGTGCACTGGAAGTACTGTGTCTGTAATTATTGTATTGTTTGCTGTTGTAGGCTCACACTGGCTGAACAAGAGGATGGCCCGCTAATGTATGAAGCCATGTATAACATCCAGGCCAAGTCACAGCAAGCCAGAGATTCAGGTATTTTTAAGCCTCTCTGCTACCTTCATGCAGACCTTTCTGTCTATCAAACTGCAGAGATTTAATAGTGTCACGTCTTTGAGATGAACTTTGAGATGAACCGCTGGCGGAACGGCACTCACTACAATCATGAATTTCTGAATATTAGTTTCACTCTCAAACAAGATCCCCATCGTCTGGAAAAAGTACACCTACTCTTTGTCTTTGTTTGAATGTAAATGATATTTTTGACTACAGTTGTGACTCATCTGAAGCTGTTTTAGGGGGACATAATTATGTGTGTGCATGAATGAAACCAGGCATATGCTAGAACAGCGTTCACCTTTATGTGGTTCTTTATCAGCAGATACTGCAGTGCTTACACACTGTATTCAATTCTTCTCAGATTATTCAGAGTTGCCCCCTCTGGCGATGACCAATGGTCCCAGAGACCAAGCAGCCGAGGACAGGGAAGAGGACGAAAATGGCTACGACTACCCCAAACCCCGGTTGCCAATGCCCCCCAGCCGACGGACCCTTTCAGAACTGACGGGTTCATCTTCCTCGTCTTCATCTTCCTCCTCATGCTCATCTTCCACGGCCACTTTCAGCCGCCTTTCTCTGGATTCGGATGCTGGAGCTGTAGCGTGTAAGTATACTTGGCCCTGTCGAGTTTGTTTTTAATGCAGTATTACAAAATTATCACCCAGTGATTGTAATAAATAACACAGCCTGTCATATTTTTTAACATTTTCTTATATTTATGCTAAGCTAATCTTTCGCCTGCCATGCATTGTGATGGATAAACACTCACAGCAAAAAATAACCAGGGAAACGAAGTGCATTTATTTGCCGATTCACAGCAGCTCTTTTGACCGCCAGTCAAAGCCTAGATCAGCCCGCTGCTTTAAAACGACATCCACTCATGATACAGTACGTGCATCATCAGTCAGACACCCTTTCAAACAGGTTGATCTGTTGTAATGGAGATGCAAATCCCCAGTGCGCTGGGCTAACAAGCTGAGTTAAACCCAGCCAAGCCAGCATATTTGCATCCAAAAAGCCCATTACTGGATTTAACAAACCTGTCACCTTCTGTAGAAGAAGGTAGGAGGATGCAGCAGGAATGGGCCTTGAGGAGTTTGAGCAAAGCATCATTTAGAGGATTTTGGTGATAACACTGACAAGCTTGATGAAGGAATGAGGACATCATATTTTCTGGCTTAAGGTGCTAGTATGAAGCTTTTTGGTGGTTTTTAGCTTCTTGATTTTTATGAGATGGCCTTTTACTTCTCAGAATATTCTCTGCGGTGAGCTGACATTTACAACCTGTAATGACTGCCAGGTGTCTGAGTGTTCCACTAAAGAACTAAATCTAAATGGCTCTCAGATCATAGTTAGACTCTTTATGAGTGCTTCATTAAAAGTGATTGTGGTGGAAAGGTCACCCTGTTCACCATGTATACCGCTTTATAAAAACACGCAGTTAACCTCAGGCAAATCCTCAGTGTGCTGTCTGCTACAAGTTGTCATTCACATTAACCTATATGGACCTTTTTTATATATGGACATATATATATATATATATATATATATATATATATATATGTTATTTCCGATTTAACAAAAACAGACAAGTTGGGTTATGCCAAATTAAGTTGTTTGCACATTCACTCTCTCCATTTCTTCAGCCTTGTCAGAGCAGGGGGGGGCGCCAGAGAGACCTCCTAAGCCCCTGCCTAGACGAATCAACTCAGAGCGTCGACACAGCCCTGTCCCACCCGTCCCAGCTCCACCCAGCAGTGGGGCAGCAGGAGGAGAAGCCAGCCCTCAAATCAGTAGCGAGATCGAGCACCTCATGAGTCAGGGATACTCTTACCAGGACATCCAGAAAGCACTGATGATTGCACAGAACAATATCGAAATGGCCAAGAATATCTTACGTGAGTTTGTTTCCATTCCCTCCACCGCACATGTTCTTACATAGCACACTCCTTGTGCCTCTTTCTTGTGTTTGCTCTCTCGCCCTTGCTTGGCCCAGCCTGGCTGGGTTTAGGCTGGCACAGCCAAGCCCAAAACCCAAAGCCCATTGCCTGCAGCACTACCTCTGGTGCTGGCTGACATCCTACAACCCTGTGGATATTACTCCAGCAAGCTCACAGCATCTCTGGGACTCTGTGCCCTGCACTCCATGCGCTTTCAACAGTGTCAGGCCTTGTTTGAACTGCTACAGCAGGCCTCTTCGTTTTCAAGGACAGCAACGCAGGACTGACTGGGCGTGTGCAGAAACAAAGATGGGCCGCCACGTGACGCGAGTCTTTCGTAGGAATCCTGTGGAAGACTGACTCTTACCTTTCATGTTGAAGCCTCTTGCTGAAAATGTAACCAACACCTCACAAAAAAAAAACTAAAAATGTATGTCTATATGAAAATTTAATATATGAGTAAATATATATTAAATGTGTGTAATATATACAGTACGTGCATATATAGTATGTAAAAAGGAATTCAGCTTTGAGGGCCGCTGTTGGTACAAGTGATATGGGTAGACGGGACCAGATTATTGGGGCAGGTTTGGCCTTTTCTGGTGGACTGAGGGATGCACAACTGTGGAGAAACACATGCAAGGAAGAGGAAGATTCCGGGTGTCTTCCTCACCGGGATGCGTTGGTCAGCGGCAGCTTAGACAAACACGCAGCAGAGCTTTTTCATGATGAATTCAGTCTGTTATGGCCTTTTATTAACAACGTTGCTTTGGTACTTTTTTTTTTTTTTTTTTTAACGTGCTTCTATTATTGAAAGTAGCATGACAATGGTTTCGGGTCTGGACTGTTGTCTGGCTATCTGGCCATGTCCGTGCGCACGTGTGTTAGTGTGAGCGTGTGCGAGAGCGTGCGTGCGTGTCTGCCAGATCCTACTCCTCATGACCTGCTCTTAAACGACCTCCCTGTTCCTGTACAACATGAATGTGGAATTACAGTCAGTAGACTCAGACTTGTGCTCTGTAAACATACTACTGCTCGAACTCATATGGCAGGGCCTTGTGTAGCTGTAGAGTCTGGCAGTGAGGTTAGTATAGGACGTACTAGTGTTGACGACCCTGCAGTACCAGACAGATTATGATGTGTGATCCGTGGTGGCCGAAACGTTTTCGTTCTCTCTCTGTCTAACTTCCTTGGCTGGCTGGTTCGGATTTCTCCATTCAGCTCGGTCCAGTGTTACGCAACAAAAAAAAAAAAAATATGTCATTGATTTACTTTGGTAATATATTATTGTAATATAATCATAAATATTGTTATTATAATTAATTCAGAAGTGCTTCACTGCTGCTACTATTGTTAGTGCTAAACAATTACGCCTTAAATGTACATTTGTGAATATTGTGTTTAACCGTTATTCTGTTTCTTTAAAGTTTCTTTATAGTGACAGTATCACCCATGTTTCTCCAGTCCATAATGTAGCATACTTGAAAGTACAAGCGGCTTGTGAGCCTGCAGCTCTCTCAAGCTACTCTTCAGTGTTTTAAACCTTTTTTTATAAGTATATTCTCTGTGATTATCTACAGGTAGACTCTCTTCAGCAACAGTAATAAAGCATACGAAACGCTTTCAGTATGGAAACCAGCCATTTTGTAACTTAGATATTTTCTTTGTGGTGGGGGGGGGCACCCTGTTGAAGGGAAGGGATTGGTGAGGCTTTTTTTGTTTTGTTTTGTTTTGTTTTTTTAAAGAAGTAGGCTCATGGGTTTGCTGGCCCACCCCCAAGTCTACAGTAAAATCAGTATTTGGGCCAACTGTAAGAACTAACTCAGGAATTATGTTTATCTAAACAGGTGACGTTCACCCTGGCTGTCAAACACCAGAAGAGTCTCATTGGCATAGACAGCAGCTCACCTGTTGTCTGTGCAGCCAGGTGACATGTAGCCAAAAAGTATCCGCTTAATGAAGTTACACAAGTAGCCTATTACATTTTGTTTGTCACATTATAACTTGCACATTTTTCTTTATTTCCAATGTTCACAGGACTAGAGATAGCAGCTTCATTTCCAGGTACTATGAATGAATTTGATGAATGCAAGGGGCTTTTGGGTACATTGACTTGAACTTCTCACAGCATATGAAGAAGAATGTTTGGGTGATTTTTTTTTTTTTTTGGATTTTGGGAGCCTGGGGGGTGAAAAAGATTTCAGTAGCTAATCAGTCCTAGCTTATTCTGGGTAATGCTGTCTGTTGACTGGAAGCTATCTCTGCGCTGTCTCAGCATCCTCCAGTTCTTTTTCTGTTCCTAGTTGCCTTGAGAAACTTCTTGAATGACGAGTAGTGGACGGGGAGATCCCCAATCCTCAATACTGTACCAATGTTTTGTTGATGTTTCAAGGACAGCATGTCATTGTATTAATTAGCCTTTATTTTTGTTTTCGCACAGTATACCAGTCTGTGCTGTGATACTGTCACTCTAAAGAAAAACAAATTGTATAAAGTTAGTGATATACTGTTTTTTTTTTTTTTTCATTTTTGCATTCCTGTACAAGTACTTTGTTCCAAAGGTTTTGTTTACTTGTGTGAATAATTCTGTGAGCAGTGCCATATGTTTCAAGATCCTCACCGTGTTTAGAATAAGGCCTTGTTTTTGAGGAGGGTTCGTAGGTATTGACCTGTACCTGTTGGTCCCTGAAGGCAGGATTGTGCAGTATTGCTCGTATTCATCTGTCCTCTCTGCCTTGTCAGCCGCATCAAGCCTCATCTGTGAGTGCAAGTGCTGATCTGTGAAATGTAAAATAAAAGGATAAACTTGGTCCCAGATCAGTGCTCAGCCTCAGAGACACAGAATGCGTACCAGCCCCCGCCCCTGGTACCCTCGGTCCCCTTGTTGGTGTACTTTCAACTTTATGCCAGAAGAGGGAGCCGTTGTTACATGTAGCCGTGACGCTTCTCATCAGTAAAAAGGCATTCATTAACTTTTTGATGGTTTTAAAGCTCATATCACTCTGGAAGTATGCACAGTGCTGTTAATAAAATGATAAGCAAACACCATCGTGTGTCTCTTGTCTGTGCACATTTTGAAAGATTCTTAGCCATAACTCTGAGACGCATCAAATGCAGGCAAAGTTCAAGGCAACACGTATTTAGCAGCACGTGATGTCATTACACTCTAAAAAAAATACACTGGCTCAACTTAAAAATTGTTGTAAATTTGCATTTATCTTTTTAGGTAATTCCAACTAAGCCCTTATTGAGTATTTCCCATGAGACTTTTACAGTTGGACTAACTCAATTAGTTTAGTACAACCAACAAGATTTGTTTTGTTCTCTACAAGCTTAATTATGTTGAACAAACTCAATTTTTATATCAAATTTTTAGTGTTGATAAGTGGTCAAATTATTCTATTTAAGTTGCTATAATTGCTTTATTTTACTTTCTCTACTTACTTTACCTCAATTTTATTTAGCATTAGTAACTCATTTCACTTAAGTCAGAGTAAATTAGACATGGCAATTCCAGTTTTACTGTCAAAATGTATTTATTGTAACCAACTTATATCAACAACAATTTTTACTGCAATCGACCAGCAATATCAGGTGAAGGACATGGTTGCAGATGCGGTAAAGGCTAAAGCCCTGCCTAAATACCCTGTTTCAGAGCCAATAGGTAAGCACAGTAACAACTTGAACAGAAACCATCTGATCAACATTCACTCAATTCACCTTGTGAAAAATATATTTATAGTATAATGTGCTACTTGAAATGTAAACAGTGTAATGAACTGGCACATTTTACAAACCACTTTTATCAACTAATTCCTCACTTTTCATCCTCTTAACATTAACTTTTACTGAACTTCAAGTGTACTTCAGGTGTAAACTTAAGTACTTTAAATATACTGAAAAAAGTGTATACAGCAAAAACTTTACAAACGTACAAACACAATGTATAAACATAAATGCAACATTACTAGACAGTTTTCACATTTTTAAGTACAGGAGTTTACCTTTCAGAGACATTACCTTTGGACTTGCTTTCATCCAGCTCCAGAAATACCTTTTGAAACACTTCAAAAGTGTTTTTCAGTTCCTTCGGGTAGCTGAGACTGATCATCCCCATGAGCAAGGCACAGGCTTTGGGTATGTCCACATCTTCCAGGACTTCTGTTCCCTCAATCACAATCCGTGCGCTGGCTGGATCAGATGTTTCACTTCTGGTTAGAATGATCTTCAACACTTCATTGGTGAGATCCCCATCAACCTAGCACAAATAGGTCAGAATTAAAAACAAGACTAACACAAATTATAGTTTTACTGTGTCAGATTTACCTGCCAACTGCTCTTTAAAGAGATTCTCCTCCTATTCTCTGAGGTACACCACAACCAGAAAAAATACAGTTAGAATTAAATCATACCAGAAATGGTTACGTCATCAAGATGAACAGCTTATTACTAACCTACAGCTACAGAAAGAATTAAGAGATCACTGCAAAATCACCAGTTTCTCTGGTTTTATTTGAAAAAATATTAATTGTATACAGGGCGGCACGGCGGTGCAGTAGTTAGCACTGTCGCCTTACAGGTTCGAATCCCGGTCTGGGCCCTTCTATGTGGAGTTTGCATGTTCTCCCTGTGCCTGCGTGGGTTTTCTCCGGGTTCTCCGGCTTCCTCCCACAATACCAAAAACATGCACATTAGGTTAATTGGCTACTCTAAATTGCCTTAGCTGTGAATGTGAGAGTGTGTGGTTGTTTGTCTCTGTGTGTTGGCCCTGCGATTGTCCAGGGTGAACCCCGCCTCTCGCCCGTTGTCAGCTGGGATAGGCTCCAGCTCCCCCGGGACCCTGACGGATGGATGGATTAACTGTATACAACTATATCTATATATACATATACAAAAGATGAATATTCAACAGCGCCACCTGCTGCTGCACAGAGGTACTGTCACGGGTCTGAATTGCGCCAAATTCGACCTCCTCCTCAGTTATCGCTCTCTGCTGCTGTCAAGCTGCACGTGTTGTGACAGATTGTGTACACAGGCTCTACCCTGGTCACGTGCAGCGATGAGCCTAATTGTGCATTATTTTACTTTACTGTATTGTTTACAGATTAATCACATCCTTTAACTTTGACAATGCTAGTTTAAACATCAACATACATCCATTTAAAACCGAAACATATAACCTACAATTGTTGGAGGTTTAACGTTTAAGTTGTTATGCGTGTCAAACGACCCACATGCAGCCTGTTGCTGACCAAACCATCAACGTAGCGTCAATTTTAAATTAACTTATAAACTCGGTTCTGATTAATTTAATTCGGGTGACGATGTAACATCAAAACCATACATTAAAAAGACTGAGTTACATCAGCTAAGGCGGTATAGAGCCTACTGTGCCGCACAAACCATGTTTCCACTGCAAGATCGTCTTTAACATTAGCGGCTAACAGCTAACAAGTTAGAGCTTTTCTGTTCGAATTAATTTGTCGTTATTAGCGTTAGCGGCTAACGGCTAGCGGTTTTCCACAACATATTCCTCACCAATGCCAGCTGATATATGTGTCTGCAAACACGAAGGCTGAAGATTCATGCCCACAGCAGTTCTGGGACCACAAGTTTAGGCACCTTATAGCCGACTCCAATGCACTTTTAATGTTAAAGGTTCAAAAGTTACTTTGAAGACATTAGCTAGCTAGCTAAAAGCTGAGGACAAGGCACGCAGCGGACATTTCAGTTTTAGTGTTGTGAAACTGGACTGAGCGCTGATAGTTACTTGCTGTTGCACGTAAAGTTAAACAAATATTTACTCACCAAATAAAGTTAATCCAGCCTTGACCTTCACTCCTTGCGGTCTCTGCCTCGCTGTTGCTGGTGCAGTCTGTTAGCATAAAATGGCCGTCACTTTCTCTGCTTTAATGAATGCACACGTGAAAGGAAGCTGCTCTAACTTAATATTATAATACAATATTAAGTTTCACTGATTAATACTTTTCCTTGTTAAGTGAAAGCAGAAATGCTTATCCAAAATCAATATATTTCTGAGTTAAGACATCTTTCCTTATTTTTAATTTTGATCAACTTCTTGTAATAAGTTAGGAACTTAATAAAACAATGGGCATGTAACAAATTGTATTTTTTTTATGCTGAAAATGCTCATATTTTAAGTCATACTAGCTAAGCTCCTGAATCATTTTAGAGTGTATCACAGTAAAAACTAATCAGTTTCTCATGCATTACTCAGTCAAGGGACTCACTTAACAGTGTTTCGCTGTGTGTAAAACAACGCAACTGTATCTAAAGACTTTTTTCTTGTCTTTTTAATGCAATAATAGTTAAAATGTAAAAACATGCAACAGCTGTTCTTTCCATTTGACAGTCACTTTATTTGGTATAATTTTCAAAAACTACAAACAATGAATTTGTTGGTAAATTGTTTGAATGTCATCAAGGACGTTCATTTTCACATTTCCCAACTCCAAAGCAGTAAAAGGCATTTTACAGATTCCAAGCATCTGAAACAGTGTAACAGTGGTAGTTCTTACAAACAGCAGAAGGCAGGAGGGTTAAGAGTGTAAGGTACCTGCACATAACTGAGCACAGACTTGATTGTCTAACTTCATTTGCATAGAGTCACAGTCATTGCCCCTCCTCAGCAGTCTTGTTCTGAAGTTGTCGCTAAACGTCATTTCTGACTGAAGTTGTGATGTCAATTATGTCTTTTATTTACAGGGTGGGCAACTTCATTCCGTTAAGCATATTTACCGTGGATCAATAATCTGCTCTAACCTCATCTTTCCTCCTAAAGGGGCAGTGAACAAATCTGGAGAAAGTTAGCTGAACCTTAAGGCGCATTCATAGGTGGTCAAACAGCAGTGCCTGGATGACGCGAGCCACCAAAAGCACAGTGTTGTTTTTGACGACCGGGTGATGAGACTCAACACCCAAATGTCTGTCTCCAGAATCGAACTGCATGCTTAAAACAGAAATAAAAATAGCTAAAGAACTACATTTCATTCACATACGGCCACATTAAACCAAAAAATATATATAAATCATTTTACAGAGAAGCAGAGAAACACGACCGCTTGAAGATTAACCACAAAGAAATCAGTGCACTGAGCATTCAACAGAAACAACAGACGATGCAAAATGCTGATTTTTCTATAGGCTTTGATCTGTATCCTTTAAGGTTGACTGTTGGCAATGCCTGAACACACATAAAATATCAAAGTAAAGAGAACTTCAAATAGCATTAAACCTTCCATGTCTGAATCTGTCTGAACAGATTATTCACCTGCAAAGATATCTTCTTTCATACACACAAAGTGAGGAGCATAAAGACAAGTGTTAATGGTAGAGAAGGAAAAAGCTCCAAAGGTGAGACGTGATTAAATGACCTACACCTTTGTTTTCAGAAAAGCTAAAAGAAGGCAACATTTTTGGTGAGACTGTAACTGGCTGGAGAGGAAAAGAATCCTTGCATCCCCAATAATTTCAGTGTACAGACTTAAAACAGGAAACAAAAACAAAACAGAGGAAAGAAATCAAAACAAGACATCTTCCTGAACTCTTTTTCACTCTCCCTAAAGACCCAAACAAAATAAAACATTATCTGATCATTTATTTTTTGTTGTTTTGTTTTTTCTGTGGTGTTATTTTAAATAAAGAAATATATACATGGATAGATATGTACACTTAAACAGCTGTTTCAGGCTGCTCTTCGCCTGAGGTGATGCTTAGTCAGTTATAAAAAGAGTCCCTGCTCAAAGTTGTGCTCTAATAATTGTTCTACAGATAATCAGCAGTATACAAGGCTCGTGGTAATGAGAACTACAGGCTAAGGACAGTCCTTGGTTTGAAGGTGGATGGTGGTTTTAGCAGAGTAACGTCACAGAGCGCTGAAATCACTTCTCATCACAGCTCATGTTGCATTCCAACAGATATGTGCTAAGATGTAAAGGACAGAAAGCAAAAGCTGCAGCTTGGAATAATTTGAGTCTCGGCTGACCACCATACTACTGACTGAGTGAATCCTGAGCTTTTCCATGACGTTACTCTGGGATAAGGAGCTGTGCTGCGAGCTGGAAGGCATCGGCCGGTCTGAGCCTGAGAGGGAAGAACAGGAGCAGCTGCTGGCCGCGTCTGCAGTCACCTCCTCACTTCTGCACGTCCGGGTACTCGCCGCCCTTCACTCCAGAGGCCAAACACGAACGTGAAAACACAAGCAAAGACGAGGGAGAGAGGTGGAGTGAAGGATGTGTAAATATGTCAATGATGTAATCAGAAAAACAACATCGTCTTATTGATTAACCTTTAGATATCTACCTGGTCGCTCTGAGGTTGTTTTTCTCCGTTGGCGCCAAGAAGCTCGGCATCCTCTAAGTTGTCGCTCTTCATCTCCACCACGATGTTATCTTTGTTGGACTTCTCTTTGGTGCTGCAAGAACCATAAAGCTCCTTGAGGTCAAATATTCACCCTCTTTTTCAGCTAACTGTCTGCCATTTGGTGCTAAGCAAGTTGGTATTTATAAAAGGAGCTAAATGTGCTGTGAAGCTCCATAGAGCTGAGGGGAGCAGGAAGTTCAACACCACGAGCAGCACTTACAATGTTACCTGTAAATTATGCTGCTTTAGTCTTCTTGTCAGAATGGTCCCAGCATTCGTATTTCATTTTATAGCTGATTCAAGGCTCAGTGATGTCTGCTATCGGGTCAACATTTAACCCACATGACACAACCGACCTCATTGGTTAAAAAGCTGGATGCGGAGACATGTATAATGTAGGATGCATGACTCATTCACTTTGATAGCTGTGCACTCTTCAAGTGAAATATTATGGAACTGACTATAATGAATTTAGACAATATTTTTATTAATTTAGCCCCGAGAATTCAATGTCCACTACAATTGATTTTGGCTTTACAGGGGTTAAAACACATCCCATCTTTACCAACATCAAGCGTCTCTTGTTTCACTTACATGTCTTTCTTGCCGGATCGGCCACAGATTTTGCCCTTTTTGTAGAGGAAGTAGAGCACACTGCCCAAGATGGCCAGCAGCAGGATGCAGATTATGATGACTGCAATAATGACACCTCTGCCCTCTGGTGGAGGAAAAGCACAAGAACAGACCACACGGTTACTCGCCATAACTGCGACAGGAATGAGAACACGCTATGATGCACGAGAGTCGGAAAGAGGATTGGCATTCAACAGTGTGTGGGCACAGCAGATAGACGTTTGTTTGGTTTCTAAAGCGAATGCAACTCTAGCACCATTCAGGTGACCTGAACCTGGCAACGTAAAGAAAGGAAGGTGCAAAGTCATTCAGGAGTGTAGGAGGAGAGGTGTGCTCATACAACAACATGACAACATGCACAGGAAGAAGTGAAGGTGAACAACTCAATGCTTTTTTTGCTTTTTTTCTTTTTCATCAGGAGAGAGGAAAATTTGATGAATGCTGGGTGGTGAGAGAGAGGGACAGAAGCTATGGCCGAGAAGTGGATGGAAGCTTTTTGCCTTTGAGGTGGGGCAGTGAGCGA
Source organism: Scatophagus argus (assembly GCF_020382885.2). Lineage (NCBI taxonomy): Eukaryota > Metazoa > Chordata > Actinopteri > Scatophagidae > Scatophagus > Scatophagus argus. Next base: position 14,313,632 of record NC_058497.1, on the reverse strand, counting down.
AAGTCTTCAGCAGCACAACATACAAACCTTTCTTGATTTTCTTTGGTGGGATAGCTGTTTCGGCTTTGACTGAGAAAAACCACATGAGCACAATTATCAGTTGGTGGCTGTGTATATTAAATCACTCATATCAGTGGGACACACACACACACACACACACACACACAAACACAGAGGCAGCAGACTTGAAATGAATACAACAAATGTTTGATTTATGAGGATCTTATCTGTAATTTCAAGGTAAACATCAAGCCTGACAGGCCAACTGTGGTCAGTAGCACAACAGTCGTCTTCCACAGCAGCCCTGTTTAATCTCATTTAACCAACACTTTGCCAGAAACATCAACCCAGAACAGTTCTCCTCTGAGGGCCTGGAAATTTCCTGGCATGACGTACGAGAGAGACAGACAGAGAGTGAGAGAGAGAGAGTGGGGGAGGCAGAAAGAGAGGGAAAACACAAGGCAGCACCCGTAATGGGAGTCAGGAGACTCACTCTGAGTGCATTGAAAGCATCAGCTGCTTTCTAGTGTCACACTGATGCATGTGTGTGTTTGTGCGCTCTGTATGTATCTGCACGCCATGACGCTAACAGGAATGAAATCCTCAAAACAGCAGGTGAACCATATGAGTCATTTTTTATTTGATTTCACTGATTATTTTTCTGGGACAGAAACCTCCTCTCATGATGCAGTTTTTTTCCCCAAACACTTTGTAGAACTCATATCAAAAGACCCCGAATGAGCAAATAAAGTTTAACTGTGTAATAACAAGCAGAAAATAAAAGGTGTGCCAGCAAATTAGTCAATATGACACCTTGCAGTGACAGCAGACCTCAGTAATGTCATCCATTTGAAGCAATATCTAACCAGCACTTCTGCAATGTCCTTTCAGTCATGTCTAACACTGAACATGGAGAGAGTAACCTTTACTGACAGCTGAAGCATCACTCTCAGTCAAGTCCTTTTCATGGGACTTTCTTTGATATAGCTATTATTTAAACTTTTTGTAGCTGACTTGACTCAAGTGGTGCTTGGTAGGCAGGGCAGAGTGACTGTGGTCTTACCTGTGGTAGAGGAAATAGTAGTGCTACTAGAAGAAGTAGCAGTAGTAGTGGTGGTGGTGGTGGTGATGGTTGTGGCTGGTGTTGTGGTGTGTGTAGCTGAAAATAGTTAGAGGCACAGACAGGAGGACACTTCCTGTTAACACACTGAGGGAGGAGGGGAGCACATTTAACAGCCGCACTGTTTCACAGCGTCTTGTCCGAAACAACGGCGACATTGACTGAAATGTCCAGAGTCAAAGGCAACACATCACAGCAGACAGCGGAGCTTGAGGCATTCAGACAAAGTAAAAATAAACAACAAAGTGACACAGACAAGAAGGGCAAGAACGGCAGGAAAGGAGGGGTGGGGGGTGGGCAAAGAGGACAACCGACAGAGACATATACGCATATAAACACAAAGACCAGAGACAGGAAACACAAGCAACAGGAGGAACTCACTGGCTTTGATGTTGAAGGCCAACTCGTCAGTGCCGTAGCTGTTGGTGGCTCTGCATAAAGCTGTGATGTCAGAGGTGACCTTGATACTGACCACGCTCTGAATGCCCTTCTCGATCTCTTTTTGAGACGCTGCCTGGAGGACCTGGCACAAAACCACAGAGTCAAAAGCAGGCTCACCAGCAGAAAAGGTTTCCCTTACTTCTCCAAAGATCAGATTTGGAGAGTTGAACGCAGCTCTGACACAGACTGAAGTGCAGAAGTGGTGCTGAAGATATCGCACAACTCTGTAAGGCTATACTTGAGATGCAGATGTTAGCGTGGCTTCATGTTCGGTTGCTAGACAAAAAATGTTTTGTTCAGTAGTATTAAACACAAAGTACAGCAGATGCTGATAAAACTGTATTTGATTTTGCAGGTATTTAGCCATAAACCAAAGTATTGGACTAATTTAAATTTGGACCTGATGAAGGCGCTAGATTTAACATAAAACGTCATCCTAAGGGCGACACACAAAAAACAATCTTTATCAAATTCTTGGCAAGCAAGTGTCATTCTTTCTATTTCAGTTCACAGCACAAATGACAGAGGATCGCCAAAGTCATCTGGATTCATCATCTGGGAACCCTGAACATGTGAACAATATTTTGTGCCATTTCATCTAGCTTATGTTGAAACCTATTGTATAGGATAGGTGAGAATTCTGAGCTGCTGGTGGTGCTAAATGAAAAGTCAGAGGACCACCAGCAGCTCAGATTTCGAATATCTTAATAAAGGTTTATAGTAGTCCATCAAGTCGTTGTTGAAATAAGAAGAGAAAAAAAAAAACGTGCGTTTCTGCTGCAGCTGCAATCCAAAAACGTGAGGCTTCCCTCAACTGTACCTTTCCATCAGAGGTCCAGGTAACTCTGGGAGCAGGGAAACCTCTGACATCACAGCTGAGGTCCACTGTGGTCTCAAAAGTTGCTTCTATCTCTGTGGTGTCTGGCTTCACAATCTCAGGCATCCCTGCAGACAGAGGAACAAAATATAACAACCTTGAAAAGCTTTGCCATAACCCTAACTGCTTTTCTTTAAAATAAAAACAGAAAACACAAGTGAAACCAAAAAAATGTGAAAATAAACTACACATGAAACAGATGGAAACACATACTAAACATTAACATAAGGATATTTCTGAAATAATAACTGATCAGACTTACCCTGGACATGAACGATGAGCGTCTGGCTGGTTTCCATTCCCTCAATCTCAGGAACAGTCACCACACACACGTACGTCCCTGCTGTGTCAAACGTAGCGTCCTTCAACATCAGCTTGTGGCCCTTTGAAACCTCCTTTCCTTTCTACAGACACAAAAAGCACATTTAACACACACGGACACGCTCATGTACATATGAGTCTTGGTTTTAAGTAGATCAGACGGCTGCTTCAACAAACATTTTACAAAAGGTTGTGCAGAGAAATAAAAAAAAAAACAAAAAAAACCCATGACCAAATTTAAAGTTCCACATTAAATATAAAACTGAGCTTTCATTGTGACTGTGATTAAAATGACAAAACAATATTCACATATTTTTTCTAAATGCATGTTAATTAAACAAGGTGTTTTACATTTTAAAGACAAAAAGTTGTTACTGTGTCTTTAATTGTAGTGTACTATATGTGTGTATGAGACCTTAAACCAGGTCGTTTGTGTCTGCAGAGAAGAGAGGGCATTGCAGGTGGCCTCCAACTCCTCTCCTTGGCGCATCACAACAGCGTCTTTAGGTATCACCGCAGGAGGATCGAGATCTACATGCAGAGCAGGAAGAGACAATTAAAATCCAGTTTGTACATTTATACTGCTGGTAAAAACTTGCTGTTATGGACACAAATGATACCAGAGAAGATTTCTTACAGTTGACAGTCACTGTGGTGTTTCCTGAGATCTCATCAAAGTATATATCCTCCGTGTCCATAGAGGTACACTCGTAAACTCCACTGTTAAGGCGGCTCACGTTGCTCAGCACCAACCTATTGGTCTCCCAAGACTCATCAGTCTACAAAAAGCCAAAGCAATCTGATCAATATGTAAACGTACGACTTGTAACTCCTAAAGTCCTTAAAGTGTTGAGAAAAAGAAACAACTCAGTCTGCTGAGGAAGGTAATGAACAGGCAAAGTAGACCTACTGAGCACAACATGGATGATTTTCTTACTATTATATGCTTGATTGAAATAATCGAAGATGGAGCATTCCCGTTGCCACTGCAGTGAAGTTCAATCGAATCCCCTTCCTTGATTTTGCCTTTTGGTGACTCCACCCAAACACTTACAGCAGTGGAGGGGTCTGAAACAAAGAGACAGATTCAAGGTCAGACCACAATGCTGAACCTTTGTTGTAGGTTTATGTTTCTTCAGAAATATGCTGATTAAAGAGTAATTTCAGCTTGTTTTCCTGTTTTGTTTTGTTTTTCTTTAGACTGTGTGAAACTCACAGTACACAGTGATGTTAATACGGGTGCTTTCTGTCATCCTGGTTTCTCCAGGGACAAAGTAGTTGACCTCGCAATAGAAGAAATCATCTTTGTCCTTCTTCATCACCTTCATGCTCAGCTCACTCTTAACTGAGAACAGACCGCTGGATTCAGTCGTAATACTGGGCACTATTTTCACCTCTGGAAGACAAAAACATTTGCAAACACACAAGACAAAGAAAGGAAATGGAGAGAATTTTAGAAAAAGACATTAAACCACACTGAGCACAAACTAAAACAATGCAGAAGACCCACAGATGTCAACCCGTCTCACCATTCTGAACATTACGCAGCGGTGTGTTGTTTCTGTACCAAGTAATGTTTGGCTTGGGGAAGCCATTTTTTACCTCGCATGTTGCAATCTGTAGGAAAAGACAGAAGGGAAAAGGAGAGAAGATAAATTCAGAGCATTAAATTGAAGCCTGATAGTCATTTCGCCATTTTATACTCTGGCGTAAAGCTTCTTTACCTTGGACAGGTCATTTTCATTGACTGAGATCCCTGTTTGCACACCTTCAATGACAGGAATGTCTGGAATCTCTACATAGAGAGAGGAGTCAAGCACTCATCAAGAACTAAAAAGAGTGAAGTGCTCTGGGAGCTCATAATTTACATAATTTCAACAGTTTGAAACCATTTCAACATCTTAGCATGGTACATGTGAAAGATGTCTTGCTTAGGAGAAGATGAGGTATAACTGGACTTTGAAGTATTATTGCAAACACTGAAAGGAGTGGAGATTTCAGCTGAAGTATGAGCAGTTGCAGCTGAAGTGGAAAAAATGCTGAAAAAGTGTTGAAATGTATTCACTGAAAGCAGGTGTTCTTTCATTAAAAAAGTACAGGATGAAAGAAGTCGAAGGGTTAGCTGAAGAGATGGATGAAATGGCAGCCAATGTGTACATCAGTTGCATGCATTATTAGCCACTGAAGTGTCAGGTCAAGTGTTAAGTGATCTGAAAGTAGCTGAACTGATTTTTTTTTGTGTTAACTGACATGCGGTGGGTGAAAGTGTTAGTTTAAATGTAAGCCAGGAAAACAACAGACTTTGAATGGTTCTCCTGTTGCTTTAAAGACCGAAAAATGAAAATTGCATTGCTCGAAATGCGACATTGTTTGAAAAGGGAATTTGTCAACATTTGCCATATTTCCACTGGTATGGCTTGGCACAGCTCAAATCAACTCACTTTTTGTACTTTTTTCATTTCATTTTTCACTGCAGATAGCACCGTCTCAGTTAGATCAGATTCTTAGCTGATCGTCGCGGCAGCGCTGCGGGAAACTGCCATGACATCACCGTCAACGCAACATACAGACTGAAACAACAAAGGATATCAAAGCGACTATGTTTTTTTGTTCGCAGTATGTGATGGTTTGTCACATAATGGACAATATTTGGTCCAGAAAAGGCTGAAGGCCACAAGATAAAAGCCTGCTGAAAAAACAGGGAAATCCTACATCAGACCACAGAAAACAAGACGATTTTGGTTCTCTCTCACCAGTCGGTTCTCTGCAGTGTGTTCAGTACGTTTAGTATCTGTTCAGCTCACTTGGAATCTCGACTGAGAGGATGCCAATTAAAGTTCCAGGTGCCGCAAAAAAACAAACTAAGAACGGTTCCAATTGAGTTGAGCTGAGCGGAGCCAAACCACCCAGTGCAAATGTGGCAACTGTGATGCATAAATTAGGCATGTCATGTTGAAACTGTGAGTTTCAAAAATTTTTTGTTTTGAGAAAAGTGAAGCTAAAGCTGAAGTTTTAAACAAATCTTTACAGACTTGCTATGATAAAGTACAAAAGATGGAGACTAGCTTAAAGTCTAAATGAGGTTTCATGACGTTTCAGAGTGAATCTTACCAAACACCTTCAGCTTTGTACGTCCCTCGGAAACTGCCCCTGTCACAGTTTTGATGAGACAGATATATTCCAGTTCGTCTGCCAGCAGTACTTTGTCGATGGTCAACACGATCTCTCCAGTGGTACCATTGACACTGATCCGGTCGGTGAACTGTGTGCCTCGTTCTACCGAACTCACTGTGGAGTCCTGGTAGTAGATGAGCTGCTTTTCACCTGACCGTGTCACCTAAAGGTTCATAAAGTACGAGCACAGTAAACATCATAGGGATAAACACAGATACCTATCTGTGCCTGTGTGCATCAGATCTAACAAAACTCACGTAGGACCAATTTATCAACAACCCGCCGATGCCTTCAGATGACTTGAACATGCAGGTGATCCGAGCGGTTTTTCCCCTGAGCACCTCCACTCGGTCTTCCATGTTCACCTCCACATCAGCCCGAACTGAAAAGGAGAAAAACAATATAGTTGTTGTCGTTTAATTTGTCACAGGACATGTGTGAAACTTTTATTTGATTTACTCTGAGCAGTTCTCAATTGATTGTCATCTGCAATCCAAAGTTTCCATCCAAAATTCCAGTGAAATTATTTGATATTATAAGAGACACATGATGTGTTAAAATGTTGCAGTTACGAGGTGTAAAATGCTTATGTACATATGTAATATACTAGAGCACCATACCATTACTGACTTTGTGACACCACTACGCTGATGTGGATATATCAGCCAATTAATTAATCACATTGACAGTGCATATAATAATAATAGTTTTGATAAGAACTCTTCAAAGTGCCCTCTAGTGGACAAACTAAGTAACTTTGTCCCAATTACCTCAAACATTTCTGTGCTGAAATTTCTTCTTATTTATCCACAGAAATGCAGACCAATATCAATATATCTGCAACAAGCTGATATCGGTCCGTACAGTAAATCAAAATGAAAAGACATTGCCAATGAAGTGTCACTAAACAAAGTGAACGCATTGGCAATGGCGTTATTGCCAATGCGTTCACAAACTCCAAGGTTAATAGATAACTGATTATTCCGATTTTTACAAGAACCTGAATTATTATAAGAAACACACCACTCATACATCCACACCCTGTTGATACAAACTCAAAGGAGACGTAGATTCAAAAAACGAGAAAAGAAAGTCATGGTGGGTCAAAGGGAAGAGAGAGATGCTATGACAGGAATGAGAAGCCCACCCATGTCCACATTAATGTGCTGCATTCCACCATGTCACCCTCTCATAGGAAGAAAGGCTCAATTTACAGCCAGCATAGTAGTCCCACTGTTCCTTCGTGATCTGTCTCTGTGAAACGAGTGGTATTCCCCTTCCAGGGTCTCTCACTGCGGTGCATCCTACTAGGGAGGGACCCCCCAATTACACTTTACATCGCAGTGTTTCAGGAGATGTATGAGCTGCCAATGAGAGTTGTAGCCTGGAGGTAACGAGGCCGCCAGGTTTGATTTAGCGTTTTCTGGGCGTCTGTTCATTGTTTTGCTGAAAGTAGCTTTTCTCATGGTACAGAAAGAGGCGATGGTGGGTGATATCTGAGGTTATGTCAAGTGCTGCTCGGAAGAATGTATAAATGTGGTTCATCTGTGTCCTGCAGTGACCTATTTTTAACTCATTCATTTTAACCTCACAGCAGAAAATATAAAATATATTGCACTGTTTATTCTCATGTTCCATATGACAGGAAAAAAATCATTGTGGACCTTAGAAACAGTTATTTGACAAAAAAAAGTCAAGATCCACTTTAGTGCATCTAAACTAAGGCTACTGCATCTCATCCTCTTCCTACATTTCAGTTTCATTAGCTTTGCTTGGTTGTCATGGAGACAGTCAAATATTGATTTTCAGCAATGATAGCAGTTATCATGTACCACATTATAGGAGCACCTTCTTCCTCTGATGCATTAAACGTTTCATTTATGTGAAATATACTGGTTTTGCAGCTGTAGCCTTATAGGTCTGGTATCACCATTAGCTCATAGCGGCTAATGTAGCTAATGTTGGTAAGCTTTAGGTACATCAGACTGCATAATGTATTTTAAGACCCTTGTCAGCCTGTGCTTCTGTTATCTCCTGCTACTCTATGTTTTAGCTGTCTGTATATTTATATTGCATGATTTTCAAATGTGGTCACGGTGACTGTTTTTTAATGTTAGACACGAAAAGGTCACTGGTTCAATCCTCTGACCTGAAAAATAAATCTGACTAAAACTGAAGTGCTCTTGCCCTTAGCACGTAGGGGAAATATAGAGTAGCCAATTAACCTAATGTGCATGAACCTGAACACCGGGTGTACCTGGAGAAAACCCACACAGACACAGGGAGAACATGCGAACTCCACACAGAAGGGCCTAGAGCTGGACTTGATCCCAGAACCCTCTTGCTGTGAGGCAACAGTGCTAACCACTGCACCACCGTGCCACTTTACATTTCATTTGTTTAAAAAAAAGATAAGTGGTTTGGCTGTTAAGTGAATAACACCAGAGTTGATGAGCTTCTACCCATGAACATCCCTGCTTCACTTTTGGCATTTCATTCCATCACCATCTACACAAACGGCAAACATTTACAGCTTATCCCGCACCCAAACCTAAACCTCTGACTGTTTCCTGACCTGCCATCAACAATAAACATGCCCCTTCGTTTGCTTCCTCACCTCTCAGTTCCTCCCCCTCCTTCCACCTTTCAAACCCCCTCACTTTTCTCTCCCACCTGCCTCTCCCTCCGCTGCATGTTGCTGTTTACTATTGACTAATGGAGCTGGACAGATGCTTTCCTGTTAAAGAAATCCAATTACACTCTCCAACATAGACATTTCCTGGCCATTAGCGTTGGAAGGACAACGCTGACTCACTCACAGTATCCCATCCCCCACCTGAGGACTTACCCACAGTAAGAAGTGGGATTCACGAAAGGATGAAAATCATATTCTAGTTGGTATCAGACTGAATGTTTCACAAACTCTTTCCCCATCCCGTCCGACAGCTGGAGTCTGTTTGCTCATGGGGATCTCAATCAAATCTCATTAGTAATTTGACCAGTTTTCATCTCCACAGTGTATCAATCAGATAGGCTGGCACTCCAAGGCCTCAGATCGATCCCCTCTGATGATGAAAGAGCAGATAATGGAGTCCATGCAGATTGGATGACAGTCCCAAGTCAGCATGACAGAATGAAGCTGGCAACCCTTCTGAAAGCACACAGGGAAACCTGGGTCTCTCCAGTTGTATGAGGTCCCATCAGCAAACAATATACTTTCCCCTGTGGAGTCTGTGTTAGACCCCGAGACAACAATTTCACATGCTGAACATGTGATTTCCAAAAGAAAGAGGGATGTGCTCCATCCACTATGCTAAAGTACTGCTGCTGACCATGACCCCAAGGAATTTAGAACATACGGAAAGTGCAATACTGTGGCGACCTATGAAATGGACTCACTAAAACCACAATATGGTGCTATTACATGTGGAAGTAAAATAAATCAGCATACATATTCCAAAACAATACAACTTGCTTGGAAGCATGTCTTTGCTAGAGCCTGCGACTAAGTTATGAACTTCAGTGTTCATACCAAATGTATGAATGAATGAACAGCTGAAACTATTTAAACAAAACTGAGAATAATTAAGAAGATGGAACAAGTGAATGTTTGGTTGCTTTAATCAATTAATCATATATTTTCTCTTTATGTGAAGGAACATAAAGTCACAACAAGCTGTACGTTAAATATGGAGGCAGAGCCAGCACGTGATTAGCTTAGCCTGGAGACTGGAGTTTGGAGAACATGGCTTGCCTGGCAAGCTGACAAGACAAGAAATCACTACACCAAAAAGCAAAAGCATAAATAAACCTCAGTTAAGTTGTGGCAGAGGACACGGGTCATTCAGCGAATGTGATATTGTTGTACAATATGAAAGACGTTTTCTTTGATAACAGAGAAAAACCCTTAAAGCCAAGTTCAAATGAAAGCTCAAGAATGCTTTCGGTTAACCAAAAGGATACCCACAGCATAGAAGGAGGAAACCCCTCACAAGAACAGCACTGTTTATGTTCCTGCAAATACACAGAAGACATATCAGAGAAACACTGCGGTTAGAAGGCATGTTTTGCTTTAATTTATTAAGTTAATTGAGTCTGGGTCACACAAAGACACATGCATGCACATACAACCTCAGTCAGAGTGACAGTGAGCTTCAAAGAGCCCCAGTCAAGGTTGCAGGTGATCCCTCAACAGAAATAAACGTCTTGGTTCAGCTGTTCTCCCCCAAAACGCAGCTCATCCCATCAACAGGCATCGCAAAATTAGGTGCTCTTAAAGATAAGCCAAAACAAGCGCCATAAAACACTCCTTACAAAGCAGAGCAGAGGCAGCAAGGATAAGATAATCTCTGGGAGGATGTCATATCAAAGACATTGTTATGTCTACAATGAAATCACAGCCTTTTGTTAGGAAACATAATCTGTTTCTGTGTGTGAAGAGTCATGATAACAAAGCTTCCTGCCAGGCTCCGAGCTTCTGTGGCTGCTTATCAGCATCTATAAAATCTCTTCATTTAGGCATCTCACTACGAGCACAAGTAGAAAAGAAACACCTACAAAGACAGAAAACTATTGTCAGGAGATCGGCGGACAATGTTAAGTCAGGATCATTTATTTTTAAACATTTAATGAGTGTATATTTTAAACAGGCGCTTCAGTCCTGCCTCTGACAGGTACAGCAGACAGATGAGATGTGGCATGTGGTTGTTCAAAGCTGGAATCTGGTCTGACTTTCTGTCTGTGAAAGTTTAGTTGACAGGCAGCAGGCAACCTGCGCCCCTCCTCTCCCCTCCGTCTGCTCTGGCAACTGGCCCAGATCACAGATGGTCATGGGGCAGGAGAGGAGAGGACGTCCACCTTCAGCACATTAACTGGGCATTCAAACCAGATTACTGCCCTGCCCTGTTCTTTGACATTAATGTATCTGGTGTAATGGTAAAAATCCAGTTTTCATTGTTTCAGTCACGAGAGACACACAACCTCCCCATTCCCACAGTCCCACAAACCTATTTGGGACACTCAACCTCCCTGCTGTTAAGATAAGGTACAAGATCCTCTTATCTCTGTAGGATGTGAACCCTAAAACCCACTTTTGCACCTAGGTGCGAGGTCATGCAGGACAACCTGGGGTGAAGCACACCAGCAGGAGGTCAGAAGCATATCTTGGGAGAGGAGGGGGGTGCCCCTCGAATTAAGACAAAAGGTTGTAAAACACATGATGAGGGGCTGTCCCTCATGTATAAATGTTTAGGTCTCCCCATGCTCGGGGTCTTTCTTCACTTTGACCGCTCGCGTGTTGACTGACCTTTTCTTTGCAAAGAAAATAAAACCTTGTCGGCCGGCAGAAGTCTCTATTTCATTATTCACCAGCAGCAAAGAGAAAAATTTCCACGACAATTTGGTGTCAGAAGTGGGATCCCTCGAGCGATCGTCCGGGACGGGACGCGGACAGTGACAGGCCATCCTGGGAGACAAAACTTCTCAGCCTCCAACCTCAAAATCCTCTTCTGAGAAGGGAGGACTGACCGCAAACGCCCCGGATCGTCGCCGCTGGGATTTCCACGAACAACAACAAAATTCAGCAAATTTCATCTGGTGAGCACTGAAATATTGACAAATTATTTTTATTTCTTTTTTATAAATTGGGATAAAATTTGGCTTTACATGTTTGTTTCTCACATATCCACAATCGTTCTGCTTTTAATCGCTTGTAGCCTAAACGAAGCGGGGGGTCTTTTGTAATCACTTGTGTCCAGAAACAAAGTGATTGGCTTTTATCGCTTGTAGCCCAAACGAAACGACGAATGACACCAGGTTTTTCTCGCTTGTTCCTTACAACGAAGTGACTGGTTTTTCTCACTTGTAGCCTAAACGAAGTGACCAGGTCTTTATCACTTGTTCCTTAAACGAAGTGGTCAGGTCTTTTCTTAAACGAAGTGACCGGGTCTTTATCACTTGTTCCTTAAACGAAGTGATCCTTTACAGAGACGTCTGTATCGTAATTGGTTGTGCACAAACCCCATTTCGGGATGGGGAGTAAAAGCTCTGTTGAGGTGGGTCCTCCGGAGGGGCCGATTGTGGATACCATGAGAAGGAAATATGAGGATAAAAGTTTAAAATATTTGAATGTCTGGACAGCTGAGTTTGGATTCCCAATAGGGGGATCTCTCAGTTTAAAAAACATATCGATATTAGAGGAAAAACTGAAAAAAAAAAAAAAAAAAAAAAAAAAAGAACAAGAAATGAGAAGGAAAAATACGATTTCTGTAAGGAAATTAGAAAACATAGAAGATCAAAAAAAAAAAAAATGTCTTCAGATGTGGAAAGGGGAAGCAGAGATGCGAAGTAGGAAAACAGTGCAGAAACAACTCCCTTTTCCATGTGAATACCCTGAAACAAATGAAAAGCAAATCTCACACACAAAAGGAACACAAGACTCGCAGACTTCTTCTTTGTTTCCACAGTTGGCGGCTTTGAAGCTGGACCCAGACCTTGACGGCAGCCCACCCATCCATCTTTCAGCTCCACCACCATACAACACTACAACACCCAACCAAGGAAGGGAAACAAACTCCATCACGCCACAGACAAGCACAGGAGCAGCTTCTCCAATAGCACACAGACTACGTAATCCAAATCAAGATGCGGCCTTCAACATGCCCATGGTTGAAGTATCTGGACCAGAAGGTACAACGTTGGTTTTCCGCCCATGGACTTCTGCTGACATCACAGCAGCCTCACAACATCTACCCAGCCCAACAACATCAGGCAAAATGTTTGCTGAGCAATTCTCCACATTTTGCCAAGAATTCAAACCCACCGTAAATGAACTAAAAAGACTCCTAATCACCAAGATGAAACCCATAGATTGGCAAAAAATAGCTGGGAAATTCCCAGATGCTGATATCCGTTGTAAGCACATCACTTGGGAACATGAATCTAATGCCCACTATAGAGATGTTGTCCGTCTTCTCTGTGATGCATTTATTCAAGCTTTTCCTGTAAAAATCAACATGGAGAAAATCACTGCCTGCAAGCAGAAGGATAATGAAAACCCTGACGAATATCTCACCCGCCTGACAGAGGTATTCAACACCTACAGTGGCCTGCAACTACCTGACGAACCAAACAATGTTCCGGATGTGTGGGAAATTCATCTTTGCAACAGTTTCTTAAGTGGACTAAAACCAGACATTGCCTCAGCTGTTAAAAGTTCCTGTATTGGATGGAACGACGCACGTCTGTCAGAACTTCGCAGACATGCCATACACGCCCACGACCAAATACTCTCAAAGAAAAAGAAAAAAGAAGAGACAACACAGAAGGAGCTTCACATGGCAGCAATGACCATGTATAACACAGTCCAAGGACGTGAACAACCGAACCATGAACAAAAAGGAAGAGCACAGGGTCGACACAGACATAGAAAAAGACCTACACAGGATGCTTGTTTCATCTGTGGTCAATATGGACACTGGAAAAATGAGTGTCCCAGAAAAACTTCATCGATTCCAGTGGACAAATCGGACTGAAAATGGTCAAGGGCTGTCGGAGAGGGATGGACTCCTGCTGACAAGCCAAACCAACTTGTGAAATCGAAGGTGAAATCAGCCCTTCCACAACCAGCCTCCACACCACTGCATGATTTCCAACCTGGCGACTGGGTGGTGATAAAAGATTTCAGGAGAAAACACTGGCACTCCAAAACGCTGGCGAGGCCCATTCCAGGTACTCCTGACAACACACACGGCAGTGAAGGTCGCTGAGAGAGCAACGTGGGTTCACGCCAGCCACTGCAAAAAGGTCCCTGAACCAACAGAGGAATCCAGCTGTCGACTTGAACAACGTGAGGACGGACGCCGCGGAGACGGACAACGCGAGGACGAACAAGCGCAAAAAAAAAAAGCACGACACGAGGGATAACTCCGTAGATTCAGCAACCACCAACTAGACCCCCGGTTTGATCAACAACACAAACACCATGTATCACCTGACCCTGACCCTAGCATGTTGGACTGTGCTAACAGAAGCCTACACCTACAAACCTGCCAAAACTGTCACTCTTACAGAAGGACAAAATACAACATTCACCTGCACCGTGTATCCTGAAATTTGGCGATCAGGTCAAATTCGTTAATGATTATTAAATAATCAAAAGGGAGAATTGTAATGGTAAAAATCCAGTTTTCATTGTTTCAGTCACGAGAGACACACAACCTCCCCATTCCCACAGTCCCACAAACCTATTTGGGACACTCAACCTCCCTGCTGTTAAGATAAGGTACAAGATCCTCTTATCTCTGTAGGATGTGAACCCTAAAACCCACTTTTGCACCTAGGTGCGAGGTCATGCAGGACAACCTGGGGTGAAGCACACCAGCAGGAGGTCAGAAGCATATCTTGGGAGAGGAGGGGGGTGCCCCTCGAATTAAGACAAAAGGTTGTAAAACACATGATGAGGGGCTGTCCCTCATGTATAAATGTTTAGGTCTCCCCATGCTCGGGGTCTTTCTTCACTTTGACCGCTCGCGTGTTGACTGACCTTTTCTTTGCAAAGAAAATAAAACCTTGTCGGCCGGCAGAAGTCTCTATTTCATTATTCACCAGCAGCAAAGAGAAAAATTTCCACGACACTGGGTAGCAGATCGGTGACTCAGGTGCAGAACACAGTCCCTCAGTGATTCTCTTTTGTCTTCCCTTTTATTCTTCGTTTGCCTCTCTTTATATACCCCATTATTTCAATTCCATTAATTGAACAATTAGATTATAAAATATGCAAAACTTGAGAAAAATGCTCATCACAACAAAAGCACGCTGGTTAGCGCTGGCAAAGTTTGTGATTACAGTTAGATATTAATCAAGAAGTCGCATCCTGTTTTTCTAAACAATGTTGTGAAGAGCAGATATTATATTGCAAGAACACAAAAACAAAAATATGTTGTCAGTAAATATTTTGCTGGTATGGTCAGTATAAATGTTGTGACAGGGCGGGTAAGTTAGACAACAAATTTTCCTCACTGTGTGCTTTTCAGTAGTACTTTCAAAATGTATCTGCTGATGTAAATTAGTGCAGAGCTTAAATTTTTGTAAAGAGACAGGACTGCTACATGGAGTAAAGCTTAAAGCCAGACCAGCAGCCTCAAGAGCGTGTCGTGTTCAGTGCACAATGTGAAAAAGCTTAGAAGAACCACAAGATACTGACTGGGTGATGCAGCGAGAAAAGTAATTAAAGTGGTTCATCCTCTTAGGAACAGAAACATGCTCAGCAAACATCTTGCTTTTAAACTTGACATTTTGACTGCAGTGTGAGGTGATAGGAGTGTGTAAAATGATGATACAGGAACATATTGAATAAATAGCATGACAATCTGCTGATAAGATGAGATATTTTCTTGCGTGGAAAAAGTGGAAAATGTGGCGTGGTGCTTAGGGGGAAAGGTAAGAAGGTCACGAAAGTCACCATGAATATCTGTAATAAATTTCGGGTTGAGCTGGTCACTAGCTGTCAGGATGTCTTTTTTATGGACTGACTGACACTGATTTCCTCAGGTCCTGCTGCCTGTGGAGGAAAAAAACCTTTAGAAAGTTCTTCCTCAAATCTGGGTGGAAATAAAAGAATCAGATCAAAGCCACAGCGGCATCGTCTGACAGGATGATCACTGAGGTCAAGGGAAAGCAGACACACACACACACACACACACACAACCTGAGATCTTTCAGCCTGCCTGTCTGGAAGTTGTGAGGTGGGACGAGCCCATCAGATGTGCAACACGATCTGGCACAAACACACACACACTGAGGTCTCTAAGCTGTGCCTGAATACTGACGTGAACTTGAGACTCAACTCCAGCACTAAACACATTAAAACATGGTGTGCAAATGTCTTGAGCACAACTAGCACATGACACACATCATACTCTGCTATGTTTCATTCACCAGTCTCCAAATACTGCCTTTCTACTGTCTCTAGCTCTTTCTCTAAAAGGAACTATGTAGTCCAGGATCCATTAATCTTTGAGAGAGCACACAGCTTTGTTTGCATTACAGAGTCCTTATATAACCTGTTTCTTCTATCACAAGGTTAAATTTTAAGGTACTGCATTAATATTTACATACCAAAGATTCCCCCACTTTGACTCTAATTCATGTTTAATTTACTTCTGGCACGTCCTCCAAAGAAAAGAGTGAGGCTCCACTGAACTAAGACATAAAAGGACGAATATGAGTATTAGATAAAAAGGCAGGACAGATAGCTTCCCTGTGTGTGTGTGTATTTGGACATGAACCTTGTTTTAAATCCTTGCCATGACCTGCTAGCTTAGCCTGTCAGGTGACAGCACTGCTGTATGCACACTCAGCCAGCCAAAAAAACAGGCAAATTGTGGGAATATAAAATGATCTTAAAAATAATGCATCACATTTAATTAAAATTACTATTATTATTAATAAGTTAGATTTAATTCCTGGCAGTTTGCACTGAAACACAGCGTGCATACCACAGCATATATTACTTGGAATTGAATACGTCCCCTCAGACACGCCAATAAACCGAAGCAGCGGCTCGGTGGACATGTTTCCAGAGCTGTCACATCTAAGAATAACAATGGCCCATCAAGCTTGTTTGCTGACATGATACAGCAGAATTACAGTGCGCTGACCCGAGTGGCACCAGAAATAGTAGCACTACTTCAGGACAGGGTGAGACAGAGAGAGGGAGCATGGGAAAACAGTGCCTCAGCCAGGCTGCTCTTTGTGAACATGTAAATAGGCCTGAGACATGTGAATAGAGTGTAGAGTTAACATGAGAAAACAGATAAAGGACGAGCGAGAGGGGACAGAAACTGAAAAGATGGAGGTAGAGGCAGGAGGAGAAATCAAGGCAGCAGACTGAGATCTGTGAAGAAATAAGGGTTCTCTGCAAGCCGCCGTGGCCTCTGACATTTATCACACTAATCCCTCAATGGCACACTTGAAGTATCTCGCAGAGGGAAGGAAACGTTATCAAGCTGATGATAACCACTCTCACTCAATGTGGTGAGAGGAGAAATACAGAGAGAGGTTCAAAATGCCAACAAACTGTAGGTCTCCTTGACCTTTCACTTTCATTTCTCCTGACTAGCTGTGGGATATGGTGTATTTAAATGTCACACAAAGGCATCTTTTACTTAGACAGAGTTCCTCTCTGCAGTTGTATGATTCACACCGAGGATATGCATAAGTGGTTTTAGGGATGTGACAGTAAGATCCGTTCTGACTGGCAGTGTAGCAGTTATGGCCTTGAAAATGTTGAATTGTGATCTTCTGGACCATCCTAATCAAGCTAGTTAGCGTTCTTTTCCCAGTATTTTCCCAGTAAGTATTTTTTTGCTGAACATAAAGGTGCAGGTTTGAATGTGGTTTCAAGCATTATATAGTTTGTTTTTATAGAGACACTTCCACACATTAAGATCAGTTTACTCATCGTGGCAGCACTAATCAGCCTGTGAAAACAGATGTGGAATGTGTCTAGTGTGTTTGGTGGAAACTGGAGAGCTGAGAAAATTACCCTGATGAGGTCACCAGAGTTACAGAGAGTAATCGTAAGGGTCCTTTACCAGGCAAAGAGGGTCTAACAAAAGATGCTATCAATTTGCATTGGTGGGAATAAGAGGATCAGGTGAATTTGGAGCTTGACTCAAACTAGCGCTTAAAAGCCAAGATATCTCAGTCTAAATCATCTTCTGTTCTTTGTGGTTCTTAAATCTGGCTTTTCCAAGTCCCTAAACTTAAAGACAGTTCAGTTCTTAACCACTAGAGTGCCACGATCTGTATGGATACAGAATAACTTTGCAATATTCTCATTTATCAGACATTATTTTTCTTTGCAAAATTCAAAGCTGGTTTAGGTGAAAATTAAGGTTAAGTTAATTAGAATGCACCTAATTAGTGACAATCTGGTCTTGCAGGAAATCCTAACTCCCGGAAGGCTGAGAATCTTCACAGAAATCTTTGAGGGAGGGGCAGACGGCCCTAAACCCCCTCAGAGATCTATTAGCAGAACAGTAGCCCCACTTAGTTTGGCTCAACTCAGCTTTGCTGCATGGGGCTGAGGAATGTTATGAGAAACTCTTGAAAACGTATAAACTAAAGGCCTTGTCACACGTTCATCAATCACATCAGTCCTGTAACGCACCACAGGGCATTTTGGCGCATATGACACAAAGCTCCTGGCTTTAATCAGGCATTCACAACGAAAAGGTCTGTAACTGGCTCACAATTCCCCCCACACAGCTCCTGGCAGAGCACACACATTTCTCCATAAACTCAACATGCAGGAGGGTTTATAACGGCACAAATAAGCCACTCGAATAAAAGAATGACTAATATATACACATGATTTGTGCAGCTATTATTTTTTTTGCAATGCTAAAGATATTGTTATGCCATCTTACAGATCCAGCTGACGATCCTGTAAGTTGTAATTCTGCAGAGAATTCAGTGCTTCCTTTATCTTCAGTGAATTATGGTGCTTGTTACAGAGTGTCTCTCTTCATACATGTGCAGGCTCCTTTTCATCCTGTTTGCTTGCACTGATTGTTACCAGTTAGCAAGAGGTTCATTTATTAACATGGACTGAAGTGACCTTATTAAGGCTACATAAAAGGGAGACATTTCTAAAACTAGTCTTGTTGCGGTGACCTTGGGTTGGAGGGATGGCTTTACTCCTGCTATGCTTGCTGCACACAGTATCCCTCCTAAAGTAAAGATGACAGCACCAAACAGAAACAGCAGCTCGAGGCTGGACACCAGAGGAATTACAGGAGTTTTATGTGCGAATAGATCAACATGGTGCAGACTAATAAACCAGACTGATTTGTATCTGGCGAAGAATCCAATTGGAGAAACAGATTATTGTGTTTAGGTCCTGAGAAGCCCTGAGTCAGAACCAAACCAGGATCGTTGCAGTGATGTGGTATGGATCTGAACCACCTGGGACAGCAGGATGGCACCTTTTACCACTGGCTGATGTCTTATGGACTGACAATGAGCCAAAACCTGACAACTGATGCAAATAATTCAGCGGAGAGCTCCTCTGTATGGAGCCTGTTTGGGGTTCAGGTGATCATTTTAATTGCTGTGCGCAGAAACAATGAGATGGACAGTGGCAGCTGCAGTAACCACACTGCACATTCCCACGATGCCTGAGAGAAAACAAGGTCAACCTGTCACACTGACCTAGCAGACACTTTCCTAAACACACACACACACACATCCCAGGGTGCTGGAGCCGAATGCCAGCAGTATCCACTCAACATGCCATTAGAATTAACGATTTCGAAAAGGAAGAGGAGACGATAGATACAAAGAATGTAAATACAGTGAGAGGATCAGAGCAGACCACACAACAGGGGGAGAATGGGAGGGATTCATGTCGCTCTCTGATTTCTCCTGGTGATCTGACACTAGATTCCATTTCAACAAACCACCTGTTGTAGAGATCAGCCCAGGCTAGACCTGGCTCGGTTCTCAGCATGCCAGACTCCAGTCCATCTTTCAGGGGGTTCTGTTTACTCACAACTGTTACAACAGTACATTAATAAAGATTTGATTCGCTTAAAAGGCCATTTCTAACAGGGAGGCAGTGATGCACTACTTATGGAGAAATGTTCTTGCTCCTCTCAACAACTAGAATCAAGGTGCCTCAAGCAGTTAATTAATGCGTAATGAGTCTGGCAGAGCAAGAACATTCACCTAATATCTAATATCTCTGCCGTCACACCACAACAGCAGAGTTGAATCTGATTTTGTCTGTGTTAATGTTAAAGGGAAAGTTGAACATTTTCAGAAATGCAGAGTGTAAGATCAATGCCACTCTGCTGTCTACAAGATAAACACAAAGCCAAGAGCCACTTAGCTTAGCTTTGCATAATGGCTGGAAGCTGATAGAAACAGCTAACCTGGATCTGTCCAATGATAACATAATCTCAAAAAAAAAAACCCCAAACATCTCTAAAGCTTAGATTTATCATGTTAGATGTTGTCTGTCCATTCCTTCCAAAAGCTGAAGTGTTAAAATTCTAATTTGTTGTTTTACAGGAGTTATGTGTCGTCACTTCAACCACCCGCAGCAAAACCTACTGAACTTTGCTTATATAGCAAAATAGCTTCATGTTTGCAGTGAAAATGTCTATTCAACTTTACATTTCACTCTACATTTTGAGTATGTTGTGCCATGACTGCACACCTTTGCTTTTCAATAAAGACCTGAAGATAGTGGAGACCTGCAGTGAGGGCTGGACGAGCATCAAAATCATTTGTGAGCAGTCTCGGACCACAGCTGTGAAGATCCAACAGCAGGCCTTCAGCTGCGAGGAGCAGCACAGGTTCACTGACCTGAGGCTAATCCCTCTTTAGCAAGCAGCTCTTTGGTGTTCTCTCAGCAGTTACACTCCAAAGAGAGTTCACTCTGTTCCTCAGCCTTTGATGACTAGTTGGCAACAACACAAAACCTTCTCCCTTTTACACTCACACTCAGCTATTTTGATTATTCCGCCCCACACACACACACATGCACACACTATGACTGAATAACTTCTGACTTCGTGACTTTATATAGGATGCGGTCATTTTCCCACGTCTAACTCCTCCACTCCCATAATATTAAAAAAAAAAACCCCAAATTACTCTCACAATCTCACAACTCTATGCCTACATGCGTTTCTCTGTCTACATGTGTGTGTGTGTCTGTGTGTGCGTGTGTTTGAGTGTATCTCAGTGGGCCATTTCCTCATGCCTGCTCCCATGGTGGTACAGACGCCCCCTCCATCCTCTTTCCCACGTCCCAAACGACAAAATCTTCTCCATATCAGCTGTGTGAGCAGGCAGAAATAAAATAACACAAGCTGGTTGAAAGTATGGGAAAGGCCAACAAGGACAGTATTTTTTACAGTGCTGATTGTGATGATACAGAAACACACACACACACACACAGTCCCATGACATGGCTTCGCAAGTATGAGATGTGCGCTGCTTGCTGCTGGCGTATTACAGCTAAAGATAGATTTCAGATACACACACACAAACACACACGGAAAGCTTATTTACCCATTGACTCACAGGACAAGGCACACAGCAGCAGCTCTCTCTCCTTTTTTGGTGGGTACTGCAAGTGGCAATAATGAATCGCAACATCGTTTGCTGTGTCTTTCATGACGAGACATCCATTTGTGTACATTTACAGGTGTGTTTTTGTGAATGCTTGTGTGACATGGACGTAATCTGCGCCAAGACAGACACGATAAACAACAGGTGTGATTGTATTTACATACATCCTACATTGTCAGTATGTGCTGCCCTTATATGCAACATGGAAATCTGGCATTTTAAAATAAAAACCCTAATAACATGCTCTCATCTCACTGTGTTTCAGCGTGTGTTTCAAAATACATCACATACATAAAGGAGGTAAAGATACCATTCAAGCCTTTAGACACTGGCTGCACGAGTTCGGATTCCCTGTAAGGTAGAAGCGGCTTCATGCGTAAAAAGCAAAATGTGAAAAGTGTTCTACACAGTATCAGTGTTGATGTCACATGCTTCACTTGCCAAAAGCTTTGCACATTCATCACGGGACAAATAAAAAGATCGATTTAAAACATGTTGTGATCTGAGAGCCATGAAAACAATGATCCCTTTTGACTGCATCAGCTGTTTCTACTTGGAGAGGATGCATTAAAATGAAACGAATGAAAATGAATCAAATGATATCAGAGCACTTTCTACTGAATGTCTGGGGTGACCTAGAAAGAAAAAAATATTTCGAGCAAAAAAATTCCTTTAACTGAAAAGATAAAACTGATACCTCACTTAAGCTTCCGGATGTACTCTGAGATGACAGAAAGACGATAAATTTAGGCCTTAATAATCCAACAAACAACCGCTAAAGCCAGAGAGATAAGCAAACCGTTAAATAGTAAACTACGGTACTAACAGCCATTTGAAGAGTTAAAGCAAGGCGTCTGGACTGTGTAGATAGGCTTGAAGACGTTTCGCTGCTAATCCAAGCAGCTTCATCATTGGATTAGCAGCAAAACGTCTTCAAGCCTATCTACACAGTCCAGACGCCTTGCTTTAACTCTTCGAGTGAATATGACCTGGATGACTGAGAATCTCCACAGATATACTAACAGCCATATACTGTAACTAAACCCTGTGGGAGCCACAGCAAACACATCAGTTTGCCCCGTGGAGTCAGCAGCACAGTGTCATGGCTGAGGGCTGACGGGTTGCATTAGGTTAAAAGGATCCTAATGTGCATTAGATCAGCACAGAGCATTATTTCAGAAAAACAGCATCCATTATTAAGCAGGGAGTTGAACTATCAGGCAACAGACAGAGATCCTGACAGGCCTCTGGTCTCCATTTGTGCCAGTGCAGCTCCCAGAGGATGACTTCAGATCCAAGGGGCATCCAGGATCTCAGGCTGTGTGGGCTGCTGCTAGAGCCTAATGCTAGTTCCAGTTCTCTTTCTAGTACCTGTCACTGAGCACTCAAGACACTGGACACTGAGAGAACAGATGCAAACAAATGAAGAAAACGTCCTCACCAACTCAATAAATAAACAAAACACAGGCAGAAATCACTAATTTGACTACACATGCAGCATAACGTACACAACCAAATACAAAAAATGCACTTCAACTGGCTATCTGAATCGTGTTGCTAAATTAGTTAATGTCTGAAGTTTATTTCACTTTTAAATGTCCTGACAACCAGTCCTTTCAAACAACTTCTTGTTTTGAGCCATGGGGTCCTTCCTAAACTCACACACACACACACACACACACATAATTCTCTGCCAAAGTCAGAACACTTCTGGTTACGTCAGGTAAGAGTTGACAGTATGAGGCGTCTTACTAGAAGTGAGATAAAAGACAAAATTCCATTAAAGTACAGGAGAGTATTAGTCCTTGGGAGAACACCAAACAGGACCATAAGTGGATAAGTGTAAATGTCCACATCAGACACATCCCTAAAGTATTTAAGGATTTTTCTTAAAAATATGGGAGTAATGGCTTGGCGTGTTTACTGGATGACTTCCCACAAAGGGAGGCACAGGAAGACAGATGATGGGTTTATTGGTAATAGAACTTGTACTTGACGTTAGCCCTTTCCGGTGATTAGCTACGGTTCCTGGTAAACGAGCAGCACTGGAGTCTCAGCTCTATCACACTAAAAAGCAAAAGAGATCAGAGGGCAAAAGGAGAGGTTTTTCTCACATTGGCAAATCTTAGCAGTTGGACAGAGAGGACTCTGTGTGTGTGTTTGACCTCAGAGTAGAGACGAGAGGTGAAGAAGCGCATAAGTCACATGAAAAAGCGACATCTTCTCCACCAGAAATCAAAGCGCAGCAGCCAGTGATGGAGTACATTTCTACGGATGAGACGATTCAGCATTCCAATCAATGACTTTTAATCACAACATGAAATCACATTTCATGGCTCAGTTCAGTTCAGTTCAGTTCAAATGTCTATGTAGTATGTTAAACAACAACTTAAAAAAAAAAAACATCCCTGAGAGCTGATAAAGTAGGCTGCCTTCTCTGTGCTGGTTTCAAATCAACTTTCAGTTTCACATCACAAACCTAAAGCACACGTCTGGTATTTGCTCTCGTGAACGCACTCAACCGTATATCACGTTGGATAAAATCAATCACCGTCTTTGCACATGAGTCTAACACCAAAGTCTGGAAACCACACCTTCTACATCTAGCGGTTTGGAAAATTCAAGGCCATCATCTTGTTACCATCTTATCAGTACCAGATACATTTCCTCAGGTGCTGTCTTGGAACATCTTGTATTGTGCTGAATTCATGTCTTATTGATGCTTTCCAGGATCACAGATTTTCTGGCTGGATGTCCTGCAGCTCTGCAGATGCTCACATTAAAGGCCTCTCTCCTTTGACAATAAATATATTTAATAAAAATCTGATGGTCGAAAGAGACAAAGCTCTTTTCAGTCATCTTAATGGCCTGAGACCTTCCCACATAAATTCCCTCACTCTCAATCTTTCCTGCCTCTCTTGGTCTACCTCACATCTACATGCTTTGTAAATTTTTCAATATAAAAGACCAAAAATAATGCAAGGCCTTTGTCGGTCATCATGATACAAGAGCTACTGGAGTTGATATTCCTTCAGAATTTACGGTCATTCTGGCACAAGACAATTAAGAGCAAAGAGGCTTGAACTAAACAACGCAATCAAAGATGTTTGTATTCCAGGCACTGAATGAGCCAGCAGGACAACTTTTCAACTCAACAACTCATTTCAGGTGGTTCACAGTGGAGCAGTAACTTCAGAAATATGGAGAGTCAGAAACTATCCAGTGGTCGAACTTGTTAAACCGGAGAATAAATCAATGTAGTTATAACTAACAAAATGATCTCATTGTACTAACATGGCTTGGCTGCAGATTGTTTCTTTGCTTGAGCTACATTATACAAACAATCCTTTGCTGCTACTCACTGAACGCACAGAAAATGGCCCCGATGACAGCAACACAACATGCTCCACCAGTAAGCCCCACACCCTCTCCATCGCTGGTTTGCTTTATTGACCCAGGTAATGGTGATAATGGATGTTATTCACATTGTAATAACTTTATGTTTCTCAGATGGTGCTGAAAATGCAAACCTCAAACAACAGCAGAGACACTGAATTTTCTTATAAATTAAGCAAAGTGAGAGTTTTGCAATATAAGTGAAGTTTGTGAGTTTTATTATTTATTTTATTTTAGCCTTTTATAACACACATGTGGCCCATAAGTCACACACCCCATTTCCCATCTGACAGTGTGAATGGTGTCAGTTTCAACATTTTGGTAAAACTCCACACCCCTGCAACGCCTAAGAATGATCACTATTTCTTAAAGCCAAACCACCATGCAGAAACCATCGCTTTGACACGGGAGTCAGTGTGACTGACGAGAGGGAACAGCTGGCTCGACTTGGGGCCACCAAACAACCTTTGAACAAGAGTGAGGAAAATAAAGTAACTGGAGAATTTCCAAGACAAAAAAAGGCCAGATCTCAAATATTTGTGTCTCATAGACAGAAGCTCATACAATCAAATCATTTAGGAAAAGAGTCTTAAAATTCAACCTGTGAGATGTAACTCTACATGCACATCGATACTGCACGTAATATGAAGAGGGGAAAAAAATGCCATTTATATGGCTTGTATCTTGGTTGTTGTTGTTAAACAGACAGTCAGCATCATTTTCCATAACTGCTGCTTTTACCACCCATTCAGACTCACGTGTTTAAGTTGTCGAGTTGGCCTTGTGTTGCTTGTTTTACTCTCTGCTTTAAATAAAATTGTGCATTTATTTGGATGCTTTTCTGACACTGAAGAATCAAACAAGATATTGAATATCTGTTCAGCTAATCTGACATGGTCCTGTTTAGGTACTGGTTTAAATTATAACATAATACTGAGTTAAAATGAAGGCAGGCAGTTTCTTTACAGATCCTGAGTTACAACAAATGGCTTCTTAACATCTATTCTTGGACAAACAGCTGATCTGTCCACTTTCAGAGACTATAAAAAGTTATACAAACCTCTGTGGACAAACGCAAACCGTAATCATTACTTTTGTGTATTAAAGTGAGCCAGAGAGACATGCCAAAAATCCCAACAGTGTACTTGTGGGGAAGAAAAGCTCAAAGCTGCAAGAGCATTTTTCTACAGTTTGTACTGCTGTATGAGACTAATTGTAAATCAATGTCATTTTGAAAATGAGTCATTCAGATGCGGGTTATCTGCACGTCTTCTGATAAAATCACAGAGTTCTCCTCAGTGACCTCCAAAGTTTGCTGATGTTTTTGTCTAATGAGAATTTTCTCAATTTGTCTACAATAAAATAACACAAAAACACAGGAGGTTGAGAGTTTATTTCAGGGCTGATACAACATTGTGCTGTTTGGCTTGGTTTGTTGTTTCAACCATGACCCAAGTTTAACTTAGCAAGCCACGCACCAGAGTAGAGTTACATTTACTACAGTAACCTCAATGCGCTCGTGTGCAGAAGTCTAGCAGATCGTCTAGACGGATAAAAGAAAACAGTAATTCATATTAAATTTACAACAGGACAAGAAGTAATGATAAAGTTAAGTAAAAGACAAGTTTAGTGATGATTTAAAAAATATATTTATGACAGCTCCATTCATATCTGCTCTCCATTTCCTACTCAATATTGCATCTTCGCACTGTGTTGAACCACCAGAGCAGTTTGAGGTTTAGTGCCTGGTTCAAGCAGGACCTGACAGTTTGATAGAGCAGCAGATCAGCTTTCTTCTTCCTCTCGCCAGCTTCATAAAACCAGCTCTCTGTAACTTTTAAATGACAAAAATGGGAGGAATGATATAAAAAGAATTGTCAAATGAAATGTGTTCTGAATAAAATATGTCAGAGAGGCCTACATCCTGCCTACTTACAGAGAGCGCAACTGTGCTCCTGCAGATGCAACAAAACCCTTCATCCTGTTTGTTTTTTTAATTCATTTTGACTCAAGTGGCTTTATAAGCACCACACTGACCTTTTAGTACTGCAGTAAATAAAGGTTTGAGGTCAAGAAAAGAAATGAATGGGTTAGGTCATTTTAGGGGAATTTTACAGTCTTCCTGCCTTCTCCAGTGTCAGACAAAAACGAGAGACCTTTAATATGATTTACATCCCAGTTTGAACACTGGTTTAATGGGGACCTTGTCCTCTCCTGGCTCAATCTCTGGTTATCTAAAGGATCAGGTAGCAGGTCCTGTCAAATTCATAGACCTTCAACAGTACTGAGGCTTTTACACTTTGTGATCATTAGCGTTGGGTTACACTTTTCGACTGTTTTCACAGGGACACATGAAATCCTACAAATTACACAGTAGTTTGGAACTTTTGTTCATGGAGAACATGGATGGATCTGTAGATTTATAAATCAGCTGTGACTCTGGCTGCAGCCATAGTAGAAAGAGGTGGAAAAAACATTCAATTACACATCATGTATTCATTATTAATGAAAATCGTGACTTTATAAATCCCTTTAACACGGCCACAGAGAACACTTGTCTCTAAATGGGCAGATTGTACATAAATATAACATAATGTGGAAGCCTCATTACCATCCAAATTATGACTCAAAACTCAAGAAGTGTAAATGGTAACTGTAAATGGGCTTTTTGGATGACACTTGCCATATTCTCCCATTCACACACACACACACACACACACACACATACACACACACACACATTCATACACTGATGGCAGAGGCTGCCATTCAATCTGCTCATCAGGAGCAACACAGCACTTCCTTTCAAATCAATCAAATTAATATTCTGAAGGTGTTAAGGAATAACTCACTGCCATATACTGCATCAAAGCTGCTCCTGGTTAAGAAAAGTGCCACAGAAGGACAAATAATAAGAGCTTACTGCGTGTTACGATTAATGTAATACTAATTGGTGTAAGGTCAGGAGGAGGATCCTCCTAAACCTCGAAGAAGGACTGGTGATTTAACCACTTAAATATAACAACAACCATTTCTAAAATGCTTAGTAACACTCAGGTCTAACTACTCATGTCTGCACCTGGGATGGATTAATGTTTATAATCTCAGTAATGAACTACTTTCAAATTGCACACAGTATAAGTATATAATATACATAAGTAAAAGTGAAATCAGACTTTCTTCTCCTACAGTTTGTCTGTGTGATCGGCAGTGAAATGGTAATGCTGCTTTAACCAAAATAACACGTAATGACAACAGGTTATTGGGTACTGCCAGTGAGCTGTGTGTGTGTTTATGTGTCCTGGAGTCTTAGGAGTCCCTGTGAGTGTGCTGGCAGGACTAGGAGGACACCAGGTGTACGCAGCTGTTCGTCTGATCCGGGAACTTCAAGGGCCGTTTGAGCAGCAGTAGGAGAACAGGTTCTTCAGATGCTGTTCTAGCTACAGGTGATCTCTAAAACCGCCTGATATGAATGGATTTGCCTTGCAGCCACATACGGAGCAATACATCAGAGCACACTAAAGCTGTCCAAAGCGTGTTGACCCCTCCAATATGACTTACAGATGAAACGCCTCACTGCACATCTGCAGACGAGGCCGATACTGTGTTCAGGCTTTCTGCTGGACTTCACTTATGGTGTGTTTCATCTGAAACCGAACTGTGTTGAATAACGTTGCAAAAAACTTGGAAACAAATCGGGAGAAGCTGTATTTTTTGAAAATAATTATTTGGTATTAATTGCAAAATCACTTTCAATGCAGAAGTTTGTCAATTTCAAGTCAGCATGAATGCAACAAAAAATGTTCTTTCTTTGGGAAAAGAAAAAGTTGACAAAAGCATCTTTCCTCATTGTTCAAGCTGAACAAAGCAGAATATTAACTTCCTTCCTTTTACACCGTAAACAAGTGCTAAACCACTCGCTCTGGCAACAAAAAGTGTTGATATTAAGATATCATTCAACATGGCTTGGCTGCAGATTGTTTCTTTGCTTGAGCTACATTATACAAACAATCCTTTGCTGCTACTCACTGAACGCACAGAAAATGGCCCCGATGACAGCAACACAACATGCTCCACCAGTAAGCCCCACACCCTCTCCATCACTGGTTTGCTTTATTGACCCAGGTAATGGTGATAATGGATGTTATTCACATCAATGGGACGATCAAACAGTAGAAGGAAACCTTTTGTTTCCACAGTTCATGTTCCCAAGAGTAAAGCTCGAGCCCGTTATATGGTTCGACAGGGAAACACTGCATCAAAGAGCCGTTTCCACTAAAACAGCAACACCTGGAAACAACTGCAGCTTCTCTGTTGTTTATTGACTAATTAGTAATGTGTGTTCATTTTCCTCACATTTCCTACAACGTTACGGTGCCAACAGCAATGCAAAGGTACACCGAACTTTCTACATGGCACTTTCACACACAAGTTCAAGTCTACAGACAACAGGCTGTAGCTGTTCGCATTAAAAGCTCTCACATCAGACCAGTACACCAAACTTTTATTTAGTGCTACATGATTGGTGAGGCCATGTTAACACTTAATATTTTTCAGTGAATGGCTCAGACAATAGAATTCGCTTTCATTGATTAGTAATTTAATTATTTTCTTTGCAATGGACATTGAACTTTTTCTGGTTCTCATTCTAATTCTGAGGACCACATTGTGTTACAGTATTAGTACAGAGTTACAGTAATAATCTCACAGTAATCTTTTTGAAGCCAGCCTTTGTAACAACAACAGCTGCGACCACAACTGGTAATTACTGTATGGATTACTGGATAATGGCACCCTAAATATCCCAAGATTCTCTTCAGACAGTCACTTGGTGTCATCATTAGCCAAATGGACTAAGAACAGATCAAACCAGACCGTGGGTATGAAACAACAGGTCTTTAAATAGGGTATAAAACCAGTGAAATGTCTAAGTGACCTGCTAAAACACGCCATAACTTTTGCTCAAGAGGGGAAGACTCAAAACTAGTTGTACCTGACGAAACAAGAATCAAAGATGGATGCAACTGCTTAGAAATCATAGTCAAGTCGTAAGTGCAATCAAGTCGTACAACAAAGATGTGATGCTAAAATGCTGTAGTTACTTCCGCGACTTGTGTTACTGTTACCCTTTTAACGCTATCACAGGAACAGGTCACACCTCCAGTCCAGATCTGACCAGATCACACCATCTTAGTTTTGCTAAGACGGTGTGATCTGGTCAGATCCTTAAATACTTTACTACAGTTCTATGTAGTTCCACTGTATCTTAAGCTACTGTGGCAAAAGACTAATGTGTCTTATCTTTGTACTCTTTCCTTTCCAGGTTTCACTGGGCCTCTGGATTATGTTTCACTAATGCTAACAGCCATAAATTCACCAAAACAATTTTAGACATCTCCAGATTGATGCTGCACTGCCACAGCTCAGATCGTGGTGGACTGCTCCTTTTCTGCGTGGTGTCCCGAGGAGTCTGTTGCATGGGAACACATAAACAGAGCGCTTGAACAGCTCGAGGCTTTATTTCAGGACAGAGATAAGACACCATGTGCCTGTGATGAACTTTCTTCACACAAGGACCTGGTTTTGGGGGCATAGCGATCATTTTCATCACTTGGTTACTAAAACACATTGAAGTCTATGTAATATTTATGCCAAAAATACACAACGCTGTGCAAATTTGCTTGCAAAGAATGAGTGACAGCAAAACGTCTTTTCATAATTGGAAATTTAAGTGTAGCCAAAAAAAATGTCCATATGTGAAAGAAGATCCAAGACCTCCAAACTCCACCATTTTCTAACAACCTGCTCCACAAACATCTGCTGCATCACAGTCGTCCCTGTGTACATGTGCCGGAAGAGAAGTCTCAATTTATGAACTTTCATTTCAAACCCGCTCTGCTCTGCTGATCCTCTGCCAGATTACTGAGCCTCAGTGTCCTATGCAGACACAACAAGGCCATTTATTGTCCGTGGCAGGCTCGCTTCGTCTGAAGAGCAGCAGTTGTTTGGAGCACATGAAACTGAAGCACGGTGCCTGAGCCACAGCAGAAAGTGATGACCTTTAAATGAGCGAGGTCTAATGTGACCACTCTTTGGCCCAGCCTGATTAGCAGATGTCACAAGAAGTGAATGATATCCTTATCGGGTCGCTACTGCAGTCCACCATCATGTCATCTGGTGTCATCAGGGGCTGGCGACAGGCACCTCGCACAGACACAGTCGCACCCACTGGTGTTCCGTGTCCACATAAATGTGCACATGTTCCTGCAGACCCAGCAGGCCTGAGGGGGTGTTAGCTCACATCATTACATGCTTTGAGATAATAACCATTAAAGACTGTGAGGGGGAGAAAAACTGACCACAAACTCACTGCAATAGCTATTTGCTAAAGGCGATCTAATAATGTGGTGTGAAGAAAACCAATTGGAGCTGAAGCGACCAATAAATTAATAAATTAGTCGATTAACAAAACATTAACCTCACTAGTTTTATGATTACTTAAGTCATCATGCTTTCCTTTGTCTTACATGATGGTAAATTGATCTTTGGATCATTGGGCTGAGTAAAACAAATCTAACATAAGGTATTTTTCACTATATTTTAGGTTTATTAAACTGCTCAGTCATGTCTAACAGCACGACTTTGTTGCTCTGCAGTTATTCTGCAGTGATGTTAACTGTGGCCTCTTGAGCCTTATCCCCTTCATAACTATTGTTCCCTGGTCAATGAAGTGATAAACAAATGTCATATAACAGATGACAGTTATAAATATGGATTAGAGGTGAAGGGTGCCAGCGCAAACATGAAGAACGCTGGAGAAGAAGTACAGGAAGTAAACTTGATAAGAGCAGAGAGGGTTGGAAGAGATTGTGGACAATAGTCGACCTGAGGTTAAACAGGAGATCAGCACAGCGCAGGGGCGAGGGAGGGAAAAGTTCATGAGGTTGAGCACAGAGATGAGGAAAGGTAAAAATGTTTGGAGAGTTGGAGGGGAAGTCAAACTGACAAGGGGGGAAGGGGCAGCACACATTAACTTTTCTTGTTTAAACAAACAATCAAAGGTGCATAGAACTCAAAATAAAAAGTCCATGAGTGTGGCCTTCTCATTCACATAACACCACATGTAAATCCACACTCACAAGCTCAATTCTAAAAATACACATTCATCTGCACCTCAATGTGCATCACACTAGTTGCCATCCTGCTTTTTTTTCTTATTATAGTCTCACATACAGCTGATTTAAAGAGGTCTGATGAACAACAAACAAGGTGATAAAGTGCACAGGTGAAAGCCTTCCTGTGGTTTCAGATGTAAACAGCATACAAATGTCTCACTCTGAGCCTGTGCAGTGTGAGTGAATGGGGATGTGCTGTGTGCTTCTGTGTGTGAGAGAAACACAGTCAAACAGAGGAGTTGACAGAAAGCAGACGGCGAGTTCCCTGACTACAACCACACCTCTATGGATGTCAGTGGCTAAAAATACATGCAGCAAACTGTACAAACTCTAGCTGACAAATGTACCATGGAAATGAGAGAAGTGTGACTCCTCACAATTTCAATTAGAGGTTTATGCCACAAAGTGTTAAAACTTTCAAGAATTCACATTTTTCCGTTTTCATGCATCACACCACCTGCAAACCACACACTGCACAAAACAAATGCATTCAGCCGCAGCCTTTGAGTTGCTGTGTGGTGCTATCAGCTCTTCATTAATCTAAGTGTCCTCCTTCTATAATGTACTTTCTCTGAGCACTTTCTGAAGATTGAGAAATCAGTTAATCACACACACACACACACACACATATGTATACAGCCAGATAACAACAACAAAGGGCTGCAGTGACTGGATTGTTTACTACTCCAGGTAGATTTTTTACCGGAAAGTAATGTAAGCAAGAGAGGACTGTGCAGTTTCACATCCATGCTGTGTAACTTACACTGGAGCTGACAGGGCGGTGTGAACATACTGTGGGGAGGTAAAGTTTCTATGCAGGCAACAGTTAAACTGGGACCTCTTGGCTTTTAAGTGGTTATGCCTCTTATGAATGACAAAAACAAATTAAACCTCCAGCATGAAGAAAAGAGACCAGAAGTGTTGCTACATCCAACAGTGCAGAACCCAACCTTCTTCTGAATTGTTCCTGTGATGTACCTTGACATAAAAGTAGCTGAAACGCCCATATGCCATCTATAAGAGAGCGGTTACGGAGCCAGCACCAAACATTTCACGGCCACTCACCTCCCCCGGTGTGACAGAGGACCAGAAGTCCGACAAGCAGAGAGGCAACGTCCCGTACAGCCATGGCTCGGTGCTGCAACTGTCCGTGGTTCAGTGTGTGTGTGTTTGTGTTTGTGTGTGTGTGGTGTGTGTGTGTGTGGAGGTAGTCTGGCAGGGACTGGTCCTGCTAGAGAACTGTGTGAGACGCGCTCAGAGAGAAAAGGAGGCGGCGGCGCAGCGCGTGGGAAGGCTCAAGACGCAGGAGGGGCAGAGACAGGAGGTCCCGCCTGTAAAAAGATGTCCGGATGGACGAGACTCTGAGGCGCACAGACCGTCTGAATAACATCATAGTTCCTGAACACGCGATTGATATTTTTTGCAGTGTACAGAAAAGGAGGACCCTGAGCGAGACCAGCGGGAGGGCGGAGGCCCGGTGAGAAATACAGTGTTAAATTATAATTTACAACCTTTTTTTTGTTTCCAAGACGCCAACATTACACATCTCGCCACCACGACTATTAGCACGCACATTTTCTCAACAGGACACCGTGAAAGGTGGCCACTAGTTCAGCGTGACTTCTGTGAAGTGTGAAAAGGTGTGGCTTCTCTTTTGCATAACGGGACTCCAGTGACCAATGAAAAGGTGAAACACCTCAACTCTTTACACAGAGCTTTTAGATTTTTACTGCGTGGCTGGGAATACAGAAATACAGGAGTATATAAGAATGTATGCGTACAATCATTAATACACAAACATGTTCTGGAGGTTTTTGTACATGTCTTACACAGTGGAAACATAGGCTGCATATTTTGGATGACGGGTGGTTTTTAATGCAATACCTCCTTCAGCTCAGTTTGTTTTTAAGGTCCTCAAAACAATCCCAGTCAGTTTCTTACTATGAGTGAACAGAAAATTATCTAGCAAGGTTAAAAAAAAAGTTCAGGCACTTTTGGTCACAGTATTCGTTTTACATTTATACACTATAATGACAAAAGTATTGGGTCACCTGACCATTACACCAACAGGGACTTGACTTAGTGACATCATATTCTAGTCAGTCGTGGATCAGCAGTTAGGGTGTCGGACCCGTAACCGGTGGATTGCTGGTTCGATTCCCCGTACCGGTGTCCATGGCTGAGGTACCCTTGAGCAAGGTACCGGGTACCGGGTTTGCTGTGTGTGTGCACGTCACTTGGGTGGGTTAAATGCAGAGCACGAATTTCGTTGGAGTGAGTTCCCTCCAATGACAAAATATGTCACTTTCTTTCTTCTTCTTCCTCTTAAATGCATGGACAGCTTAACAGCTGTAACAGCTTCCACTCCGATGGGAAGATTTTCCACAAGATTTTAGAGTGCTGGATGAAAAGGCCTGGCTCAGTTCATCCCAGTTCATCCAAAAGGTGTTGGATAGGGTTGAGGTCAGGTCTCTGTGCAGGTCAGTGCCAGTCAAGTTCTTCCACACCAAACTCATCTGACCATGTGCGTATGGACCTTGCTTTGTACACTGGGACACAGTCATGCTGGAGTAGAAAGAGTCTTCCCACAAAGCTGGAAGCATAGCATTGTCCAAAGTGTCTTGGTATGCTGAAACATGAAGATTTCTATTCACTAGAAGCCTTGTCCAACCCCTGAAAAACAGTCCCATAAAGAAGTGTGTCTGAATACTTTTGTCTCTGTAGTGTATTTTCATGCACCAATCAAGTTTTTTTGAGTTGTTAATAAAAGACTTACTTTATATATACAATGTATATATTGTTTTTACACATGTACATACCTGTATTTTTAAAATTTAAAAAAAAATTGGAACACATTGTAAATACCTGTACTTTTAGATTTTAGATTTATACTTATCTTGTTTTGTTTATCCTATCTTTATACTCTTTATATTCACTTTTCTTTCTTGGTTGGGAATACTGCAAGTGCAATGTCTGTACGGAAAAGAATTTCCCTTCAGGGATAAATAAAGGAATTCTAATTCTGATACCTCAGAGTGTTTCTTCCCCACAACGTTAACTCTGATCATTGCTTATTTTGTCATGAAGACCATTGTGTAATCTTGTATCTCTGAAAAATACTTACAATACAACACTTACAGTATAACACACCAGTAGTTTATTCAGCTTTACTCTCCATCAATAACCATTTACATGACAATGACCTCTTGCTCCTTTGCTGCGAGACTCCAGGCTCTGACAGGTAAAGCAGGTTTACTGTACACATGATTTTGACTGTAGGGTTCTGGATAACTGCAGTGTTTGCCAAACTGTAAGACAGCATCCAGGTATTACTGGAACATGTGCAATGAAAACAAGGGCTGCAGGAAAATGACACAAAACCCTGTGCTGTGGGCGCTCTGGTCAGATACCAGGCCCATGTGGCCTGCTTGATTCAAGTCAACATAATTTAAATACTTAGTTTGTACAGACTGGAGAGTAGCACAGTACATAAACACAAAGGAATTAAGCTTCTCAGTAAGTAAATTAAAGTAGATTTTAGCTGAGTTAAGCTCAACCAGGAACTAATGAATTAATGACAATTAAATTGATATTCTGTGTTTAATATTAGAGTATCAAATGTATTGTTAAGTATTTCTTTTTTAAGCATAAACACATAGCTCAAAAAAATGATACCAATATACACTGTACACCGATTACTTGAATTTCCCTCGGGATCAATAAAGTATCTATCTACTTCAAAATGGTGATCAAAATATGAACTGAGCAGGACCTTTTCAGTGGAAAAAAACGTAGCTTATCACATACATACATATGAGTGCATATAAGGGCAACAGCAATGTATTGTTTGGGTGCTAATGATGATGAATATTGACAGAATAGTTGATGTAAACTGAACATAAGCTTTTTTTTTTCTTTACAAGGTAAAATCAGGTCTGATGTTTAAATCATCAGGCTGCAAACCAAGAATCCAAACAGAACTAGAGACCAATTGAACCAACAAAAAATAAATAAATAAACAACAATAAATATATTGCCAAAAATGGCACAGTAAGGATCACCTGAGCAGAAGAACTGAAGCACCAGTGGGAGTTATAAATAATACAACACATCCCCAAACAGTATTAAAACCTCAAACTATCTGTTCAGTTTCAACATCTGTTAATCTCAGTATTATTTGATCCCGTGTGAACTGTCACAGTCTGTCCAGCTGGAAAGCATTCAAAGAGCGGTGGGACGTGCACTGATCTCTGTAACCTTCGCTGCTGGAAAACACCAGCGCCTCTGCCATCTGAGCCTGCCAAGTGGATCGCCTCCGAGTGCCTCATAGGAAGGAGCAGGCAATGATACCAAAGTGACTCCTGCGAAAGAGTCCACGGTGGAGACAAGGTCAGCTTCTGTCAGCGACGTACAAACAGCTGGACAATGGAGGACGAGACAGGTTTTCCAGAAGGATGGAGCAGTTGGATGTGGTTTGGTTTGAGTCTCTTCCACATTGATGTGGCTTTAAATGCCAGGAAAAGAGGAAATGGGGACGCTGGCCAGGGCACAATGGTTAATTTATTTTATGTTCTTTATTTAATTCTGGCTGGATCAGAACGCTTGGTTAAGGTTATTACTGTGTTTGAAGTATATTAGCTTTAGGGGGTCTCAGCACTATTTCAAGCTGTGTTTTTTAGATATGGTTTTTATTTGTTTTCATTTGGTGGCAACTAAATAAAGAGGCCGTGAGAAAGCTTCAGGGAGCTTCTTTTCACTATCTTTCTCTGCCAAACTCCTGGTGAATGTTAAGGCTCACTGTGTGAGGTACAGAGGCAAATTTTAGCCAAGGCAATATGAAAAACATTTAAAACACCTTTCTAAAATCATTCTGAATCACAGTCCTTGTCCTGCCAAAGGAGAACACAGGTAGAGAAGTTTGGTTTTCTCAGTTTTATCCCATATTTTATTTGTTTTATCCCCCCTAACTTACTTGTTTTCTTGAGATAATAACATACAAAGGTTTAGATTATAGGAAAAAAGTGGCCTGTGTGTTGTATTTAAGCCAAATCCAAACAGTCAAATTGGAAGGTGGGGTGAAAAGTCGGCCTGGTGGGGGGAAGCGACACACATTTTCAGACAGTCTCTCTTGGAAGCCATTTGGACTGCTGACAGAGATGTTACAGACATGTTCTGACACAGAACACCCTGATCTGATGCTACTATTCGACCATCCGACAAACTGAGCATACTGACCCTTTAAACTGACCGTTCACCCACACAGAAAGAAAATATATGAACATATATGTTCATATATATGTCACATATATGTCTTTCAACTATATGTATATATATATCCATATATGCACACATATATTTACATATATGCTAGCTATATATATAGCTAGCATATATGTAAATATATATATGTATATATATATATATATATATATATATGTATATATATATATGTATATATGTATACTGAACAACATATTTCTGTTTTGTCAACCACATGGGGATATTTTTTAAAATGTTCTTTATCACACACTGGTGGGAATATATGACAACACTACGAGCTTAGGTTGCATAAAACATTCTAAAGTCCACTTACTGTAATGAACTCATTTTGTTGGGCCGCGATGTAGCAAAATTCCAGCACAAAAGAGGAAAAACTTTTCTGAATGTAAACACTGACCAGCTGCATGGAGACACCAGGATCAGCAGAGGTCTTTGGCTTTGCTTCCACGTTGGAAATGAGGAAAATCTCAGCCGATCGTTTGTTTTTACCGAAGCGATCATGTGAACGATTGTGGCAGTTAACGTCACAGCACGTTTGCGCCGTGTTTTAACTTGTTTAAACAAAACAACAGAACACAAAAGCGGCGTCACGCTTGCAGCCGGCATAAAGACGCTTTTCAGTTTTCCGCAAAGCCCACAATGCTTTGCGGTTTTCCCACTCCGCTACGTCACACTTTCGAGCCCGATAGCCTTCTCAGCCGGGTGTGTCGGTTCGGCTTTATGAGTCAGTAGTTCGCCCGTCGCCGCAGTATGGATCGAGTTGATGATGGATGATAGCGTGTGAGGCCACTTAGAAACTGCTGCGTGCAATAAAACAATCAGAAGCTTTTGTCTTATACATTGAATTTTCTTCTGCAAACCTCAGTCTGCATTGAATTAAAATAAGTACAATCATAAACACATTTTGTTTCAACATATACGCACATTACATCATTTGCAAATAAAGTGAGATATAAGCATTATGTATGGCATATATGCAAAAAGTCAGACATATGAGCTGTATATAAGGCATTCTGTATGACATATATGCACCTGACTGTGGCATATATGTGGATATATATAAGTCATATATGACACACATATTTCCTATATATCCACATACATGCACAAATATGACCCTAAATATGGCATACATGCAACATATATTCGGCATATATTTGGATATACAGTATGTTCATATATTTCCTTTCCATGTGGGCAGTTAACAGTTGTCCAAATTGTCATCGCTTTTACAAAATCAATAACATGAGTGAAAAAGTCTAAGAAGCGGATTCAACTGTTTTTCTGCTCAAACACAAGCTAAAAATGTGAGCATGTCCAGCTGACTGCATTTCTAGCACTAACGCAGTGTTATTTCCAGGGTCGAGGGGTCATTAACTTTCAACCAGCTCATGAAATAAGCATTAAATAGGCCTATTGTTTAAAAATACAGTAAGATTTCAAGGTAAATCTGCATATATGCCATGCAAGAAGAGAAAGCTTGACAGGCGTTGTAACTAAGGAGTGAGGGGATAAATGAACAGTTGTTTTCCTGTTGAACACTTCATAGCATCAGCAGATTTTTCAGACCATGTAATAAAATGTACAAAAAAACATCAAGGTGCCACCTTTTTGTTACTACTAGAGTGTTTCCTTTATCCTAAATCTGTTTTTTTTTTCAACACGTTGGGCCTTTAGATTAAATTTACATAACCTGAATAGTGCATATTTCATTATCTTTAAACAAAGCCGGGCAAGCTGTTCCCAGACTTTATGCTAAGATAGGTTTAGCATCGAATTCTCTGCAAGAATACAAATAAGCATCTTTCCCAAACCCATTCATTAGATGACCATTGTCTCATAATGGCATAATGGCGAAAAATAGAAATTAAAAGAAAAAAAAATCATATCCACAGTCTGTGTGGGTTTTTTGTTTTTTTTATTTTTGTGGGTCGGCTGTTTTCAAACATTCAAAGTAGGTGAACAGCAGACATAAAACAGAAAGGCCGGAAGAGAGTGTGCCTGCTTTTACGGGCTCTTCCTCTGTTCACCAGATATCACTGGTGTTCTGTTTTTCCTTCCATCCTAAAGCTATCAGAGCCAATCTGTTGTTCATGTTGCCGTGTTTTGATGGAAATGCGAGGACAAAACTGATAACAAATCCTAACATCTCCCTCTCCCAGCTGTGACGCAGTGTCAATTGGGTCTTGTGTTGAAGGAAAGTCAACACAACATCCTCTCTGGATTGCTGTATTGCTGCCCCCGAGATGGTAACTACTGTAATCGTTTCACCTCTCAGAACTTACACGCAAGAAATCCGATGCTGTCAGTGAAGTTCCTGTGAAATATGCATTATTCTAAGTTTCTGTTTAATTTACAGTGTGTATCAAAAACAGTATCTAACCTACAGAAAACACAGTAGCTAGTCAAAGCTTAGTCAATTCCATGCTTTTAATAAGAAGAGATGATGTATGAAAGCATATAATATATGGTGTGAACCACAGTGTTGACGCTTCACATCCTTTATGATTAGGCACAGTCCTTATGGCTTGCAGTGATAACAGAACACTAGCTGTTCTCAAAACAACCACATTGTTCAGCCACTCAGTGTCAGTAAATTATGACCAGATCTTAAAGGCTGCTGTGTGATTTGGGTGTGGCTCAAGGTGTACAGGTCTACAATTTTTTGTAAAGAGGCCAATTAAAAATCCTTGGACAAAGTGCAAAAATGTGCCCTTTTCACCCTTTATTTAATATGATGTATCCTGGACAGGGCGTTTGGGAATATCAGGGAGCAGTGAGACTTTGGGGAATGAAAAAGGAAAACAAAACCAGGAAAAAGCACCATCCCTTTCCCCCACAGAGTTCCCAGAGATCACAAGCCCCTGAAGCATGTTGGAAGAGCATGTCTCTCAACCTGCTGACAGTGGAAAACCCCCAGCTATCAGCCCCCAAAACTGTTTAGCTATTTTTCAAGCTCTGCTCTTGAGGTACTTTTACTTTACTTGAGTATCTATGCTACTTTATACTATCTATCAGAAGGAAACGTTGTACTTTTTCCATTCCAGTTCATTTATCTGACGCCTGGAGTTAGATTTTACAAATAAAATATACAAAATATGACACTGTGCCATAGATCAAACCAACAATATATAAAGTAGTCCCACAAGCTGTAACATTAATAGGCTATGCATCAGCAACAGTAATTACAATATCATGATATGACTCATCTTACAGCTCTCTGAAAGGAACCATTCTTGCCTGCGAGTAATTTAACTTTATTGCCTTAAGTACATATTGCTGTTAATACCTTTGCACTTTTAATAAAGCGAAATCTTGCCTGTAGGACTTTTACTTGTAAAAGAGTATTTTTACACAACAGTATTGCTGCTTTTACTTTAGTAAAAGATACGAGTTTATCTTCCACCATGAGCATAAGCCTGTGGTGTATTCACACTCAATTATATTCTTAGAACTTGGCTCCGTCAAGATTTCTGACGCCCTGATTAGAGCGCCCTGAGCGTGTGCCCCTGTGTGTGTCTTTTCTTTGTGATTGATGAATGCACACAACTTCTGTTTATCTCGCCAGGGCTCACAGCACTCTGTTCAAGGGCTAAGGAAGGCCTGAAGGAAGGAAAGAGAGGAAAAGAAGTCATTCTTTCCAAACCACTGAGGCCAGACCCGAGAGCAAGTTGTTTTGGGGGGTATAGCCTGCCCGGCGTGAGAGACCGCCATTGTCTGAGTTGCTCCAGAGGACGGGGGGCTTTTGAGCACACACTTGTATGGTGAGGGGGCTTGGGGGAAGAGTGGGAGAGAAATTTGAATTTCTGCTGAACTACGTCACAACAACAGGGATTGTGACAAAGAGACACTTTGATGGCTACATGGGCCAAGAATTGGACATTGCTTCGCCATGGTGATTATATGCATCAAGAGGCATTAATCACAATGAATCCACCCACTGACACGTTTCTTCAGTGTTTCACACAGAGAAGGGTTTGGTATTAAGCAAAAGACCAAATGAAGATGAATAAAGGTTCAGTTGAGTAATGTAACTTCTTATCTATGCTTGGGATAAAAACGTATCAGGAATAAAATCTGTCAGTGCAAGGAATTCAACCCATTTTTCAAGGAATATGTGTCTTGAAACATAAAAGAATGAAAAAATTGAACTTGATTCTGCCAAAAAGAGTTTGCTCTTACTTCACTGAAATGAGACAGAAATTAGATTCTTATAGAGGAAGTGGATTTTTACAGCTTAGCATGTCAGATGCATCATTACATTACATCAGTACACACAAGTACTTGTGATTTATCATAATTCAGTTCATTAAGTAGTTTACTGACAGGAAATTATGTGAGCCAATTTTTCATTTATGGCAAAAAAGGTATTAAACACTGAATAGATTCACAAATGCAATGAGTTGCTCTCAATTTCATGTTAGAGCCTAATTAATTAGTTGGAGAAGAAGAAAGTTCATCTGTATTTATTTGTGATAATTTATTCAATTTTCAAGCTAAAATGTCGAATGTTCTGTGGGTTTAGCTGCTCACATGAGAGCTGCAGATTTTCTTGATCAAATAAGTGAATATTTAGACTGTCAAGCACTTTGAACCCAATCTATTGGCAGATTTATTGATAATAAAAATCAGTTTTGGCTGCAGCACTATTTGAAATTATTATAAATTTGTTTTTTGGCTGATGGACAAACTAAGTTATCAGTTTCCGTCACTGTTCGGTAATTTGGTAGTTGAAATAAAGAATCCCTATATACGATTTAACAAAGGATCTTACTGAGCTTTTAGCTTTTCTTCTGAACAGATGTAGAATAATGAGTCATGAAGCAGGAAGCTGTTACAACAGCCTGCAAACTCATGAACATCCTGCAGATGCTCACACGAGGTCCTGAGAAGACGAGTCAAAGAGCAGGAATGTCACGCTGGGGGAACCTTCAAGGTCTTAGTCATCCCATTCATATCTGTCTGAGTCACATCACCACGTCATCACTGTGTCTTTTTATGCAATGAATCCTTTATCACACCCATCAAGTTTCTACCTTTTGTCTCAGTTTTTCCATCAGTCCCTCTCCCGTTCGCTCTGCATGTGGTGGAGGCAGCAGACTTCAGCCGGAGGGCTTCTGTGGAATGCAGGGTCCTGCTCCGGGTCTCAACCAGTCTGCACTCCAGTGATTTCTACTGTTTGGCGTTTGTGTTTTCCCAGAGAAGCTTCTTGTCTGCCGCCTACCCCCTGTCCTCTTTGGTCAAAACACTCACATACACACATAAACACACGGATATGTGCTCTGAATGTAAATTTATGTGAGTCCAGCGTACTGGCTGTCAGCCAAAGTCAACGCTGAATCTGAGGATCTGAACTCTTAAGTCCCAAAATAAAGCACAAGACCTGGGAACACAACTTGAAGTCAGAGTTACAATGACAGATTTTCAAGATAGTGGGGAGACTGGTCTGTGCAGACATGGTTAGTTCACTATGGGCATTTATATTGTTTGTGTTTGCCTCAGAATGCATGTATGACTCCAGTGCAGGCAACAAAATCTGTGTGCCCTCACTAACCTGCGAGTAATATTTTTA
This sequence comes from Scatophagus argus, assembly GCF_020382885.2. Classification (NCBI taxonomy): domain Eukaryota; kingdom Metazoa; phylum Chordata; class Actinopteri; family Scatophagidae; genus Scatophagus; species Scatophagus argus. Next base: position 14,271,132 of record NC_058497.1, on the reverse strand, counting down.
TTTATTGTACAGTTTTATTTACTATAACTGCAACATTTTCCTTAAAGGAATAGAATTGAGACATTATGCACAATACTTAAGTCTACATTAGAGATATTCAGCAATGCTGGTAAATTCATTTTAGCCCCTCAGTTGGCTGACACACAGCAGTAAACAGTCATCTCTGAGGAAGAGCAGACAAAAGAGGTGGAAGGGTGGGTCAAATGATCCCGTCTTTTTGAAGGGTGGAAATGACCCAGCGGGTAAGAAGACCAATTGCTACAAATTGGTCATCCGTGGGCCCTCCGCACCTTGAAGGAAGCACGTCAAAGGGTTAGTTTGTCCTGCTGTCTCTGTTTCATCCTGTGCAAGCTTCTCGTTTCCTTTTTGTATGTTTTTTGTTTGCTGCCCTTCATTTTAGAGATTGTTTTCTTATTTTAACAAAACAGCTCTGAAGAGACAATTTCCAGGTCTGACTCTACGATAGATTATGAACAGTGACAAACAGCTGATGCTGAACACAGTCTTTGTCTCAGCTGAAATGGTTGAGTGAATGCGATGCAAGCAACATTAGGACAGCTGATAAATCTGAAATCCGCACACTTTGACACAGTTGTGGATGTTGTGTGCCACCAAAAAAGTTAAAAGGAAACAGTTGTCCTTGTTCCACTGAAAAACCTCCATCATCTTCGCAAGAGGCCAAGATGATGAGTTAAAATAGACATATCTTTGATTCGTAGTGTTCCACAGAGAGGCTACAGAAGGTTTCAGATGAAAGCAAGCCTTTTTTTTTAACCTCTAGTCATTTAGAGAGCAAGGAATCAGTTGACCAGAAAACAAACAAAGGAAGATGACTGAGAGGGATGCTTAGCTACCATAAAAGGACCAGGACTAGAAGCCCTCTGCTAGAGACAAAGTAATGCACAAGACCTTTTATAGCTCCTTTTGCACTGCTCCTGCGTATCCCCGTTGTATCATTAAATGCTCAAACAAATGCTGTTTGTCAAGCATCCAAAGGTTCGGAACAGGATTTCCCATGATCATATCAGACACAGTTTCCCTTTGCAAGGAAAAAAAAGCTCAGTGCAGAATAGCTCAGATGGGGAGGATGAGGCACAAGGCAAGGAAGGAAATACTGTTGATGTTGTTCAGGATTGTATAGCTTTTGTGTTTCATTGTTACTAAAGTGGCTGAGGTAATGGGAGAGTATGGCTCAACAAGTGACATTGTGTTAATGTAAATGGAATGGATTCAGGAAATTGGAAAAGCCTGGTGATGCATGAAAGACTGATTACAGTCATTTTCATCTCCCTCTTTCTGTCTCTCCCTCTCTTTCTCTCTCTCACACACACAGAAAGAGAGAGGGAGAAAGTTTATGAGAACAAAGAAAAAATGGTCCTTTGTGCTTTCATTATTTTATAAAGAAGAAAGACTCAAAATTTCATAATACTTCAAAATAAAAAATGGGCTTTTTGAAATGAACTGAACATAACTAAATAGGTTTTTCGGTATTCCCTCAGCTTTATTCATAGATAAAGATAAATCAGACAAATCATTAACAACACCAAAGGCCAGGGTTTGTCTTCAAAAAAAATTCTGAAGGTTTCTATCGTTTCAACATCTCTTTTATTAATGATATAGTGGAGACTGTGTCAAAGTAGGCCTGATTTCATTCATGAGTAATATAAGTAAAAGTAAGGATTTGTATTTATATAATTAGAGTAGTGGATAATTAAATTAAATTAAGTTAAAATAAATTAAATAATACGTTTCTGCTCGTTAGAAACCTAAAATGCGAATTTACTGATCCCAGCTACTTTAACAGTTATTAATCAAGCATTTCCAGTAGATTTCTACACTTTTATATAGTATTGTAATTGTTTATGACAGCATATCTAAATCTATTTATGATACGTTTAATATATAATTTAAATTCGGTTTGATGACGTTGCCAATCTCACCGGAAGAAGGTGGCGATGTCAGCTGACATGACCAAAACAAACATGGCGGCCACAGTAACGACGGTAAACATATCGAACATATAGCTGCGTTTTTCTTCGCCTCTCTTGTTTTCGCTTGTCGGATTTGCTGCCAATATATTTCAGAAATTGACCCTTTCACTAATCAAATGTTTTGTGGCAATGTTCTGAACGAAGAGCCAAAACGAAAGCCGGGAAAAATAAACGGAAGTGTCTGCCTCTGTTTTGAACTTAAACATCCGCTTTAGTAACGCGTGTTTTGCAGCTCGTCGTTTCAGTCGTATCGGTGAGGAAAACATGAGAAGTAATTTTAACGAAAGGAGGAATTGCGAGAACTGCATTTTTGTGTGGCGGGGGACAAGCTAACGGTCTGCACAAAATGTAGCTACAGTATGAATATCTGACCCAGTACTAATAAACAAGAGATGGACCTTACCTGGGAGACGTCCTGAGAGGAACGAGAGGTAAATGCAGACAAGTTAACGATATATTACCATGGGTTTGGTGAACTTTCTAATAACCACAGTAGGAAAATGCCTGGACGCCGTCTGCTTACTGCTGGACCTGAATTTTCTCATCGTCCATACGGTGGTGCGCACACTCCTGGCGATTATCACCTTTATAACCAGCTTGCCCGCCCTCTTCGTCAATTCGCTGGTGGAGTTAGGAAACTTTGTAGCGTTTGGCTTGATGTCCATGACAGAGGCGACTTCAAATGTAGCCCACGGCACTGTCAGCATGCTGGGAAGCCTGATGCTGGCCCTGGAGGGGCTGCTGGAGAGCCTGAAGATGGTGGGTTACCTGTCCATGCACGTCCTGCTTCGTGGGAAGGAGCACCTGTGTCGAGGTCTGCTGTCAGTGCTGGAGGGCTGTGGCATCGCTGTCAGCCTCGTGGTCTATTTTGCCAACACCACGGTCAACTTTGTACTCATTGCCATGCAGAACATTTACCTGGGAGCGGTCAGTGTGTGGCAGACCGTCTCCAGCCCGCTACAAAAGGTGCTGGAGCTCACACTGACCTCTTTCACCTTTCTGTACAGCAGCCTGGTTGGGACTTCGGCTTTCCTGTGGTCACCCTGTAAACTGGTGTTGGATTTTCTGATCTCACTGGTTCATATGTTTATCAGCATCTTCATACTGAACATCTATGGCCTCCTGCTCACTGTCACTATTGCTTTAATTACCACAGCCTACTTGAATCCAGAGCTGACCCGACAGCTTGCTGTGCGAATTGTAGATTACATTAGGTCTTTTCCTGGCCTGAGCAGACTTTATCTGGCTCTCTGCCGCCTCATTTCAGCATTGCAGAGTACCCCACATTTTGTACGCGGCGCCATGCAGCGCCTGCACAGGATGCTCCGTCACTGCTACCTGTTGGAGAGAGGACTTTGGCAGCAGCTTTCTCGATTCAGCAGTCAGCTTGGTCTGGCTTTGAGGACACAGCTCCACAGGGACAACAATAACAGATTACACGGCGATGGTGAAGTGGGAGAGGAGAGGCGGGACCCACCGGATGGAAGAGCAGGAGATGGAGCTCACCGGGAGCTGATTGGGTTAGTTTACCCGTCATCAAGCACAGACAGACCACTAAAGAAGCAGTCGTCTTCAGGCAAAAGCAGTCAACGTCTGCCCGCTGAGAGCCTGCTGACCCTCCTGAAGGAGCAGGAGGAGAGGAAGAAGTGTGTGATCTGTCAGGACTGCACCAAGACGGTGGTGCTGCTGCCATGCAGGCACCTCTGCTTGTGCAGGGACTGTACGAACATCCTGTTGAGGCAGCCCGTCTACCAACACACCTGCCCGCTCTGCCGGCACATGATCCTCAACACTATGGACGTGTATCTGTGAGGGACCAACCGAAGTGGATAAGCATGTGCGACTGACCACACAGAACAATATTTGTCCCTTCCATTTTATGACCACTGAAATTATGTTGTAGCCGGATTGTGTTAAAGGACAAGTCTGTGCAAGAAGGTGTAAACAGGCTTTTGCTACTTAGACAATACTGGTTAGTAAAGTCAGTTGAATGTTGGTTCTGTATTTTTTGAGAGTAACTGACTCTGAATCTGCAGACTTGTTTTATAAAATTTGGATTCAGACCTCTGCTACGTTTGGGAAAATTTACAGAAGAAGTGCTGTCCCAAGACCATACTAGTATGGTCTTGGGACTACTAATGTATGTAATACTATTCTTTTTAGTATACCGTTTTTGCAGGTTGTATACAAGAAGTCAACATGTTTAAATGTTTCAGAGAAATTACACAAAGATCAGCCACAACATTAAAACCACTGACAGGTGAAATCGGTAACATTTAGCATCTCTTTGTAATGAAATATTCTGGTGGGAAACCTTTGGTCCTGCTGTTCATGTGGATGCCACCCTGACACATGCCGCACACACAAACACTGTCACAGATGACGGCGGCAGCACCACATCGTCACAATCCTCAGGCCATTCCTGAGCAGCTTTTGCAAAGAGCTCAAAGTGTTGACTTGGCCTCCAGGTTTGCCAGATCTCAAACTGATCGAGCATCTGTGGGCCGGACGCAGGAACTGGTCCGATCAGTCAACAACACTCAGGTTCCAGAAACCACGGGACCCACACTGTATTAGGTGGGGGGCGTTAATGTTGTGGCTGTTTGCTGTATCCTTGCAATGTCACATCAAGCTACCGTTAGCTTTTATTTTTATATTCATTAGCAGCTCCTCCGTGTACTTTGTGAATTGCATTGTGGGAGAATGGTGTAGCGCACTAAAAAAAATATCAGAATCAAATTTTTTGTCGTATGCACACTGAGCGCTTTGAGCTTTTCATACTCCCATGTTGTGTAGAATTGGTCTGTATGGATTTGGGACACAGGTGTGTAGAGGTAAGAGGCGCATGTTGAAATAATCCAGTATTGCCACGTTGAGTCTCAGGTCTCGTAGCCACGGCAACCCTGATGCTGAAATGTTTACCACCGCTCATGTCTTAATATGTCGTGCTTTCAGTGAGCCAAGCTGTGAAGGAATAAAATTTAGACTAATACAAGTAATTCCACGCATGCTGTATGTATGAATGCTGTGTAATTCCAAGCAACAACACGACCTTCCGTTCTGTCGTAAAAGATTTTACCATTTATATATACTTCTGTAAATGATGACTACTTCACATGGGCCGTGAAAAGAGAGAGAGGAAAAAAAGGTTTTCTGTATTCAAAGAAAGTGATATTCCAGTCAGGCCTGATAAAATACAGCTTTATTCCATTTATGTGTTCTATTGATTTGGCTTATTATTGTCTTCCATCAGACGCGTATTACAGTCACCGCCAACACATAATCCATAAAAAGGTTTTCCCTTTTCTTTGTCATTGTGATAAAAAATATAGATTTTTGTTGCATGAAAGGACCATAAACTAATAAGACTTTACAATGTCATGTTCTTTTGCTTCTCATTTGTTGCAGTGGAAGCTGAAGTGTTTATTGATTGGTGCTTAGTTCACAAGGCTAAGTTTACAGGCCACTATTGTGACACCACTTTGGGTATTGTTATTGATGGTGGGGAGTCAGGTCTGTCATAATGTTTTGTTTTTGGGTTTGTTTGTGTTTAAATTTTTTTTAGATTTTTTTAAGTAATTTTTATGATTTAAAAAAATTGGATTTTTTTTTTTTTTGGTTTTGTGAAATGAATTCTGTTATACCAATTACTGACTGTCATTTGTTGCTACCAGCAGTTTGTCTGACACGGTGTGGGATGCGGTGATTTTCAAGATATGAGTGTGACTTTTTTAAAATGCTGTGGCTGCCACATAGATGGCCAGTCTTTTGTTCATAATAAAACAACAATCAGTGAATCTGTTGATCTCCTTCGTCAGTCCGACACACAATCCTTTAAAATGAGAAAACATGGGTGTGTCAAATAACACACGATTAATCTACGGATTATGCTCTCGATGAATCAATTCATCATTTAGGTTATAGAACGCCAGCACACGAAACATGTTCATCACGAGTTCCAAGAGCTAATGGTGACGTCTGAAAACATATTGTTTTGTACAAAAAACTGAAGATGGCAGCAATCAGCTGAAGCACATTATCAGAACCAGTTAGCTCGTGGTAGATCACGGTGCTTTAATTACGGACGTTGCTGCAAAGAAGCTACAGATTCTACAGGAATTATGATTGTGTTAAAAAAAAATCCACTTATTTGTGTGTAGGAGGAAAGGAGAAACATAAATAGGACTACAAATTGGTCTGAAGCTGATAGGGAGGTGTATTATAACAACACACTATCAGCTATAACAATCTGCATGGGACACAACTGACCACAACTGACCAATCTGAACGCACGGTGCTGCAAATGTGAGTGAAAACCGTTTAACAAGCAAGCATGTAAAGTGAGAATAAATTGTTCTGAGAAAATTGCAGAAACATGGCTTAATAAACGGCGTAAACGTATGTCCTCTGCCAAGTGGTTGTAGTATGATGCAAACTTCACCAAACCCACTGAAAAAGGAGCCGAGCTTTAACACCAAACATTCACTGTTCTACGTGAAAAAAAAAAAAAAAAGCAACAACATCTGCTAAAAGCAGTGCAGTGTGAAATAACATCCTGTTACAGTCGAACAGGCACCAGAGCTCATCTCTGCAATGTCACACAAGAGAGGTTGGGAACTGCTGGTGGCAAGAGAGGATGAGTGACAGTACTGCAAGATGAACAGCAGAACATGCTGCGTCCCATGCTGTTGAATGTGTTGCCTTCAGGTGTTTGCGCAGAAAAAGAGAGCAACAAGGCCACCACAAAAAGCCCTTTTTCACACATACCTTTGAGCCCGTCAGCAGGAAAAGCACAGGTGTAAATAATAAATTGAATAATGGCCAAATTCCATTAATCTGCGTCATTTATCTGTCGTGGTTTACTGGGAAACTTGAACAGAGCAGAGCCATCCTTGATGCTATTATTAACACCTGTGTATTTTCCATTTAACATTCCTGCCAACATAGTTTAGTGAAACTCATTTATTTTAAGCTTTGGCCTCTGTATCTTTTACCAAATTTGGTGTTAGTTATTTCGCCAGGGATTCATGACGTCCATGCAGTCTGCAGTTTGCCCACTGGCCTTTCATATCTAGCGGGTGATGCAGATTTTTACAACCAGAACACAATGGGAAGTGTATCCACATGGGCCGGACACAACACAGCAGAGTCCAGAAATAGTCCATCTTTTATTTCTTTCTCTGTTTCTTGCATCTGTGTTTTGGGGGCTGCAGAGGGGTCGCTGGGTTAGAGAAGCGAGCCCCTAACGCTCACGTGGGACCGCTTCCACCACCATATGACAATTCATCAGGGCTTTGTGGTTTACAGCTTCATTCCCGTTCTCAGTGTTCTCTCTAAAAATATCCCCAGCTCCATACCAGATATCTAGATAAAAGGCTGCACACAGTGACATTAATCTACAGCATCATTTAATTACAGGTTGTTGGGGTTTTGCAGATTCAGTTCGGCGTTATTAATGAATTTGTCTCTGAACGCGATGCTGTGCATGTTTTACTGCTGACTGATCCTCTCACTCACCTGCACTGAAGTCATGCTAGGGAGACATGAAATCTTGCCATGTTTATAAGTGAGAGGTGTGCGCAGGATGAACACATATGAAACACTCAGAGTCAGAAGTCAGAAAACAAATCCAGTGTTCTGTCTCCTGACCTCCAGGCTTGGCCTCAGTAGTGTTTATGTGTTAGTTGTAAATGAGGATGGTGTTAACAGAGGAGAGGAAGTTTATTGTCAGGGGAAGAACAGGGAGGAGTAAACTGAAGAAGAGCTTCATACTCTGGGGATTTGACCTCTTCCTTATGACCCTCGTGGTCCTGGCCATGGAGCAGTGTGGGAAAATGCACTCTTGCCCGTTTCACTCAGGCTCTGTTTTTTTTTTAGTTATGATCACCCTCTTCATCTCTTACTCTGACTCTTTATTTCTGTCAAGTCTAATTTATGTGTTTTAATCTCAATGTCGTCATGAGTGGGAAACCGGAAGGGTTAAAGTCATCATAGCAGTGAGCATCTACCCTGCTAAACTGTCAAAGACAAGCAGAGCTGATCTGCAGTCCAGTCTGACCTCTGACCTCCCTGGACGCTCTTGAACAATAAGAGAATTTCCTGCATTGAAGCCCTATGGGAGGAACTGAGAGTAATGTTTCTATTTCTGAAATCGGCCAGCCTGACGTGACACGCTATAGGCCTTCGTCATTATGCAAAGACAGTTTTAACTCTTTAAGAGTCCATAATGTCTCAGTTATAAAAGGCAAGTTCATTTACTTAAGTGCTATGCAAACTACAAATACTTGTACTTAACTTGAATCTTCTCTTTTCGTGCCATTTTCTGCTTCTGTTCCACTACATTAAAGAGGGAAATATCACGGTTTTTCACCCCACTACATTTATCTGACAGCTTTAGTTACCAGATATTTTAAAAAAGAATATTTTTACTTCTTGACTAATCGGCAGTTTTAGGATTTAAAAAAAAAAAAATCAAACAATGAATTGATTAATGAAGAAAATAAGCAGCAGCTGAATCCATAATGAAAACAGCAGTCTTGTAAAAAATCATTCAAAATGAGCTCCACCTCAACCGACTACAACACTAAAGTCCTGCTTTTATGTTAATAAGTCATAATCCAACGATATAATATATGACACTATAACAGGAATTTTAATATTTCATGTACATTTTCCAGACTATACTCGCATACTTTTACTTAATTAACATTTTCAATCCAGGACTTTTTCTTCCAGCAGAGTATTTTCAGAATGTGGTGTTAGTACATTACATAAGTCATTGAATGTTAAACAATGGAAGAGACAGGCAGCTTATTAGCCCTGGCCTCAGCCCAACCCTGACTCAGCTGTAATTAAGAGGTTTGTTGTAATTAATCCAGATAATCCTGATAACCTTGAACAAATGTGCCGTGCGATGTAAGGGCCATGCAGAGATTAAAGATGGTGACTCCTGCAGTAGGAAGCTGGATGATAGCCATCAGGTCAGAGGGCTCATTATAGGAGCCCCCTGTGGCAGTTGAACTTTCACCCTCCCACTGACATGTGCCGCTGTTCCCACACAAAAAGCCTCAAAACTAGCCACACAGACACACTGTCACTAATTCTGAGGTGCATCAGTCAAATCAGATCAAAGAGGCTGTAACAGATGACAGTGATCAACGCAAAAGGCCCGTTAGTGTCAAAGTGAACAGCTACAAAGTTATCTAAATAAACTCTAATCATATCTTAGCAAAAGATGCATCATTAACAACAACTGAGAACAAGCTTCAGTCCAGATAAAAGTGACGAATGCACACCTCAGTGGTTATATCAAGTTACTCATCATACATGCTGATCTGCAGGCAGTTCAAAACTTCTATTTAATATTCCCAGGTTTTTCACGTACAAGTGTCTTCATGTCGAACCAGCTTTCAGACATTTGAATAGAGAAAAGTCTGCTTACAGGTCAGATGTGCTTCAACAATACGGTTTTATTTTACAAAAAATAATCCCTCTGATGTTGCATTCATTCAGGATTTTGTCCACAAGTGCCACACGTTTTACAGTAAAGGCCTAAATTTAAAAAATATTCATAATTTACAACTTCTAATTGCCCGTAATTCTGTGCCTATAATTATGAGAGTAGTTTCAAATTGCAAATATTTTTGAAAGATTTTGAAAGACACTTCTTATAACTTGTGAATAGTAAATTCTGTTAAAGGAGGAATATATAAATAAACCATAGGGACATTACGTGCCTTTATTACATAACGTCCCCATTATGTTGGAGAAGGAGCTGCTGAAACAGCTGTTGAATTATCATCACATCATGAGGGCACCTCAGGACTCAGAGGCTGTTCACTGCTCAGCCTGAAATACAAAGTGATGATACTTGACACCTATGCAGATGTTCCGGCTGTCAGTGTTTGAGCTGCTGCACAGTGATGCAACACTGCCACCTGCTGGACAAGTACAGTAACCCAAATCACTGAGAACAATCCAGTTGACAACAGCAGATTTCCTCTCTGGATTCTATCTGCGTGACTCTCTTTCCTTAACATCTTGTCTCTGTCTTCAAATCATATTTTGTCTGAATATCTTATGTCTCAATCTGGAGCTACACTTTAATTGAGGACGGTGAAATCATGCATTGTTTCCGGTAATTTGGGGATTTTGAGAACCGAAGGAAAAGTTTACGTTCAAAAATTACACACAAATTACACATGTTGGGTTTTGATGGGTGATTCTGTTCCCTTTTACAGACTACCTGCCATTAAAATAGAAGAATTCAGGGAATTAATGTTTCTTTCTGTAGGCCCTTAAAAGAACAGTCTGACCTTTTTGGGAATATGCTGATTTGCTTTCAAGCTGAGAGCCAGATGAGAAGGCCGATAGCACTTAGTCATTTGAAGTTTTTAAAAGCATTGCTTTTAAAAACTGAATTTATCTCACTGTCTTAACTACGCTGCATCTGCATCTAACCTTGAATCCAGTCGTCTCGTCGTGCCCTCACCCTCCTTCACCCAAACAGACATCTATCCATCCAATGAGAGCTCTGTATTTCAGTAAGTGATGTCACTGTCTGCCCAGCAATCGCCTTCGAGCAGTTAGAGAGCGATTTGCAGGCCGTGAACTAATGGAAATAACCTATTGATGCCAGGGGAAGATTGATTAACTCCCTGCTTCTCTCATTCTACCCCAGAGAGAAAAGTTATGAGGTTATATTTAAAGCTTCATTATGTGTAGGAGTCTAAGGGAGTGGAGGGAAAATAACATTTCCTCATGTGTGAGGTCTTCTATTTGACAGGAACAGAACGATTTTCTTGGGTTCTGGTTAGTCTTTACAAAATAAACAATTCAGTCTCTAGAAAATTGTCAAGGCACTATGATTCAGCACAGTAAAATAATACATCCTGTTATTGTTTTAAACTATCATCAGTGATGGGAGGGGGGATGGCTTGTCTCAATGTGGCCTAAGAGTCTGTGTACTTATAGCGTTTGGTGAAATCATTAGACAGGATGTAAACAGAGTAAATCCAGTGGAAAATGAATATTTTCCAGCCATTTTTGTGATGTATTTTCTTTGGTAGTGCTTTGCCTCTGGGGCTAAAAACCAAAGTCGGGTGTTGAATTTTATTGATAAAAGTTCAACAGGAAAGTCGATTAATCCGGCAAAGGTGCAAAGTAGTAGCAGTACTTTGGAGGCACCAGCACTTTTCTGTATTTTACTTGAGTATTTCCATTTTGCTCTATTTTCTTCTCAGCATTGCAGCTTTACTGTACTACTGTTATTGTCAGCCCTCATAAAAAATACAGTCTTGTCATGTTTCAGATGCTGTTAGCAGCTCTAAGCTCCTCATATAGTTTAACATGTCGAGGATCTGTGAGGTAAAACAATCATATATAAGAAACTGTCTCTTAAATTATCTCACAAACCCTCAGATTTATCTTGTGGCCTGGAGGCTGGAAACCACTGAACTACAATACCAAACTGTATATAAACTAGTTAAAAGTAGCTCCACCTTCACCAGCTCCTACAGTGAAATTCTGCCTACATATTCGTACATCAGTATTAATAATCTGATGGTGATATATATCACAGTGTATCACTGAAAGGAGCATTTTTTTCTGAACGATGTAAATACTTCAAGTACATTTTCTTAAATGTAAGTAGAAGTTTAAAGTTTATTTTTACTTGAGCAAAGTATCTGAGTACTTCTTCCACCGCTGCAAGTGCCCACTGCGAAAGCGTATGAATGGTCAAAACTATGCCAGTCGTGTGTTTTAAAAATTATGATGATTTATTCATTTTTTCATGTTCGCTCTGCAGACATTGATGAGGAAAAAAAGAAAAAAAGTGCAATAATAGCATAGAAACTGTTTGAATTTGTGGCCCGCAGTTGGCTGGAGGCCACCGTCACAACATCTGTTACAAGAATTAAGTGTCACAGCAGTTTAAAGGCTGCAACTGGAGAGCAGACGGTGAATAAACATCACTGCTCGTGTGTGTGCCTCACACTTCACCAGTACGGTATGTGCCATTCAAGTAACATTGTCTGGTATGTTTTTTCTTACACAAATACAGATGTACCACGTCACACCTTATTCGCTAGTCTTTATTCCGAAATTTAGATTTCAAAAAATGAAATAGGACAATAACCAAAAAAAAAAAGGTTGTGGTTCATTTCCCAAAGTGGGATATGACTTTGTTATGTTCGTGAGCACATTTCACGCAAACACAGCAGAGTTTTTCCAGTCTGAGTACACCAAGAAGCCGGTGAAGGTGCTGTCTGTCTTGGTGCTGGAGTAAAATCCATTGTACTCTGACAGAGCCATCTGGACCCACACCTGGTCACCAGGAATGAGGTGGAGCAGGGAGCCACCTGACAGAGATGCCGGTTTTGGCCAGTTGCCATAGAACTGAAAATAAGATGCCACAGTGTGTGCGTTTTTCATCAGGTCAAACTGGAGGCTGGCACGGTAGACGGTGGCGTGGACGGCAAAGTAGTACACTCCGGGGACTTTGCAGGTGAAGCGTCCCGTCTCTGAGCTGTAGTCGCCCTGTTCGTTGAGCATGATCTTGTCGAAGAGGACTACGTCGCCCACAGTGAGGGGTAAACTGTGGCCCTCGGATAGTTTGGCACTGAAGGCCGATTTGGGGGCCACTGCACACTCTCCTGGCTTGCCCCTCTCCCCTTTTTCTCCTGGGTCACCTCTGTCCCCAGTCAGGCCTCGCACTCCTGTCTCACCTGAGGAGGAAGAGGAGCACAGACTTGAGCATCCGCTGCTGACATTTTTCACGCACTCACATATGAACAAATCAAACAGAGCACCTTGGTCTCCCCTGTCCCCCTTCTCTCCTTTCTCCCCCGGAGCAGCATCCCTCCCGTCCCTCCCGTCTCTCCCTGGCTGACCAGGACTGCCGTGAGCTCCAGGAGAGCCCGGGATGCCAGGGTGACCAGTGCACAGACTGGGAGGGATCTTGTTGTCTTCTAACTGGTTGGAAAAATGGATTTGGAGGACGAGGAGGGAGTGCAGCAGGGGCAACAGCCTGAGAGAGGTCATGGCTGAGAGAGAAAAGAGAAACAGAAAAAAACAGAATTTAGTGAGCGAGTGTGGGAACATTATGGTTCACAAACAAGTCTGCAGGGGAGTAAAACCAAAGTCTGAAGTGGACTACATGCAATGGGATAATGGTGGTCCCATTAAACAAAAGTGCACCACATATGCCACTATAAACTTTGAATCAAACATTTTCAGATTGCAGAAGCAGGGAATAGCATATGTAAACACACTGGAATGAGCATTTTACAATATAATTGAAGGGCTTTGAGTATAATCGGTTTACCTTTTCTTGTCAAACATACCGTGGCACAGGGTTACTGAAGTTTAAGTTAAGATCCACTCAAAGAGGATCAATCAAATTGATGTAAGGCAGTTCTGTGACTGTGATTGGAGTCACGAGTCAAACATTTAGTCCCCAAAAACTGCCAGTATAATTTTAAGAAACTACTTACTTTACCAGTGTCTGTTTTAAACATATTTAATCATGTTTCGTCATGTGTATTCTCAGAAAGACATCTGAATGAAAGTAAAACTGAAACTGGACATCACACAGGTAAGATTTAACTGCAGCTGACACACCCATGTAGAACTTGTGTTTAATAACAGCAGTGCAGTTTTTGGTTCCAACTAGCTTCCTTACATAATGGGTTGAGACCTTCATGAAAACAACATGTTATTCCGATGAAAGAATGTGGTGGGGGGACAAAAAAAAAAAGAGCAGAAGTAAAAGATGACTCTTTCAGCAAACGGAAAAGCGTTTTTGCTTTTGCTATTCCCGGACTAATGATGAATCATATCTCCAAAACAAAACATGCCACTCTTAGTTTCTGAACAGGTGTGTAAAATAAAAATTTCATGAGATGTTGAATACCAGAAGGGCGCACTCAGAAACTACACACTTAAAAGTTAAAAGGTTCATCCTCAAATTCATTCTTTGTCTGCTTTAGTTTCCTGTTCATGTGTGAACCTCAATCTTCAGCTGACCCTGTGTTTGTATTACAGCAATGTTGCTCACAGTGTTTTTCCTGCAGACCATTTGGTCAAGAGACACCAGCTCGTCTCGACTGTCGCCCGGCTTGTCTGTCTGTGTATCTGAGGGCAGGACAGCCGTCACAGGACCATAAACTGAGCTGATGAGCTGAGCAGGAGGACTTGCAGCTATCTAACACCACCAGATTCATGCGAGACTCCAGCTTTATGGTTTCCTCACAAAAACTTAGCGTTTCCGGTGTGTGACAGCGATGAGAAAGGTTAGGAGGTTTTGCCCAGAACAGAACAGAAAGAACAGACAGAAAGAGTGAGAAAAAAGGAGGAGGGAGAAAGAAATGCATGTCAGCATTCCTGGCAGAAGAGAAGAGCAGCCAAGAGGACGAATACTGAGTCTGAACAGCTGTCTGCCGCCACTCCTCAGTAGTCTTCAGATGATTGGAAACATGTTTTCAATAGCTGCACAAAAGATGGGTGCTGTTTATAGACCACTGAAACTGAATCTAATCATTGGCCTGGCAGTTCAAAGACCTGATTTCTCTGTAAGACAGAAATCAGGAGTCCCAGCAGACACTTGCAAAAGTTTGGCACGTTGCCTTAAGACCAGCTGGAGTGCACTGATATTATCCACATTTACTGTAACACAATATCAGGCTGTTAAAGCAAAAGCTGCCCATTTATTTTCACCATGTGTTGCTGAAAGTACTGTAACAAAGAACATTTTCTCATGTAATTGTGAAATACTTCTATTTTGTTTATGCATTCTGTTTGTTTTTTTTACTATTTTTATTCTATTACAAGTATCTGACATCTTTAGTTACTTCTTACCTCAAAGATTAGGATTTCAGTGTTAGTTTAACGGGAATCTTAGTAGTTAAAACTAGCTCCATCTTAACTAGCAACACCGTTAACATCTTAAACTTCACTGAATTTACTGAATTTATCAGTAACAATAATTAAGTTGAGATATATGATATTTAATAAAACACTGACAGGGGCCATCCTGCTGCATAATGATTACTTTTACTTTTGTTACTTTTTCTGATAATACTTATGCAAAGTAAGGACTTTTACTGTGTTGTTGTGACTTTTATGTAAGTAAGAATTCTCCTTCCTCCACTGCTACACAACACACAGTGTAACAGTGTCAGTACACAGATTTCACCTGCGTAACCTGAAATTCAAACACTGAACAACAGTTTTCGTGGACAATTCGGAGGGGGGAAATAACAATACAAAACAAAACTTACCAGAATTGCGTCGTGAAGGCTTCAAAAGCTGCTGCTGCTGCTGCTGATGTGGAGTGTCGACGAGAATCCAGTGAAATCTGTTCCTCCCAACCTGACTGGGAAAAACTGAACGGAAATGGTAATGAAATCCAATTAGAAACTGGGGTGGGTGGGAGAGGAGGAACTGAGGGTGGAGAAGAGAGAGAGAGAGGGGGGGGGGAGACAGAAAGAGAAGGAGAACAGGGAGGATAGAGGAAAATATTCGATATTTATCCAGCACAAATAAAGGAGAAATCTCCAACTTTGAAACACAACTGAGACAAAACCAGTACAAAATGCAGGATTTTAAGGGGATGAGAGAAGTCATTGGGAGAATAATAAATGGAGAAATGTTTGGGAGATTGCATAACAGTGTTTGGGAAACTCTCCAAGACACA
The DNA here is from genome assembly GCF_020382885.2 of Scatophagus argus. Lineage (NCBI taxonomy): Eukaryota > Metazoa > Chordata > Actinopteri > Scatophagidae > Scatophagus > Scatophagus argus. The sequence continues at coordinate 14,255,445 of NC_058497.1, read as the reverse complement.
ACCACAGAAAGTTCAGAGGGCTGTGGTCAGAAAAAGCCAAATGACATCACAACGAACTGCAGCTGAAAATGAGCCGTCTTCATCGCTTTAGTATACAAAAACACAGCCGTCCTGAAAGACAGAAAAGAAAGGTAAAAGGAGACAAGTACAGACTTCAGCTAACCTTAAGACAAACAGAAGAATAAACATTCACACATTCTTCTCTCTCTCTCTTAATTTGGAGTTCTTTTTTATGCGCCTCCAAGATGAGGCAGTTTGTTCCATTGAGATAGCATCTACCTAGTAATGTTAGTCTTCCACTCAGACGAGACTCCCTGACAGTAATCCTCTTTCCCCTGTAGTTCTTCAGTGACGGTGTGAAGTTGATAAAGCAGGAAGTCTTAATATCTTTTTGGCAAAGGATGCTAAACTTGCTCTGGTTACATTCCACAGCCTCTTTAAAATCAGGCCAACAAAAACTTGTTTTTGCAGTTATCATGCAGCAGAGACCCCAGATGAACCAGAGCTGTGCCAGAACTGGAGACGGAAGATCGGTGCGAAAGCACGGTCCATCGAGTGTAATCTGTGAGATAAGAAAAAGCTGATTGTAAACAGGGTGAAACCTTGGAGCAGGACTTTGTTTTGTATAATACAGGAGTCAGCAATTATATTCCAACATGGGAATATAAGTTTTTCAGCTTTGCACTGGGGTGCAGTGGAAACACAGGCCAAGTTTTCCTCTTTGTTTTCATTCAAAATGAAGTTGATTTTCTTTCTTTATTTTTTCTTCAGGTCGTATCCAACAATCTTTTTTCTTTTCTTTTTTTTTTTTTTAGCTGAGCAGGTGCATGGTTTGGCAGCGTCGCTCCGTCGTCTATCACTTTGGTCATGACTAAAATATCTCAGCAGTTTTGTTTGTTTTGTGCATTTGTTCATTACTTTGACTCATGATTTTAAAAAAAATCCCTTCAGCTTCAGCTCCACTTTGTGTTTAGTGCTAATTAGCAAATGTTAGCATGCTAGCAAAACCATGGTAAACATTATACACTGTAAATATCAACATGTTAGCATTGTCATTGTCAGTGAGTTAGCATGATGATGTTAGCATATATCACAAAGCCTGTAAGGCTTTTGTTTACAATGACAAGTTTGGGCTAATCAGGTTACAGCAGACTATGTTTGTACTCATTAAACAAAAAAAAAAAAAGTTTTTAAAAAAAACTAAGACAGTATTTTTGTTGGAGGGCTGGAATTGACTCACAGGTTGCAATTTGCTAACCACTGTAATAATAGTTTGAATACAGCAGAGAAAATATTCAATCAAAATTAATTCGGTCTTTTTGCTGTGACCACATACTGAAGCGTTTGGAAATGCATAACTGATTGTGAAAACAGTTTACAAATGAGGCATTTTGCATTACATGTATGGTCACAGCAAGAACAAAGAGTGAAACTGCTTTGATGGAACATGTGGGTCTGCTTAGTGATTTAATGCTAAAGATGCTGGTTTTATGGGAGTGAACAAGAGCTGACTTTCGTTTGAGTTTGAGTCATGGTCTGAGGAGGGGTTTCAGCAGGCTCCTGTGGAGGCACTAAGCTGGAACTGCAGGGAGACACAAGAGCTTAGACATGTTTTTAATTAGCAGCACTAGGCTCAGCACATTCTGGGTCCGTTACACTAATTTCCTGTAAGAATCCATAAACTTATGCCTGGAAGACTTACTGTTAATTTGGACCAGTTGGGTACCTAACAATTCAACAGCCAAAATGTGATTGCTGATCAACATTGCAGTTTGTGGTTGAACTCTGAAGTCTGTTTCAGACTAGATTCAGTTTGTGATTTTACAGTTAAAATAAGTACAAGCAGGGACCGTCTTGACCCCACAAAGCAAAAAGCATTTGATCTTAATGATCATGTGATGTGATGAAAACCTCTGGAAGAGTTATAACATATACCTTGTGAGATAAATGTCACAAGTGTGAAAATAAGTTTCAAGCTGTCCAGTCAAACAGTGAACAAGGCAAGAGACACAAAAAAAAGAGTAAAGGAGACATGTTTATTATTTAAACTATCACTTAAATAAAAAAGTGCATAGAAAATAAACATGATTAGAAACTTTTCTTTTTACACCTATGTACAACTTTGTTTCCTAATTATACATTCAACCAAGTAGTTTGTGGTTCATTTTCACTGTGGTGGTTTTCCTTCATTTTGTTGATGTGTATTGAAAGAACACTGTTAAAACGGGAGAGAATATGACTGTTGAACTCATGGATACCATTATTACAGAGAGCAGGAGGAATATTGATAAGACAAAGGTATATTCAAGGCATAAGAAACGAGCCTGTTCCTGATCTGTGATCCCTCTTTTTGCATGTCCCACCGTCCACTCCCTCCGTGACACCACATCCCATCATAGGCTGATAACTTCTATACATAAGAAACAATTAGAAAATTACAAACACGTTACGTACTCGCCCGACCTCTCCCAATCCTTGACTTGTCAAAGAACAATCCACGGTGGATGTTGCACAAAATAAATAAATTAAATGTTTTCAACATCAGCATTATCTCAGCATTATGACTTTCTATAAAAACAGTACATGATAAGTACAACCAAAGCTTCAGAGGAGAGAGAGGTGGTCAGGGAGACATGAGAGGTTTCCCAAAATGAAAAGCGCCATTTCGGTGGGATCTTAAAAACTCCTGATCAGTCTCCACAAACCAAAATCTTAATTTATACCACATCAAGTAAGCCGCCTAAAAAGTCCCTGTTAAAAACATACAAAGGAAAAAAAAACAAAAACAAAACAAACAACAACAATAACAACAACAACAAAAAAAACAACAGAAAAACATTCACTACAACAACCAGGGGGATAAACATAATGGCTGACTTCAAGAAGTTCACAACCACATTAATACAGTTACATTTCTCATCACATAAAAACTGTTCCTTTCCAGAAAGAAAATCAAAAGAAAAACTGCAGTGTTCCTTGCTGATGAAGTAACACTCACAGGCACAGCAAAATTGGTACTGGATATCAATATACAAAAGAATGATGCACGTTAGTTTCATCTGATAGTACTGTAACACAAAACCATTATAGAGTACACTGAAACATTGCTATTAACCATTATAAATCTGCTGTTTTGCTACTGTAACTAAGTTTGTCTGTCCATTCCATATATTGTATAGATACTAAAGTACAAGAAATTACTATGCATGTTTCCGTATAATATTGTTATGTATTTATAGTATAATTACAGATAATGACGGAGAAGGGCCACTGGTGTGGCGTGGTAAAATGAAGTCCAAAGAAACAACAGAGACCATTTCCTTGTTGTATATATGCTGTTAAACAGTGAAACAAACGAGTTATTGTTCACTGAACCTTCTGACCCTGAAAATTTAGAAGTGGATCTTGACAAGTGAGAGTCGCAGACAGAGCCCTTGGCATCAGTAAACGTGTTATCACTGATGCTAACGTGAAGTGTTGAGCTAACCCAGTAAGAACCAGTTGTCCTACAGACAGAAATGCCACTGCTGTTCAAACTTCAGTATTATTCCCAGCGCTGAAACCGCTGCTGCTGCCCAGCGTGAGGTCACTATCTACGCGCCTTGCATATCTACCCGGGCTGTTGACACAAGAACTAAAAACAAAACGTAGCTGACAAAGTATCATCACAATTCTGATGTTGCGGAGGAGGAATATACATTCATTGCTGACCTTAGCAGCAGAACCCAGCAAGCCCAACGTAGGTGCAGCTGTACAACCACGAGGCCGACCTGTCAGTTAGGGTTAGGGGGGGTCTCAGCGTCTGATCTTGAGCCCTAAATGGAAAAGCACAGCCGATGTGCGTACACACTGCACCTTCAGGAAGGAAAGGGCTGCTGGAGTGGTCCCTGCCTTCACTTAGTTGCAGAAAAAGAGTCAAGTGCACTTTTCTAGAGCCTCAAACACCACTTCCAGGAGTCATCAAGACCAATCCAAGTTGAGCAAACAGGGCCACTAAACTCACACAAGTATTCTCAGTGACTATCTGTGCTTGTGGTATCAGCATCGGAGTTGCATTATCTGTCTGGAGAAAGAGCGGAGTTGTCCCGTGTCTTATCAGTGCCTGTGTCACAGCTAAAGTGCAAACCACATGTGGGTCGTGTTTTTGTTTCAGTTCACAACAGCAAGGAGCAGCATGGGAGTAACTGCCAACGACCTGTAGGTGATGACGAAGTCAGCGTGAAGGGTGGACAGCAATAAATTAATTAAAAGGGACAAAAACAAAGTAATTGAGTTCAGTCTCAACGTGGAATCAGTCAGTCTAAACAGTCTAATTAAATATCCGGTCCGGGACATGAAGGCTTTTAAGAAAGAAGAGGCATGCTTATTTAAACTAAGGCAAACCACGAGGAGGCTGGATGAAAGAATAAAAAGTGATCTGCAATGCTGGTGAGCACTGATGAGCAGTCGCCAGGATGAAGGGGTTTTTTTTTTCCTTTTCTTTTTCTTTTTTTAAATAAACGGAATGGCTCAGGTATGACGAATGCTGTTGGGAGCATTAAAATAAAGGCACCTCTTTATTATAGACCGAGTCTGCAGAGGAACAAAAGTGTTTAAACTGATGGGACTCTTCTAGGGTTTTACACGTGCCAGTTGTCTAAAAAAACCCATAGACTCATTGCAGGATTGGTGACATTAGAAAAACCGAATCATTTCGATACGACCTGTGAGCGGACTGGATTCTTGATGTGGTGTGGAGACAATAAGGCTGGAGAGAGGAGATATCTGCTATGGATCAACAATCTAACCTCTCTCAAGTGCATAATAATAGTTCACATAACTGCCATACTGCCAGCTAGAACAATGAAGAAAAAACTGTCAGCTCTGACCAAATGGCCTGGGATAGATAAAAGAGCTACTGGTGGACTGAACTAAAAGGGGACCGAGCCACAGACCAGTGTCAGTCTTTGGAATCAAAGAAAACATTCAGGCTACGAATTAAAAAAGAAAAAAACAAACTTAGAATAACAACAAAAAAAAAAAAGAAAAATAAAACAACTTGGAAAAGGCAGCGGAATACAAAACATAGAGACCAAGCATTAGTGTTTGTAAACCTCTATTTCCTACAAAAATGGCAATAAAATAAATAAGATTTTTTAAAAATATAAATACCATCATTAAGTGCTATTCACTAGTGAGTGCTTTTTAAGTCTTTTCTTTTGTAGAAAAATATACACTATTTACATCTGTTTTTTAAAAGCAAGCATGATATTTCCCTGTCCATAATAAAAAGACAGATGACAGACAAGACTTTAAAAGACTCAATACAAATAAAAAAAAAATAATAAACATTTTCAATATTAATGGTTATCACAACAGGCCAAGAAGAAAACAAGCTGTGTGAAAATTCAATTCAAGGGCGTGATGTTTGGTTCTCTTAGCTGCTGCAATTTGGAACATGGTTCAAAATTCCAACCTTATGTAAATACCAAAAGTTTGAGAATAACAACAGCATGCACAAACTTACAAGTTGTTTCTGTAAGTTCCACGGCTGCTTCTGGATCACAGCTCTAAAAAATCAATTATAAATACGTCTACTAAAGCACGTCAGTAGGGTTCTCCAGTCCCTTGGCTGTCAGTCCACCAGAATCTCTAGCTGCCTCGCTCGCTCAGGCCAGAGGCTGAATCCCATCAATAACATGACTACGTAGCTACCAAGCTGTCAGACATAAAGTCAGTTGAAGTACGACAGATGGCCTCAACCACAGAAATCACCTTTTATAAGAACGACCAAAAATAACCTTTTGTTGTTGTTTTTTTTTTGTTTTTTTTTTTTAAACAAATCAACACTTCTAATCCCCTCGTCTCTCTTCTCTCTCCTCCACTCTGTGGCCACTGCTCCCCCTAGTGTTTCCAGCTGTACAGCTCTTGTCAGGCTGCTGTTCACAAGCAGCTCTTATTTACAGTGTTACAAGCTCTTAAAAAAGCCTTGTTAGGGGATGGTTCTAAATCACGACTCTGAAGGCATCAGGTCACATTCAGACAGGGAGATGTGCATCAATAACAGCTGACACTCAGATAAAAAAAAAGAGAGAAAATCTAACAAGGTTCTAATTTTTCTTTCTCGGAAAATCACTCTTTCAAGTCCCTTCAACAAATTGCACTTTGGTGTAAAATGGAACCAAGTTCTTTGATCTTTTTTTTCCCTCTATGTTCACATCTCAGCATTAGTGGACCATAACATATTTCTAGAAAATTAAGGAGGATGGGCCAATGTAAAAAAAAAAAAGAAAAAAAAGAAATTATGAAGGGGTAATTTCATCATTCACATAAATTAAAGTTAATATTGCAATGTCGTGACGGCTCAAACTGTTTCGTAACTCACCTCTGAAGGTGAAACTTCCCATGCCAAATGTAAATGAGACAAAAAGGAGGCACATCATGTTGGAATTTATACAAATGGCCCCTCCTCCAAAATGGCCTTCCTGTATATACAGTATGACCCACGATCGCTGTCTCTGCTGTGTTCTGCCAAACACCAGCAGCAGACACACTGACAAAGCTTGTGCCCTGTTGGCAGCTGTGATCCTGTGTCAACTAGACACAAAAAATTAGCATCAAGTCAGTGCCACTACAAACCCCTGACAGGGGCGTCTTCAGAACACCTCGGCACTGCTGCTCAGCAGACTTACAGTCCTCTTTAAAGTCCTCAATCAGTTGAGGAACTTCCGACACTTCTTCGCACCGCAGTTGCAGAGCAGCTTGTTGCTGGCGTCCTCAATAGGGAACTTGTAGTCGTAAGTGAGCTCCTCACCACAGTAGATGCGCCGGGAGGCAAAGATGACGATGTGTTTCTGGCCGTCCACAGTGATGACCCGAGAGTAGCAGTTGGGCTCACAGGAGTGGTTGATGAAGCGGGCAGCGTTGCCGTGCACCGTAGCATCTACCACCTCATAGTCATCGATGCGAAACATGTAACAGCCAATCCCCTTAGAGCAAAGAAAAGACACAGGTTGTATGATTGATGCTCCCCAATGGTTTCTGAGTCACGTACACAAAGTTCGCTCCCAAGGCCTCACCTTTCCATCATAATATTTCTCCCGCTTGTCAGTGAGAACAGACCGAATGACATTTCCCGAGTATTCAATGACCATCTCTCCGGCGTCAATGGTTTTCTTGCAGAACAGACCACGGCCATGAATTGGAGACCTGCAGAGGCACACAGTATTTTTTTAAAAATCTTTTCTCTTTCTGCTTTCCCCATTTTTTAAATATCTTTGAGTTTATCAAGAATTAAACTTCTTGAGCTAAAACTGCATTTTGACAATCAGTGTACGTTTGTCTCAATCAATTTCTTACTCTGAAACAAAAACCTAAAAAAAAAATCATCAAACTCAAAGTTCTTCAATGAAAAGGATTTACTAAGAATTTAAGGCAAAGATACAAAAAAAGTAATTAGTGGAAATGAATTATATTTCCATAGTATGATTGTGGTCACTCAAAAAAACTGTATCACCTCCACCCGACTGTCTGCTACACCTAGTGGTTAAACCATGCACCTCACAACGATGAACTAAATAATATTCTAGCAAACAAAGAATAACGTAAAAATAAACATAAATTTCTCCACATGGCTCTTACAAGTATAAATTCTCTTGATAAGGAACCCCCATTAATACTAATCCAATATCAACATAACAGCTGATGACGGTTTAGTTATATGCAGGCTGTGTTCAGTGTGCATAAGCATCAAATGGCCTTCACAGTGTAAGTGCAAATCAACAGTGGTCTGGCTGCAATGTGTAGTGATGCCCTTGGACATCAGCTGACAAACACAGCACTCTCTGTCTCCCAATCAGTCTCCTTCATTTCAGTACCATAGGCTGCTCAGCACCTACACCTGCAGCCCCTAATTAATTTCACCATTTCACAGCACAAGCAAGCTCTTTCTTAAGGAACCCTGAGAAGTATTAAACCACATGCCAACGCAGCTTTTAACTCACTGAATGAAAATCTGTACAAAATTCTATTTTTAAGGACAAAATTAAATAGAAAATGTTGCTATAAACTTTGATTATTTATTTTTAAAAAAAAGACAAGAAGAAGAGGAAATCAACTGAGATTGAAGTAATGTGTAGCCACAACAGACGACAGATTAAAAACAACCAAGGTAACTGTGACTCAACGAGCAGAGAAATTCAGTGGCTAATGTCAGACAATATTTTTAGTAAAGTCTTGTGCAGATAGATGTTAACAGTTAAAGCACAATCATCTAACCTGTAGACTCCAACAGTTTCCTTAGAGGTGGCCTTGAGCTGTTTGAATCTCACAGCGAGTGGCAGCTCCATGGAGGCCCGTCTACAACAACAAAATGAAAAGGAAATGTTATGATGACAGTTTCTCTATAACAAGATAACATCATCCTTTACTGATCATCAGGGAGAAAATCTGGGTGTTGCAGCAGCACAAAGGCATTTGTTCTGTGAATAGTTAACAGGAGATTTTGTATGTGCTGTAACTCAGTGACTCCCAACTACTGTGTGTTGTTGGTTGTGCCGCGGCTTCATCCGATCAGCGCTCTGGGCGGGCAGAGCGGCCAACTGATACAAACATTTTTGCCGGTGGCACACCGCGCGATCTTTCTAATGTAAAAGATGTGCCGCGGCTCAAAAAAGGTTGGGGAACACTGCTGTAACTGACCTGACTGTCCTGAGCTGGCCTTCATCATCATCTTCTTCTTGTGGCCTGTACTCGGGAGGCTGGCGGTGTTTGGAAGCCAAGAAATTGAACATGTCAAACACAGACCTCCTGGAACACAATAGAATAGACAGCAGTGAGAAACACAAACACACAAGATCCACAACAGTTAGAAACCAATTTTCCAAAAAGAAGTATTAAAGTTAGAAGGAAAGTGCTTGGCTATCCTTTTTCAAATGAATCATCACCCAAACACAAAGTTATCTCATATCATACCTCATATGAACTTACCCCTGACCAATCACCAAGTAAATAATACTTTCATTTTACCGCTTCAGATACAGACAGGATATTTGTTATATGTCCGTTTGCCAAAATAGGCCCTGGTATAACAGTCCACATTCCCTGCTTCCAGGAGAGGGAAGAACACTTTTGGTACACAACCAAACGTACTACAGAGGTGTGTATTTGAGTATGTGGATCCCTTCCTAACCTGTGGTTGATCTCTGCACGCGCCGATCCGTGGGGGTTGATGGGAGGTTCATCGGTTTCCTCTGGTTTGTGGAAGCGAAAACGGTAGCTCCGGCAGTGTCTGGAGCCGTAAAGCTGCTCCAGAAGGAAGACCACTGCCTCGTGAACGATTCCCAGCATCCTCAATCCATTCACACCTGGAAGGAGCAAAGAAGCACGTCCATTATGAATCATTTACATCTTCCACGTCAAAATAAACCTTAGCCAGCAGTGGACACTGAGGGATGCATACGAAAAATACCAAAACATATCCCCTCTTCTTGGTTTTTTTTTTTTTGTTTTTTTTTGATGCAGTCAAATCAGGATGAGGGTTCACCTTCAAAAGAGAGCTCTTTGAGTCGTGCGTTGGAGCGAGCTTCCTGCACTTTGTCAGTCAGTGATTTCCAAGCCTCTGTAACAGGACAATTAGAACAGGACAACTCAGTATTTCATGCACATTGTCATGATTCGTGTCGTAGTCTTAGAGACAAATAGGACATTGTGTCTTTATGATTGCAAAAAGCTCTTTGCACTATACTATGTAAACAACAAATTACAGCTGCACAAATTTTAAAATCGAACACATTACATGACCATTTACCGAAGGCTTACTGGGAAAAAACACAAATATAACAAATGTGATCATTTTCTCTCACCTTCAATACTCTCGCAGCGGATGTGGAAACCGTCCTCGCTGCTAATTTCAAAGATTATGCCCTTCTTGGGTTTGCTATCCAAGCCAGTGTCTCTGCTGTTTTCATCCTGGTCAGGTGGTGAAGTCACAGGAAAAGTCCCTGCTCCCCCAGATGCTGATGGTTTGTCTTTCCCCACCACTTTCCCTGATAACACAGGGCTTCCGGGTGTCTTCTTTTTCCCCAGAACACTGGAAAAAAATTTGAGGCAAGCATTAGAACTCCTTTATACGGTCAGAACAAAAATGGACACCTAACATGGATGGCTGTGTACCTCTTGCTGGATGCCTTGTCCATGGGCTTGCCTGTGTCCATGGGTTCAGGGGAATTCAGCTCTTTGGAACTATGTGCAAAGAAGAGGATCAAAACAGGAATATATTTATCGGTATGCAAAGTACTTTTGAGAGCAAGTCAGGGAGAGATATTTCACGTCTCTGTACCTGAACCAAACTTTAACATAATGCATAGCGACTGGAAAAATAACTTTGTGCAAATAATAATCCCAATACACAGTGGAATTGGGAGTAATCTCTACACACTGGAGATTTAAATAACATCAGAGGACAATATTACAAAGACAAAAAAAAATATACTTTTACCAGTAAAACAAAACAAAAACACCCTGCTGTTCTCGTTATTCTCATTGTCATATGCATTATGCAGAAAATATTTGAGAACGGCATTGCTAATGTATTGATGCAAAAAGAAATAAATTGAAAGCACAATAGCAACACATACACAAGCAGCCAAAGTAATCTCACCTTGGGTTTGAGTGTGGTTGTCCTGCAGAGTTGCTGCGATGCTCTTCTACCTGAGAGACCTTGGGCTTCTTCCCACTGGTTACGTCTGTGCTCTGCCTGCTCCTCTTCATTTTCTGTTTGCCTTTTTCTGTTCCTGAAATAGCAGCTGCTGTGCTGGAGTTAGGCAGCCTTTGTTCTGATGATCTGGAAATGGGAGTTGTTCTACTGCTCTGGGAGTGTGCAGAGGTTTGGGTGAACACTCCAACAACACGTCCTTTGGCAGGGCTTAGAGGGTTGGCTGGGCCGGGAGCTAATGTAACAGTGGTGTTTGGACTGGAATCCACTGTCTGGGCCCTGTTAACAAGCTGAGACTGATGCTGTAAGTGGACATTGCTGCCTTCTGTCTCCCCTTGCTGGTTGACAGCCATGCTGATAGTCTGCTGGGAGGGGAGGACGCAGATGCTGCTGGCTATTGATGTCTGCACAGAGGAGCTGAGCTGTGACATCAGAGGAGCTCCTCCTGCTGACTGAAGGACCATTGGTTGGTCTGACAGGCCCAAGCCATGCGGACTGGCTTTAAACAGGAGGTTGCTAATCGGTCCTGTGATCTCAGTAGAGCTGAGGACAGGGGTGGAGAGGGAGACCGATCCTGGTGCAAGAAGGCCTGTAGCACCACTAGGGGGCACAGACACAACATTCAACACTGACTGACTGGGGTTAAGACCAGAGACTGTGCAAGGTAGAAGGTGAGTGGAGGAATCGTGACCCAAGATGCCAGGTTGGGCAGGACCAGGAATCCTCTGTTGAAGGAGAGTCGTGGGATCCAAATACATAACTCCTCCTGATTTTGGTCTCTTTATAATATTTGGGACCTTGCGCTGAGAAGTGGACAGGGTACTTAACTCAACCAGCCCACCAGGTTGGCCAGGGATGCTAGCAGTAATCTGTGGGGAAGACAGGTTGATGAGGGTCATGTTGGGAGGACCCACCTCAGACGGGGCCAGAGTAGGCTGACTGCGGGAGCGGGCCAACTTTTTGCTTTTTCTTGGTTGTAGGCGTGAGATAGGCCTCTTCTTGCCATGAGCAGAGGCAAGTACAGTCGAGGAAGAAGTGAGAGAGGAGGGACTAGATACTATGGCAACACTGGGACCCAGTTCATGTGGTCGACCAGCCTCAGAGACCAGAATCTGTGACTGTTCATGGGGCTGAGAAGGCAAACCAATGAGAAGACCTGAGGTGGTGCTGGGGATTCCTGTCTGGAAACCTGTCTGTGAGGGTCCTGTGAATGTGTGAATCTGGGAAGGGTGAGGCATGGTGCCCAGGACTTTGCCACCAGCAGGAAATATTGATTGGGCTGTGGATAAACCAGTATTCAACCCTGTGGTAAGTGTCATAGAGCTCAGCACTGCTTGAGAGCTAGTGTCCATCACTCCTGTGGCACTAATTTTTTGGGTGACACCATTGGGGACAGTCTGAAGAACATATAGAGGTTGGAACTGCTGATTGACGACAATAAGCTTGTCAGGGCCTGGTTTGATGACTGCGGGGCTGGAAACCTGAGCCTGAGCGGGTCCCGGACCAGGAACTGGGCTGGGACTACCTGCAGCTGCCGCTGATGCCGGGAGGTACTTCTGAGGCAGGGAGGGGGAGCTTGGCAAACCAGGGGTACCAGAGCTCCTGGAAACATCCTGGTTACCTTGGGGTTCAATGACCTGACCGACAGTAGGGCTAGGAATAAACTGTTCAGGGGTCATGTGACCTTCTGTGACCTGCGTGTCCCTGTTTCCCAACGTTGTAGCATCATGTTGATTCTCTGATGGTGACACACCTGGCCGTGTTCTTTTCTTGTCCCCACTCTTGTCCGCACTGATAGTCTCTGGGTCAGAGGTCAAGCCCAGCATGGTGCGATCTGAGGTATCAGAGATAAGACTCCCAGCAGTGTGGTTCTGACTGGTACTAACAGTAGGGCTGCGTGTGGTCAGGACTGAGAGGTCAGAAGGCAGCTCCAGAGGAAGATAAGGCTCCTCTACAGACATGGAGCTATTCACACTACTCTCCACAACACCTCCACTCTCAGCAGTGGGCAGTGGCTGGGAAAAGTCATCAAACAGGATGTCTTTGCGGCGGTTGACATCCACATATCCCTCATCCAAGAGAAGCTCTGAGGAAGACGGCTCGGACTGCTGACCCAGAGCCTGCATTGACATGGAAGGTGTGTTGAGGACAAACTCCATGATGTCTGATGGCAAAATGTTACCACAGTCATCACTGTTGTTGTTGTCAGAGTCTGATTTTAGCAGGTCCGTGCTGAGGGACAGTTGGGCCTCGAGGGGATCCTGACCCTGACTCTGTGGCTGGGACTTGACCCCGCCCCCCAAAGAAAGACAGTTTTCTTTCTGGTTCTTTCTGCCTTCACGTGTGTTACTGCTTACTGTTCCACCACTGTTATCAGCCTCCTTGTTTGAGTCATGGGAGTCAGGTTTCTCAGTGTGCCTCTCTCTGCCCCTTCTCTTAGGAATGCTCTTATGTGGAGTGGAAGAGGAGGGGGTTGTAGTGGTTGTAGTGCTGGTGGTGCAGATGCTGGTATCACTCTCTGAGCCATCATCAACGCCATCGAGCTGACCAATTTGCTGCTTGCCTAAAGTCCTGTTAAACACAAAAAAGAAGATTTATTAGATTATTAGACACAACGATGACAAAAAAATAACCCAAACAAATTTTTGACTATTATTTTATCAAATCAAAGAATTGTATGTACTTACAAAGCACTGAGCATGTCCTCTTCAGCTTTTCCTTGAGCCCTCTGTTGCTGCTGTGCCTCGTCTTTTAGAAAACGCTGAAGCTGGGATCCCCTTCCCAGACACTGGTCGATTCCTTCTATAGACGGCAGGCCATCACTAGGGTTAATTATTGTTCGGGTGAAGTTGTAGTAGTAAGGGTCTTTGCCCCTGTGTTTCATTCCACTGTCCTCATCTTCTCCACTGTCCCCTGATGAAGAGGAGGTGCTCATATCATCTGCTCCATCCACCTGGCCCTCAGCTGACTTCTTGCGTCCACCAGTCCTCCTCTTAACCGCTGCCCCGGGTCCATCCCCACTGCCGTAGAAAGGAAGGTCCTCCTCACCATATGAGCGAACTCCATAGAAAGGCGTGAGGCCAAAAAACATGTTGGAGCGTGCACGGGCACTGCGTCGAGGGTACCGCCGCTTGGCTGAACCTGATCCGTCACTGTCATCCTCGTGATGTTTGTAATCCATACCTCTGTCTTGGTCATCTTCTGGACATTCGCCCTCATCCTCAGTGCCTTGACTGAGGAGGCTGTGGTGATCTCGGAGCTCACTGTGAGAGGGTTCCTTGCACAAATCATCTTCCTCTGTCTGAGTCTGAGTGTCAGATTCAGAGCTGTCACTGCTGCTGGCAGAGGGTGAGGAGAAGAGAGTGGAGCGGGCAGAGCGACGGGCCCCCTGCTCGGCAGGAGAAACAGTGGAGGTAGTGCTCGTGGGACAGGAGGAAGAAATGCCACCAAGTGTGCTGGTCCCATTAGGGTCAGTCTTGATATCAGTCTTTAATGGAGCTACAGCAGGGGGTTTAATGGATCTCTTTTTCTCTCTGGAGGACAATGGCAGCTGGTTAGTTGTAGGTTTGGTGTGAGACTGAGAAGAGGTCTTCACTCCTTTCTCTGAAGGTAAACCAGCAGACTGCAGCTGCTGTAAGTTGTCCAGACTGGAGCTATTCTTTCTTTCAGGACAAGAGTAATTTTCTCTGCTCTTTGAGGGTAACCTGTCTGCTCCCTGGTTCTCAAGCTTCTCCAACTGAGCCTTCCCGTGGGCTTTAGTGCTGTTTCCAAGCACTGGAGCTTTGCTATTGTTGCTGTTGTGAGAGCTGGGGTTTGTAGCATGTGTGTTGGTGCTGCCAGTAGCTTTCGTGTTGTTGTTGAGAAGGGAAATTTTGTTGCTGCTGTTTTGGAGACTCTTCTCTCTTTCATGGTCTTTGGACACTTCTCTGCTGCTTGCCATCTTAACTTTGGAGTGTTTGTCTTTGGCAGCTGAGGCTGCAGTTGGGGAGGCCAGATGTAAGGAGCCTCGCTTGACAACATCATCTTCTGCTGGTGTTCTCAAGGGCCACAGAGGCTTCATATCTGCTGCTGTGGCTGGACCTGATGAGTAATCATTGGATTTACGTGCATTGGACTTCTGAAATGAAGACTGTGGGGAACCAGATTTCCCAACAGAGTCCTTATGGACTGGCATTAAATTTCCAGTGCCACTATTACTCTCCTTCCCTGAGCTGGCCTTGTCCTTAAACTGGGTGCTGTGAGAGGTGGGGGTTGACCGATGACGAGGCAGCAAACCGGGACTTGAAGAAACATCCTGGTCTTTGCCTCCATGCTGCCCTTGCTTGTCCATCCGCATCTGCAGGCTCAGGCCTGCAGGCGCCAGTCTAGGGCTCTTGCTCTCACCTCCAGCCTGTTTGGACTGACTACCAGGATTACTATCTTTCCCTGAGCCAGAGTCTTTGCTTTTCTCTGTGCTTCTGTAACTTGAATCTCTAGAGAGAGGTCTACCCTTGTCAGAGTCCCTACTAGACAGTCTGTCTTTACCTTGGCCTGAGTCTTTTCCTGTTTCCCTGCAATATTGTCTATGCTTCTCGGAGTCCCTTAGTCCTACATCTCTACTAAGTGACCTGTCCTTATAGCTGGGATCTTTAGACGACGATTTGCTCTTATCGGTTTCTCTACTGCTTGATTCTCTGCTTGTCTGTCTCCCCTTCTCAGAGTCTCTGTTTGCTTGTCTCCCCTTTTCTGAATCTCTTAACAGATCTCTACCAAGAGGCCTCCCCCTTTCAGATTCTTTCAGACCCGAGTCTTTACTTAGTGGCCTCTTCTTTTCCAGCTCTTTGGCTGGTGTTTCACCCTTATCAGAATCTTTTTGTCCCAGTTCTCTGTATGATCTATTCTTGTCAGAATCCTTAGAAACTTGGTCTTGACTTGACACCCTCCCCTTGTCTGCATCTCTCATCCCTTGGTCTCTGGATGGTTGCTGTCTGTTTCTGTCTGTGGAGAACAGTCTTCCTCTTTCATCATCTCTCTGGACTGGACTCTTTGCCAAGTCTTTGCTGAGGTGCTTGGACTTTTCCGGGTCTCTGGCAGGGGAGGGGATGAGGGGAGGAGGTGAGGTAAGGGGACGTGACAAAATCTGAGGTGGGGAAGTCACACCTCTCTGTCTGTTCAGCTGGTGTGATGGAGGAGAGAGAGAAGGAGAGCTGTGGCGACGTGAGTCAATATTCCGCATGCTGGGGTTCACCAGGGAGTCTCCTACTGTCACAATCTCATGGCTTTGGGGCTGCGAAGTACCTCCTACAGAATAAAAGAATTGGATACTGAAAATGAGGGTACTCTGTGGAAAGCCAGACGGCTGATAATTTAAATTCATTTCTACAAAGAATTAACAAAAATATTTGCACTTTTGTAACCAAGGTGGAAAGGCATATTTGTACCTGGAGAGGGCATGGGCCTGGGGCCTAAGGAGCGCTGACAGGGAGGGTAGCTGGGGTGTCGGTTCCTGGTGTAAACCCTGAGCTTGGGGGTGTTAGCAGGTGAAAGGCTGTCAGAGCGCCTTGGGGATTCAAAGGGATCAAGAAATTCTGAATATTGAAAAAAAGAAGAACAACAACACATTATAGTCTAGTTATACAGCACACTGAAATCTAAATTACACAATGTCATGATAATCAGTAGGCTACCTGTTATGGGAGGTGGGCTGTGTGCTATTGTGCGATTCTCCTCAGGAGCCATCATGTTTTTTAGGTCAGACTCCACCACTGGAGGGTGACAAACTAGAATCCTACAAGTATACACACAGCGTTTTCGAGCATCTAAAGTACTCCAGTAAACCCTTGAACACCTGTAGGGAAGAGATTTTAGTTAGTTTCTTTTTTATTTAGTTTGATTCAAAAAACTTGACTCTATCAGTTAGCAATAATTTACATGAAGAGAGAATAATAATGGTGGCATTTAAAACAGTAAGAGAAGACTTGCAGCGGGAAAAAAAACTTACTGGTATCCTACAGGGAAGAGTTTGCGTTTGGAGTCTGAGAGTTCAGTCAGTATCCCCAAACAATCAATGGTCATGGAGCCTACAGTGACAGTGTTTCAATTAGGATTCAAGAGACACTGGGACTGAACTAAGGAATTGGTTGCACAATTACAAGCAATCGACCTACCTATTATCATGTGGACATTTTCAGGCTCCAGCCCTGCCAGCCATTTCCTTCTGATACTTATTCCTTCCAGGTCCACCAGGATCCTCCGGGTCACCTCAAACCCAGACACCACCTACAGCAAATAGTACACAATCAAAATAAAGGATAAGAGACAATGAAAAATATCAAATGTTACTAGCATGGTTCATCTATTTTAGTTTTACTGATTGTTTAAGTTTTAAAAACTTCAGGTAGCTGTCTTTTAAATTCAATAAAGAAGTTTTGATTAAGTAATAAATAATAAGATTTCCTTACTTCTCCTTTGATGAGGTCCCTGTGCTTTGGACAATAAACTTTCTTGTCCTCCAGGAAGACGCAGTTGCACTGGCGGGCGCACATGAAGTGGTAGTTACTGGTGCAAGAGGTGAGGCAGCAGCCAACTGTGGCCCCTGGCTTTTGACACATCTCACAGCGCTGAAAAGCACAACTGCTCGTAAATGTCTGTCCAATAGATACACGCTGAAAATAGAGTGGGAACTTGGGATGAATGAAGTTTCTTACCAGCTGTTTTCCCCTGAGAACAGCCATGTGAACATTTTTCAGAGAGCCATCATCATCCTCAAACACCTCAGCAGACCACAGGGCGCAGTTCACATGGGTCCACTCATTCTGACCAATGTACAACAGCCTGCCCCCCTCCTGAAACAAACAGCCATGTTACAAGTGACATAAAGATATTTTTACATATATATATATATATATATATATATTGTATTAAAGAAAGTACAAGCAGATCTCTGACTCACATTAGTGTTCTCATCTCCATACTTCAGACACAGAACACATTGCCTGTTATCACTAACGCCTGGAGGAGGAGGGAGCTCTGGACTGTCTTCACGATCTGAAGAGAAAACGTCATCAAACAAACTGACGAGATGGGCAAAAGCAGCATGCATCTAAGTATTTGGGTACATATTTTCAGAACGCCTTACCAGGTAAGAGTGGGAATGGCGGGAGCAGAGATGGAGGGAGAGGAGGAGGGGAAGCTGGACAATCCGGTTCACCGGGGGTCTTGGGTCGGGGAGCTGGGATGATCTTTTTCATGAGGTGTGGATGTTCAGCGCGAGAGAGCTCCTGCCTCTCCTGCCACTGAGCATAGTTGTGGTCCAGGGATGGAGGCAGCACAGCATTTGGGAGAAGCCCACTGCTGGAGAACAGAGACGGGCACCATTTATCAACATCCCATGAGTACTAACATCAGGTAAAATGGAAGTTGTGATTGTTTTATTGTCATGTACCTGGTGTAAACAACAGAACAATCCCAATTATTGTAACTAACTATAACTATAACTTCAGGGAAGCCTAAGGACATGAAAAAAATGTTTTTACATCAAGAAACACTCATCAAACATTCATGGTGTTGTGGCAGCTGCAACAGCAGAGTGGGGTTTACCTGAATTAAAGACTACGGTTACAGATCTCAACAAAGCATGTAAAGAATCTCAGATGAATGTTAGACTCGAGGTAATGTAGCAAAATAAAATCTCAACAACATCTAAATCAATATAAAATACAGAGTTGTCTTTATAAAGATTGAATGAAATATGTTGCCTTTTAAAAAGGCAGACGAAAGGTGGTTTATTGCCTCAACATGACCACAAACACTACATGCACTGCTGTGCCGTGCTCAAGATTTTTTCAGAGGAAGATATAAAATTTTTCCAAGTAGTAATTGAGGAATGACACCGCTAATAAATAATCACATCTAAGCGGCATTGCCAAGATAAGTTCTGCCAAGCAAGCAAGACTGGATAACTGGTGTAATGTCAAGTCATACTTAACAGGCCAACACATGCAATAAACAGGCATTGAACCAACGACGGCCACAAGATCCACTGGATGGATCGCTGGTTTCCTGGCCTGGAGCAATGATACATAATGCAAGAGACCAAACTGACAAGTAAACCACAATTAGACCACAAATACGCATCAAAGAGCCTTCAAGTGAAATGTGACACTGTTACAGTTTGCCTCCCACAATGCCTGGAGGATAGGCAGAATAAATTTTCTGGGAAAGCTGAGAGCTAAATATAAGTGAGAGTTAGTGAATGAGTGAGATAGCATGAATGAGTGCCCTTTTCAATATGTAGAGCAGTGACACCATACCATTCATTTGGGAAGTGAAAGAATTAGAAAAAGTGTGCATAACCTTTGAGCTCTTCCTTCTAATAATGTCAAATGACAAGCCTGTCATTGCTGTAAACAGCATCAATTATTCAATATGATCATTTCATTCTGAATCATTAATGTAAAGACATGTTCTTTAATCAATATCTGCTGTCCTCCACAAGTTTCAGGTAAGTGCTGACAAGCTTAGTCAAACTGAACTAACTGCAGCAAAGGGGAGGTGATTTCAGTTAAGACAGCACACAAATATTCAGATGTTGACTTAACCTTAATTATCACATTCATCAGTGATATTATGAGTCTGTGGGCCTCCACTCATCTGTTATCCACTTACTTTCACCACTAAGCTGTTCACTGGGCTCATTAAATCAGACAAACTGAAATCAATTTCATTACTGCAGCTTTAAATCTTGACTGGGACCTTTAATCACAGTCATTGTCCTGAGATAAGCCATGCTGAATGAAAAGCACTTCAGTGATCTACTCCGCTCTGTCACTAATTTCTTAAGTAGTTAAAAGAGCCCCTTTGAGTGACTGATGTCATGGCTTGGAACATGTTTCACTTGTGATTCCCAAAAGTGAACATCAGACAACTTAACCACTTAAAAAGATAAAGTGGCTACCATATGAATAGCAGATCTTGCCCCTTGGCTGTTATTTGCACTGATTTTACTCGGGGGTTGTTGGTACACTCAGCCCAGACATTTTATAAATATTAGTTCACTGCTTTCTGGTTCCCTCAGATGATGGTACAGTTTCTCCCAGAGAAACCACATCTTACTTCTCATTTCAATAATTATAGACTTTAAGTTTTTGAAAACTGCAGTTCTTCTCCGAGCTCTTTCAAAAGGTTCACATTACAGGAGTATGAAATTTCGAATTTTCTTCTGTGTAATTACAAACATAATGTGCACTACAAGTTTAGAAAATAATGGCACATCACACACTTCACAATACTAACTACACAATAAGCCTGAGAGAGCTGTCTGCTAGGGAGTGTTGCACAAGTATTGACTTTCAGACTCTGTTCATATCAGTTTGTTCTTTTAGTTTAAGTTCTTGTCCAGTGCTTTTGCCTGGATTTATGGCTGCACTTTCAAACCTTTAAATTACAGCAAAACTGCAACTGGAATGACCAGCTGACTTAGTTTTTCAAAAAGCTTTTTCAAATAATTACAACATAATACTGTAAAAGCAATTTAGAACCAGTTGGTAAAGATAAATTATGCCTTACATAACTGTAAAGAGTTAGTCAGAACAGTTGGGATACTGTACACACTGGACACCATGTAATAGATACAACCACTTGTATTGATCACGGTGCAATAGACACTCACTTGGCAGAGACATTTTGCCTTTCCCAGAACCTGGACTCTTTGACTTTAAACCATGGGAAGATTCGGTCCATTTGCTGAAACAAAAACATCCAATGATATTAGCATATCAGCCTTTTAAAAAACTTTCACAGACCTCCATTTGGAGCAAAGTGGTAGTTAGTGATAGTGTAGCTTAGCAGAGGCTCTCTAACTACCTTGACCAACGTATTTATTCTATAGCTGCTACAATGACACCCTAGGGCACCCCTCTTCTTCCCCAAGGAGGAAGTATATGTTTGTGAGCATATGTGGAAATCTACATGTACCTGAAAAGAATATGGAGTCAAATAACAACAGGTTAACTACTTGATATTAACCAAAAGTGTACAACAGCGCTATTACCAATAAAATTAATATAATTGGTGAGTTTTTAAGAATTGCACTCAATTTTGTTGTGTTCTCAGTGGCATTGCGAGGACCGATATGACTCATACGATCCAGAACTAATTTGAGGTTCTTACCCTGATGAAGAAAGACTTGACCATGCTGTTGGCTTTCCTGCTCTCAGGCTGGCCACCATCACTGTTCATGGCTGTCTGAATGATTCGCACAATGTCATCACTGAACTCCAGCTGAAAGAGAAATGATGAATAGACACACACACGCAGAGAGTAATTGATAAAACAGTGAAGCACTGATGAACATTCGTGGAAAGGTCATTACAATAGCAGTCTATGTCGATTTATTATTATACAGCTCAGGCCTGACCACCAGGGGTGGACTGGGACAATAATTTAGGCCGGGAATCTAACATCAGTCCAGGACAATTTCCAAATTCACTCCATTCACAGGACAACACATTCTGCGGGGGTTTTGTTAAATTTTCTTCCTGTTTAGTGTTTATGCCAATAAGACATCTTTAACTTTAAGTTTAAAAAACAACGGGGGGAGCTCAGTGTCATGAGTTTCTCAATCGCACTTCTATAATTTCAGGCAGTAGGAATAAATATTCATATATAATTTTGTGCACTTTCAGAGTGTTTGCTTTGTACCTGGCATTTCCTCAGAGCTCTGAGTGGACTTATGTTTATCATCATGCAGCTCTGAGTAACTGGAGCTATTTCCACCTGACAGAAAAGTGTATACTTACGATGGTCTACAGTTCTGATAGGCTGTAGCTGCCCTGTGGTTTCCTTTTGGTTTACAAATTTCATTTAACACTTTTAACACTGGCCTGACACTGCAGGGCAATCAGCTTGCCAGGTCATTGGGAAATTTCCCAGTGCTCTCTATGGTCAGTTCAAGCCTGCTGTCCACAGATTTAAGAGACAACGGACACACACAATAATGAAATCTACAGACTTTTTTAGGTTGAGTAAATGTTTACCCGTGGTTAGCTTGTATAGATCCCTTCCACACTACAATAACTGTACAGTAAATACACACACAAAATCTGCTTTTCACTAAAATATAGCAGATGGTAAACCTCTCACAAGTCTCTTGAACCTGCACCAGGTCCAGTTTGACAGAACAAGACACAAGACAAGACACTGCTCTAAAGATAACACAGTTACCACTGAATTGTAGCGGCCCTGATCCATCTTTTTCTCAACAGACTCCAGGTCTGGAGGGGAGTCACTCGGAGGTGTGGGGGTGACTTCTGTCAAGACTGGAGGATCTGGGCCCTCTGGGGAACGACGGGATGGGAGACTCTCCTCTGTCTCTGGGTTCAGCTCTGGAGGTTTCACCGCCTGCCCCAAAGACAGAGTTTGGTTTAGCTGTTTTGTTTAGTTGTTTGCATTCATGAGTGCAGCACCATAATAAAAACATTATACAATTTTCATCCTTTAAGGCAATCATATTTGAATCAACTGTCTGGAATAGAAGAAGAAGCAGCAGCATGTGTATCTAACCTGTCTGTAGCGCAACAGGTGTGAGGATGTGCGTGAGTTGAGCAGTGCAGTGAGGACATGGCGAACACAGCCCTGAAGCTCCCTCTCCAGCGCTGTCCTCCACTCGGGTGGATGGCGTTCTGTACATTTGGTACACGTGTAGGCAACGCTCTCTGGCAGTTTTGATAGCAGCTCGTACATTTCATCTGGATGACAGGCGAAACATGACAGGTCATTATTGCTCCCATTATTAGGTTTATCGTCTTTCAGACACTCATCAACTTGACAGCACTCACAGGACGGGCCTGTCAGTCAGCCGTACAGACATTGACAACTGATGATGCAAATACAATAAGTGCTGCTAAGCACTAAATAATATATAGTGATCTATGTGTAAGGAACATAAAGTAAATTTGTCTTTAATATGATTTTCTTTTTTGTGGGGGGGGGGTGGGAGACGTGACACTGACCGGTCAGATTCTCACACTTTGCATGAACCCAGTGGTTGCAACGGCCACACTCCATCATCTTGCTGTCATAGTCATCATCGTCATAGCACTTATCACAAAGTGGGCAGAAGTTTCCTGAGAGAAGAAGAGTGCAACAGGTACTGTGAGTTTAAACCAAGACTTCAAAATGCAGGTCAGATTTTTA
Organism: Scatophagus argus; assembly: GCF_020382885.2. NCBI lineage: Eukaryota > Metazoa > Chordata > Actinopteri > Scatophagidae > Scatophagus > Scatophagus argus. Next base: position 14,232,578 of record NC_058497.1, on the reverse strand, counting down.
AGAAATCATTCTCATCTAATATCAGAAAGAATACCAGCGCTGTACTCACTCCTTAGCATTGAACACATGCTTAACACTTACCTTTAGCAAACAGTTTGGCACAATCATGACACATGGAAAAGTCATGTGACCACTGGGCACCCAAGGACTTCCCAGGTTTAGTGGCTCCACAGCTCTTACAGCACACACACTTGGTGCAAACCTAAAAACAAAAAACACATAAAACAAGGTGGTGACTACATGGCAGAAACTTGCAAGCAGTTGGGTAAAGAGTAGGAATGGTGTGAAAGTGAGTACAATGTTTTCATAGATACTGCCTGCTAGTAAGTCACATGAATGAGAGTAGCACAATAGTGAGAAGCAGGATGATTGTGTGAACAAAAGGAGGGGTAGTAGGAAAAAATGTGTGAGCATAATGTCAAAGTTTGTTCAGGCACTGGGTGAAAGCCAAGAGTGGTGTGTGTATCCATACCCAGACTCTCTTCTTCTTCGTAGGTCTGGTAGGGTGGTTGGGATCCAGGCACTCCGGGTGATAGCTGTTACGGCACTTGTCGCACTCTAGCAACTGCTGCTACAGTGAGAGACCACAAGTGAGATTAGACATCATCTGTTGTTATAGAATTCACCTCAGCTAATCAGTCTTGTTTTGAAATGAATAAGCACTGCAGTGTTTTCATGAGGTAATCAGTGCATCAGTATTCTCAACATTTACTGGGGCCACATTCATAGAAGGTTTAATGGGGGAATCACTATCAAAAAACATTACGATGTGGTGATAGTGTGAGCTGTATAGAGCTGTTATCACTCAAACTGCATTAAAGGTTCCCTGTGGAGTTTTGACCACTAGCATCGCTATGGAGCAGTATTTTTTTTTAATGTGGTTTTTGTTTCGTTGGTCGTCCGTGACGTGATACATGTTTCACACTATTCCAGATGGTGGTAAGGTGCCAAGAAACTGAGCAGCGTGCCAGCAAAGGCTGAGAAGAAGACAGACAGCAAATAAACATGGATGTAAACAATGTAGCATTTGAGAAGTATCAGCTTTGTTTTTTGTAGAAGGAAATGCACTCAACACATTTGTTAGACCTTGAGGATGCAGAAATGTTTGTGAAATGTTTAGTAGGCAATACTGGCTGTAAACAGAAACTTTCATGGTTTACAAAAACTATCCACAGGGCACCTTTAAGTAGGATTTCAGTTTGTGTGAGATCTGATGCATCAACAGCAGTTTGAAATTCCAGAAGACTCCCTTGGAGCTGAGATGTCAGGCTCTGAAGGCCATGCTCTGTAGTTGAATCAAAGGATGCCTGAGACCGACTGCTGTTGAGGCAGTTCTTTAGTCATAGATAAAAGCAACATTTCTTCTAGTTGCAAGAAATCTGTTTTCTTAGCAATCAGATCATCTACTGCCGGGTTTGCAATGACCAATAACCGCCATATCTATACAACTTAAAACAACACGACAAAACAACCCAACAAGCAAGAAGTGGCAACCACACAAGGCTTACATCATGAAATTTTTGCACAGGACGACAGATAAATAATAATGTCACGGCAGGAGTCCAGGAACGCGATTAAGTAGTGTCTGTTGGCAAGACCAGCAAACTTCTTCCTAGGGAGATTCTCTAAGATTCTCCACCCCTGACACACTGTCACTCTGCACTAAGCTTCTTCTGTGCACAGCTTTGAAATGAACAGAAATGTACTGAATGGCTTACTTTAGTTTTCTGGTGCTGGCGTCCACAGGCCTGGCAGAATCTGCATCGTCGACAACACCAGTTCTCAAACTGCTCCTGGAGTGGGCGCTCTGATTCCCCCAGGCAAAAGAGATGGAACGGTTCACAGCATACCTGGCAGAAAACAAACTACAAACAGGGAGAAACAAAACAAAGAGAAAGGAAAGGGGAGAAAGAAAGTGACTGTTAGAATAAAAGGGAAAGGGCATGAAATATAAAGCAAATATTTCAAGACAATAAGTATTTCTTTACCTCAACATTCCCACTGCTTGCACATAAGAAGCAGAGCACCCTTGGTGTGACAGGAACAGAGGTGAGCAAGCTGAGACCGCCAGCTTCCCAAACCTTCTCAACATCATGGTCCCTCTTGAAATCCACTCTGATACGATGCACTCCGTCGCAGGGAGCTCTGGACTTCGTTTGGCCCCTAGTCGAGGGAGTGCTCAGCCAGTTTAAAGTACTACTGCTGGGGGGTTTAGCGGTAAGTGGCTTCTTGTGTTCATCAGACAGGAGGAGATAGAGAAGACCGAGAAGTGTGAATATCAGAAATTATGCATGGTCTTTACAATGAGCATCCAAAATTTCAGTGGCTACTTCTTACCTTGTCTTTTGGTCTCTGTTTAGGAGATGGAAGAGCAGAACGAGAAGGTGGCTTTTTCAACTGTTTTGATTCAACTGTGGAAAAACAGAGACAGGATTTAACATTTCTATAAAAACTGAGATAAGCATGACCTCTATATATTGATTACAACTTTAATATGGGCACTTTAATATGGGTTTTTTTTCAACCTGTATCTGAAATTGCTGTTGAGCTCTGCTGTTGAGATGAGTGCTGCTGGGGCTTCTTCTTGGGCTCGATCAGGGGAATCCTGGGTGAAGCATCTTTTTTTGAAGATGCTTGACTAGTAAGAGGCCGTTGCTGTTGTTGAGACGGTTGATGAGACTGTGTAGACTGAGAGGGAGAATTCTGGGCTGAAGATGACGGGGAGGAAGACGACGAGGATGAAGAAGATGATGACGTGGATGATGAGGATGACGAGGAAGAGGAGGATGTTGGTACAGACTGCTGTGGTTTGTGGCCCTTCTTACTAGTGACACTGCTCGTGATGGAGACCTGCTTTGTGTCTGCTGTCAGGGCTGGAGACTGAGTCTGGGCTGTGACTGTATTGGGGGCCTGAGGGGGTTCGATCGGGGCAGGGGAAGATGCAAGAGCTGGAGATGGTTGCTTTGACAACGGCTGCTGTCTTGACTTCTCCTCTCCCAGCTTGAGCGGAGGAGTTTCACTCTTTTTGCGGAGAGGCTCCTCCTTTGGTGGTGCAGGAGTGGATTTAGGGCCGGACTCTGAGATCGGTCCTTTTACTGGATTGAGAATCTCCTTCTTCTCAGACAACTTGTTCTTCTTTTTGTCTTTCTTGCCTTTGCCTTGCTTCTGAAGAAACATCTTTGAGGGCATCCACTGCAAGTTCTGACACTTCCTCATCCTGTAGACAAATTCAATGTTTAATTTCTTGTAAATTCCATTAAAAATTAATTTGTTATGACATGTTATTCTACTTACTTTGGCATTACAATAATTTATTGTGGAAAAACTGCTTATTAGTTAAGACTCACTTGCAGCATTGCTTTTTAATGTTTCGTCCTCCAAATTTAGGCTTGTCAAGACAATTCGTACAGACACCACAATCTTCTGGAACCTGACAGCCAGAGCACTGGCCACAGCGTCGGGACCGGCGACCCTTCTTAGGAGGAGCTTCTTGAACGGCCTTTTGTCGAGTCTCCCGTGGCTTTATGGGAGGGGACTGAGGCTCTGCCTCCTCTGAACCTGCTACTGATGACTTGTCTGTGACGGGACAGAGAGAAACACACGTCATCATTATCATATTTACTCGACTCACTGGGGTTTAAGACACTGAAGTTTTTGGCTCTGGTCAGAAAAAGCACAGCAAAACTTAACACTTAAGCATCACAAATTTATAGTATTGTTAAAAAACTGTACTGATTCTGCCAGGTATTTAACAAATGTAAACATTAGATAAGGATCTTTTTAAAACCGTTACATGTACTGCCTTGAGTGATAGCACTTCAGTGCCTAATATTTTTGCCAATTTTCTGTAGGATACACTCATACTGTTGCCCAATATACAGTTCAAAATTTGGTTGACTCCGGCTATTACAAGAATAACATAACGGGGCTATTGCTATGTCACTGACATCAGGTTCTCTAGCCTCTCAAAAATCCACATTACAACATGGCATGAAAGCAGTCAAAATAACAGGAAGAGGGCAACCAAACTCTGCTCCTTCCATCACCACGACACCGTATCCTTGTGCTGTCATTGGTGACTGAATTTCTCTGCTTGTGAGATTAGTCTGTAGTCATCACTGGGTTCTGCACAACTTTTTTCAGGACTCAAATAGATGTGTCATGAATGGCAAACACTCAACTCAGACCATTATGTAAGTCAATCAGAGTGCTTTGCATATGCATCTGTAAACATGTTACTCTGAAAGTGGCCTGATAACTATGATAATGTGCCACTGCAATGCTCAGGCTGTGGATCACTATCCAACATATTAACATCTCCAGATAGGTGGGTCAATACATTTTAACCGTCAGATTGCAATCCACATGCAGGTCAAATGAGACGTAAGCTGAGTGTGCCTCACCATCATTCCCCATGGAAGATAGGATCTTCTCTCTCTCCTCCCAGGGCAAGGCACTGAGTGTTGGCATGTCGTCAGGGAAAACTGCCCGATTACGGCCAAGAGCCACAGCCGCACGACGACATACATGCTTGATGCGTGGACCACGGACGGAGGTCTCTGACGAGTCACTCTCTTGGCCCTGCTCACAAGCACACATCAAAATAAAGAAATAGATATTTGAAAAGCGCGTTTCATAATAACAAAACAGACAATCATACACTAGGGAAAATGTGCAATGCAACAATTTTAGGATAATATTTATGCTCTTACAATGTTAATTTCATTTGATAAAATGTTTCACTAAACCAAATAAAACTTTGAACTGGACAATATCCAGTAATGATGAGGATGATAAGGTAGCAGAGAAGGGACAGCTATTGAGGTTGGGTTGCAACTATGATGACTTCAACTAGAAAAGGGAATTTTCGTCTTGAAATGTGCAATGCCTGTAATAGTCTTATCTTGAAATTAAAAGTAGAACAAGGGAGTATATTCTTTAACAATACTTTCACAGGCACAAGCAGTGCTGCCTTCTGTATAATGTATGAGGCTAACAGAATTCCCCTTGAGCAACACCCTCTGTGGGACTTTCCTATGATCAAGTTTCACTTTGAGTACAAACTCAGATTTCTATTTATAGTAAATATTCATAGCATCATGTCAAAGTCGTTTGCTTGTGGCTATATGATGAGAATGAGAGAAACAGACTTTTTTGTTGAGGGGGTACACTGACTGTAAAAGCAAAACATGAAAAGAAAAAACTGACCTGGACCTTGGTCTGGTCTGCAGGCTTCAGCTTACTCTTCTTGATCTCGAAGAACTGAGCTTTGGCCTTTTTCAGTAGTCCGACAACCCGCTTGTCGGACACAGGCTGTTTTTCTGCTTCTATCAACACTAATCCAAGAGAGGGGAGCTGCTGTCTGCCTGGCTGCCCTGGAAGGTTTGTTGTCTGCTGGCTAGGAGCACTTTGTTTCTCTTTCTCTTTTTCTCCATCCTCTATCTCTGCTCCTTTGTCAGAAGGTCTGCCTTTCTTAGATAGACGCCCTTTAGCAACGGACATGGGAACAGTGGAATGAACCCCGCGCACCTCTGAGGAAGCAGTGTCAGAAACCACATCAACTGATGTTGATTTTTTTCTCCCTGGATTCTTTTTTGGAGCAAGAGATAAAAGAGCATCTTCTGAGTCTCTTCCATCCACGGTAAACAGGCTGGAGGGTGCATTGGGGGAGCCATCTGGTGAAGAAACCTTACTTCTTTTCTCCAACTCCTTCCTCCCTTCTCTCTTGTTCTCCTTCTCTTTTTCTCGGTTTTTCTCAGAATCCCTTTCTTTTTCCTTTGGAGAAGGTTCCTGTGGAGTGGACAAGCTTTTTTCCTTACCACCTTTCCCAGGGCCTCGCCCTGTGTCCTGGGCACTGGAAGGAAACAGAGGGAAAAGGGGGGAAGAAGAAGTAGTTGATGTAGTTGTCAAAGGAGGTGGGTTTCCAGGAGCCCCTCTCCTGCTATCAGGTGTCCCTTGCGAAGTCAGACCCAGGGATACGGGAGAGAAGGTGCTGAAAGGAGCAGGAGTTAAGGCACTAGTGGCTAATGGACTTGCAGAAACCCCTGGCAAAGAGCTGGGGTTACTACAGGAGACAGAGCCTGTCAGCACAGACATGTCAGAGGAGCCTTTCCCCCGAGACATCTGGCCTCCTATTTGGCTGCTGCGTCTGGTCATTGAGTGGGAAGGAGACCGGGGGTGGCCACGTGGTGTTGTCGAGACCAGTCGCTTCCTGCGCCGTGAGGTTCTGCTTGAGTTAGAGGAAGTCTGATGTGGGGAAAGAGAGCCAGGGCTGCTTCCAGAAGATGACTGCAGTGTAACAGACTCAAATATTCGAGAGTGAGCCTCGCTGGGTGTGAAGCGAGGAGCACGAAGCAACGGGCTGCGCTTCTGGAGTGATGCATCAAAGCGGGATGATGAGGGATGTTGGTGGTGGGTGTGTGGGTGAAGAGGGGCAAAAAGACGAGTTCCTGTTCCTGCTCCGCTGCCTTGCGCTGGGAATGCAACTGGAGCAGCTCCCCCTGGTCCGCTAACACCTTGGGGCAATAGCCCCACATCTTCAGCTGTCAGAGGAGGAGGACGGAAGTTGTCAAATATGGGCTTGCGAATGAGGCCCTCCTTGGCATATTTAGCTGAGGAAAAGTACTGATGTTCAGGGTGGGACAGAGAAGTCCAGCGGAAGGTGGGTTCTCTAAGAATTGAGCGGCTACGTTTATCTGACAAGTTAGACAGCACTGATGTTCCAGACAAGAAAGGAGGGATGGAGTGGGACATCCAGGGTGACTGTGGGTGGTGTTCACTGACAGCAGCTGTATTGGAGGAAGCTGACTGTGGCTGTGGGGGAGTGAGGAGAGGGGGAGGTGGAGGTGAAGAGGAGGAGGAGGCTGTGGATGAAGCTTGCTGAGAATTTACTAGTGAAGATGATGACATCAGTACTCCTGTTGGTGGGCTGATGATAGGCTTTTTAGCCCCTGTGGTTAGAGTGTCCCTCACCCTCTGGTTCTGACTTCCCCGGTTGACCCCCTGTCCTCTCCGGCCTCGTCGATCCCGCTCTGACAACATGTGTTCTGGCTCTGGCTCAGAAGGAGGAGAAGGAGGCTGTGAGCTGTGTAAAAGGTTGGGCTCCCTCTCTCCCTGTGAGGACGGAGAGTGATCCTCTGGTTCCGACAACGCTTGTGTGGCCTCAGAAGCCTGAGAGTCACATGATGAGTCATCCAAGCTGGGGCTGCTGGACCTGGAAGACTCTGCAGAGGAGAGTTGGGAGGAATGCTGCGACAAAGCACTTGAACCACAGGATGCCGCGCTACTGCTAAAACGCCCGTTGGCGGCGTTGTTGGTGTTGCTGTTGAGCAGACTGGCAGCTGTTGATGGGACACTGGGGGCAGGAGCAGGAGGGGGAGGAGGAGGGAGGGTGTCAGTTGGAGCAGTGGTGCCAGTAGTAGTAACAGGAAGGGTAGAAGAGACCAGGACAGGAGAGGGAGAAGAGGAGGTGGCGGAGGTGGGTTGGGCAGATGTGGAAACAGATGAGGGGGTTGATTCCAACCGTGCCACCTTCATATGGGGTGGGGGAGTTCCAAAGCTGCCCTCATCTTCAATGAAGCGCTTGGGGGTTTTGATGATGCGAAGGGAGACAGTGCTGACCACAGGCATGATGAACTGTCTGATGTTCTTCAGCTGGGTTTTCCTGATACCAGCTTCAATGGTTCCAGCTCCACTACCCCCAATGGCTACAGCTTCTTTCTCCAGTCGCTTCTGCGCTCCTTTCTTAGCACGCTGCAGCAGTTGTTTAGCAATAGTTGCATCAGTGCGTTTAGAAGAGGGGACAATTCTGACAGGCTTTCTATGGCGAGGACTTTTTCTAAGGCCCACTGTCTTGCCTGGCTTGGAGGGAGATGGGGAGGCAGGTGGATTGGAAGAATCCTGGTCCTCAGTACCATCCACATTCCTCAGAATGGGCTGCTGAGAAGTGTGTGGTTCTGTGCCTCTATCCCCACCTCGGGCCCTAAAAGCCTTATATTTTCCATCCCCACATTCAATGGAGGTAGAGAGCTGTGCAGCAGCAGCAGCAGCTGCCGCCTCAGCTTTGAGACGCTCAGCTGAGGGTGGTCTCCCACGTCTTCGTCGGGGTACACCGGGCAGTGTCTTGAGCCGTGACTTGAGAGGGGCAAGTTTAGTCGCTCTCAGCCTCTTCAGGTTGGTAACTTTGGATTCACCACGCCCACCTTTGGGAAGCTTTGCCTCAGTGTCATGTGGTTGAGCAGAGCCCAGTGACATCCTCTTGGTGCCCTTTCTGTCCTTGTCCTCCTCTGTGTCCATGCCCAACTCAGAGCCAGCCTGCCTACTGTCCTCCACTGCTGCATGGCTGCCTGTGCTCCAAGCTTTCTTGTTGCTTGAAGACGGGGGTCGACCTCTTCTCTTTTCCCCGGTGCCAGGTGGCCTCCCAGGTAATCTTTTCACCTTCTCAGCTGGTCTTTCAGGGCCTTCAGGTTTCGCCTGTGTCGGGGAAGGAAGGGAGGAGGGGGAAGGTAGATTTGCAGCAGCTTTTTGGGCAGTGAGGGCCCGTGGGGGGCGGCCTCTGGGTTTCTTCTCTTGTATGGGTGGGCCCACTGATAAAATCATACCACAAAACAAAGGGCATTTTGGTTAGCATAAGAGCAATACATGCAAACAACCTGCACCTGTCTCAGGACAATAGCGAGGCCTCTGATCAGTATGGAGTCAGTAAGCAACTTTACCTGAAGACGTTGTTGAGGGGCTCTGTATTCTTTTCTGCTCCACAACCGTTCCAAAGCCTCCAAATGCTTCTTCCTACAAAAAAGAGAAATAAAACTGATCAATATATTGTGACCATACCATTGCACATCACATTGCTTTTGTTAAATTACAGAGAAAATGTTTGGTTTGTTTGGTTAAGAGCTCAAATTTACAGCTTCCATTATGGTATGTAATTGTCAGTTGGCCGAAATGTGCAAGACTTGAGTCATTTTTGAAGTCAGACTCGTACGAAGACCAAGGCTTCAAGGCTATAATGATGTCCTCAATCTGACTTTTGCTTGTTGGCTTATTCTGGAGCTCTTCTGTTTCTCTGGCTTATGGAATGACATAGCCACAGTTGGAGAAGGCTCAAGCCACAACAGACAGCTTGAACTGCAAACAACTAAATTTTACTGGGTGAGTAACACATCACCCAGTTTTCCTGCTCCTAAATGGTTGGTCATACTTAGACAGCTTGAAAGACAGCCAGGGCAAGAGACACAAAAGAAAAAGACCTATATTCTATAACAGTGAGCAGCAGCACACATCCTCTCCACTAGCGAGGCAAAAAATAAAATTAAAGTGTGATCTGAAAGTTGCACTGGAGGAAAGGCCATGTTAAATGTAAAGGGTTATCTCATGTACAGTCAGTGAAGATCTCAGATTAAGGTTATTTCAGCCATGCTTACGCTTTGATTGAACTAACAATTATTTCTATAGTTCATTTGCGGATAATTTTCATGTTTAATCAGTTACACTATAAAATATCAAATACTTCTGAAAAATGCTCATCGCCATTTCTCCGAACCCAAAGTGACAGAGGCATAACAATCTATCAATCAACAATCCCACTGCAATCAATATAAAGTGAAAACACCGAAACCATATTATCCTCTTTAAGATTTATAATGTTTTATTTAGAAATTCCAATGACACATCTGTGTCACCGCTTCAGTCTCAGTGTATCTTTTTTATACATTACAACAGTGTTAGCGCTAAAAAGGTAATGGCAAGCAGCCCAGAAAAGAGGATGAGGATATTTACTATTCCCTGCTCACAAATAAATCAAAAGTATGGAAATATTTTCAATTACAGAAAAAAAGATGGTTCATTACAAGATCAGGAAACATCATGAACCAGGTATCTCGCTCGGCGATCTGCTAATTTGTTTTTTTTTTTTGCTACAGCAATATTAGCTGCTGTTGTATTCTATTCAATTTTAGGCTGAAAAAGAATGCATGCAGACTGAATTTCAATCATGCGTGTGTTCTATTGGGAGATGCAGTTTAAAACCAAGAGTAAGTAAGATAGAGCATAAATAAATGTAATAGGATAAGCCAAGAGTAGAGGATAGGATATATTGTCTCAGTTAATAAACTCTTCAGCTTCTCATGATCAAGAAAAGCCTTGTCAGTTGTTTCCTCAACTGCTGTAAAAGTAAATGTGGTTATACACGAAGTAAGAAACCACTTCAGCATCTCCCCTGTGATACTACTATGGTCTGGAAGCTGAGCAGGAAAGGTGGAAGGAAAAATGTGCAGACGTCGTTAAAAATGAAGCCCGCTGATTTTTATTTTCAGTTAAAACGAGAAGAACAAAACACATGGAGTCTGAAGTTTTCATCCTGCACATGTCTCTGTATGAACAGGAACTTAGATGTTATTAGAACAAGCGGGATATAAAACAGTCAAAGAAACACCAACCCATCACCCACCAACCTGACTATATCCTGGAAACTGGTACTGACTCTTAAAGTGTGTGAAAAAGGATCTGAGAGCCTAACCTGGCAGATTAACAAATTAGTTAACAAATATATTGCAAGCTGCACTTGATATTTCACTTACTGAACTATTTACTGATTTAAACAGTATTAATCTTCTATGTGACTCTGTTTCCATTGTGGTGGTTCAAGAAATGATATATGCAACTGTAAATGTAATATGTACAGAATGTAAATCAATCTGTCCTCTCATCTTCAGTTAAACCTTGAGAGGCGCAACAAATACATCACTAAAGGAAGATTAACATCTTCAGTATTCTCTGTATGCCACTACATCTTCCAATCAGTGTGTATGTGTTTAAGAGTGGAGGTGAGTATGTCATTTCATCATGTTTATTTATAGCAGCATGTGGGGATGCAGTGGAGGTCTCATTGGCCCAGTTTGTAGAGCAGCTGCTATCCAAGTGTAGTCCACACAAGTGTGTGCACATAATCACATGCAAGCTGATTTGCACCAGCTACCAGTTACACACATCATAACAGGAATAATATATCTTAATGTGTCTGAAACACACACACACACTGTGGGATCTAATTAAAAATGATAAAAACCATTAATGTAATGCAATTTCTTCTGTTCTAGATGTAAACAAACAACAATAACAGACAGTCAATACTGCTGTTTATTCTGGCAGGCGTTACTGAGCGTCCTCTACGCCTCATGTCCTCACGCTGCTTACGCTTCTCATTCCACTTTCACTGTCCCTCGCCTCTCCTCCTCTCCTCACAGTAATACCAGCATCCTCTCCTCTCTGAGCTAGCTGCGGCTCATGATTGGAGTTGTTGCAGAGCTGAGGGGGGCGGAGTACCAACGGACGATTCTGACTCGCTATGATAGTGTGAGTAGCAGTCAATGACATCACAACACGCTTTTCTAGAGGCAAGTGCACAGAACAGACTGCACAGGCAGGATCATGTACACACACACACACACACATACACACACATATAGTGTACCTCCTGATTCTGTCAGTCACTTAACCACACATGTGTAGTTAGGGGGAAAAAAAGCACACACCCCCTGCGCATGAACCACACAGCAAGATGTAAACAAGCAGAACATAGGAGTGAATATGCGGGGGAGGGGAGCAGAGGCAAGGCAAGCAAGAAAGCAAGAGTGAGGAGAGGAGGAGGGCTGTGGGAGAAGGGTGAAAAGGAATGAAAAAAGAGACAAGGAAGCAGCATCTTGACCACATGCACCATCAACAACAGAAGGAGTGCATTCGTCTCTTGGGAGCACCAAGGATGAAAGAGGTTTGGGGTTTCAACATGCTCGTGCAGAAGCCTGCCAAATCCCAATCTAAACAGCCCTCCCACACACGACAAGGCAGCCCCCTTTCCGCCCTGTTCTCTGCCATGCTCCCAAATACATATTCAGTCACTCACTCACTGCTTTCTCATTCGCTTCCGGCCCACTGGCTGTCGAGCAGAGAGCACTAGCGTGTGAAACACAAGGCTCACCATGAGCTCAGTCACAGGGTAGGCACAGGGAGGTAACTTCAAGAAGTAAACAAACACTGTAGTAGACTAGCATGGTTGGTGTATGTAGTACCATGCCCGCCTAAGACCTGAGTTGGTCTTTTCTTTTCTTCTATGTCATGCCTTCTGCTCAGGAACGTACAGGACTGATTTTGAACTCAACTGTTCAAGTCCTTCATCTCTGCTAGCTTTCACCATCGCTCTCACCATGAACACCTGAGCAGTTTTGCTTCCCACTGATCTGTCATAACTCATCTAACTGATCGATGCACAAATGACTTGATGTAAGACACTAAAAGACAGAGAAAAGGAAGCCGATCTGATTCATTGTGGAAGCGACATTTTCAAGAGAGGAAGGGACTGCCCCTGAGGGTTAAGAGATGGATATGAATTTGGTTTGAGGTATACATCTCTGTATCGTTTTGACACTACTTTTGCACACTGAGGAAAGCTAAAGGGACTTTTACTGCCTTTCGAGAGAACATTTAAAAGAAATCAAACTGGTTATAGATGATGGCCTGCAGATTAGGGAACAGTTTACCCTACAGGGCATAAAGCAAGAGTTAATGTAGAAAAGTTATTCCTTATTTAACAAGAGCTTTTCTGAAACACATCTTCATTGTGAATTAGTTACTTGATTATGGAATCCCAGACTAAGATTAATTATTAATTCAAAACACCTACGTTAGCCCTCATTAGTGAGAGTTTGAGCACACAGCCATAGCCTGCAGGTGCTCATAAAAACTTCAATGCATCACCAAAGGCCCATAACTTGGCAGAAAGGGAGTACAAAACAGAGTTAACTAGAAGAGTGTACTCAGTACAGTGCAGATCTCCACCAGGTGTGTCTGGGAGCATGTGGGTGGGGAGCAGGGAGTGCAGGGCATGCTGCAGGTCCAACACATATGGGGAGACAACATGCAGGCATGTTTAAAATTGACATTTTACACTGAAAATGGTTGAATGGTTTGGTTGAAAATTTGTTTATTAGCAGTAAAAAGTCCTGTTTTACAATTTTCCCCCATCTGTGTTTACTGGTTAACCATTCGGCATAGAAGTTTCCCTGATGTCTCATTTTGTTTGATTTGTTAATTGAGTTGACTTGTTTTGTTAGACTTATTTCTTCCGAAGAGTTATACAAGGGTCACTGTAACACTGCAAGTTGGGTTGCTTTAAAGTTGGTTTGTTTTGTTCAATCTTTTGTCTCTTGACTGCTTTATGCACAACAGACAAACACAGACATAAGCACAACCAAACTTATGATCTCTCCAGGGTTAGTTAATGAAGATAATGACAAAAGTTTGCATGAAAAAAAAAACAACCTCTTATCATGATCAGTCGACCATGTCCCCCACAATTTATCTTGATGTGCAACTAATTTGCAATAGCTATTTATATTCACTGGTAACATTAAGGAAGTAGTGGACTGCATAGTGATATTTAGAAGTTAAAATTTTTAATTGTCTGTATAAAATATTTTTGTAGCATGGTAATGGCTGGGGAAATACTGCTATAACCTATGTTCAACAATGAGAAAGAACTAACAATATACGCTTTATGACCAAAATTTTAACTTTTAACCAAGTCTTTCTTAGGGTATACATAAAAGGCACACATGTGACAAATATTTTGAGCTGGACTGAAACCCCAGACACTGCAGTTATAAAAGCTGTAACTCCCCCACACCCCTATATTTCGCACCATTTCTAACTGCAAGACACAAATTCAATTAAGCTTAAACTCATAGACCAACAGCACAAGCAACCATTAAAAGACAAATGCAAGTATTAGAGCCACAGTGATCATGCAATAGATGCAATATATGTGACTACATTGGACATCAAAGTACTATAAAAAGAAATGAGTTGTGTTTAAAGCCAGGAGTTACCAACTTAAAATACCAGAAAATATCAGCACAAGTAATGAGGAGGGACAGAAGAACAGGAATGTGACTCAGACTGAGGGGAGGGGTGTCTAGTAGATGTGTAAGTTTTCCACCCTGACCCCATCAGTTTGATGCTACAAGAGAACACCTCTTAAGAGTCATCGTCCCTACTCGTCTGAAAACAACATTTTCTTGACACATTCCAGGAAGCATTCCTCTTGGATTTACTGTGCAGAAATGATGCCTCATCCCTTCCTGTAATGTATATTGGCGATGAGCTCACTGATGACACATCTCCTTAAGAAAAGCCACAGAGGGACTCCAATAATGGCTCTAACAAATACCATTAAGTATACAAATCAGTGAACGTGAGTCATATCGAAGGACATTTAAGTTAAAGGTCCAGTCTAAGTCATCGGTTAGAACGTGTTGTTTCCTTCACGAGGGTGAATTACACAGTGGTACTGATTGTGACCTCAGCCCCTTGCAAAAGGTGGACATTTGTTTTTTCAAGTGTCCCAACACTAAGTGCAACTGTTTCACATTTGCTCGACAGCACACAAACCAAAACAAACTAGACACCTCCTCTTCCAACACCTTGCACGTAAGGAGACGACGACAAAGACAAACAGATTGATTGGCACGTGTGCCTGGTGTATCTCTCTCCCTCTCTCTCTCTCACTCACTCACACACACACACAAACACTCAGACATGCTGGAAGGCAGGAAGGGTCACACTCCCTCCTACCCAAAAAGCAGGCGGCATGCATTGAAGTTCTAATCAAAATAAAGACAAAGAAGATACGCCCACTCCTGAGTGTAATAAGGGATATAAAGTCTAAAGGACACCCCCTTCCACCACACACACAAACACACACAGACACACACAAAGAGTAAGAAAGACAACACAATTGCCGCCTTTCCCCCAGTCAGGCAACTCCAAAAGCATTCTGCTGTAGCAGAATAAAGCCATGGATGGGAGGGTCTGTGACTAATTCTCCTCTCAGCGTTGTCCCGTTGGGAGGAGGGGGGTCGCCCTGCACCCTTTGATATCCCTGCATGTGCTCTTTCAGCCGCCTGCACTTTGTGAGGGCCAGAATAAAAGCAGACACAAAGCTTCCTGCTCCAATCCACACGCTGTCTCGGGGATGGGTAAGCGGGTGGGGGAAATGGAATGGGCGGGTGGGGTGGGGGGGGTCCTTCAATTTAAATAGGCCTAACACCTGCTGGACTGAAGCCCCTTCCGCTCAAAGACACTATTTCTCTCAAACCAGTGAGGCAAAGAGACATTTGGGTTGATACATGTATTCAGCTGCACTTTTGTATGAATGATTAAACACTGGTAGTAATATGTGAACAGAGAGGATGCAGCAGAAGGCGAGATATAACGACCCATGAACAAAAAGGAAAAATTATGCAAAGTCTAATTAGGTGGAAAGTAATACTGGGGCTGAGGTTGTGATGGCAGTCACAAGGTCACTTATTTATGGAAAAAAAAAAAAAAAGTCAACATCGACTGTACTCAGCACCAAAACAAGCAATGGCAATTTGGCCAGACCAGGAAAATGAATTCCCTACAAACACACAAAAGCTAACAAATGCCTTCATTTGGACAGCAGCAGCCAACAAGCACCCTTTTGAGCCATCCCAATAGGCTTAGTAATCCATTCCAAAGTGGCAGCTGTCAGAAGAAAAGTTTCTCTGCCTCTCAGACAGTGTATGAGTGAATGTGTGTGTGTGTCTGAAGTGGATTTGGGTCTTTCTGCCTGGATGGAGGAGGGAGGAGTGGCCAAGTGTCCGGCTGGCGCTCTGTTCAGGGTTGCCCTAAGAGCTCAGCAGGCTGCAGTGAGCCTGAACAATTCTGCCCTGGTCTGGTCAGACAGGCACTACGCTGCTTCTCAATGAAACCACCATGCTGTGTCTGCGACATCCACAGGCTTCAGGTTCCATTGGGATTTAATGGCCCAATCTGTCTCCACACATCCCCAATACTGCTATATTCTCATTCACTGGTGTAGGGGATAGCGGGACTTGGAATTATTTAAATAGCCATTTGTTCCACATAAAGTTAATGTTTCTCCAGAATATCATGAAACTGGTAGTGTAAATAAAGATGTCCACAGCCTTTAAATGATTCAATTTGCATTTCCATGTACCAAATACTATTACACTCTCATCCATTATCGGTCTTCCAAACTAGGGGTGGGAGGGACTCCCTTTACAAACAAAATTGTCATTTCAAGTAAAATTTGTGCTTTCTGCATTGCGATTTTATTGTTTTGTCTGTCTCCACAGATCCAAAATACTGCCTCTCACTCAATCATTGTCTCTCTTCAAAAAATAAAGGGTCAAAGGAACACACTGTTCCCGAAGAGGTGATTTGCTAACTAATAAAGTATTTCAAATAAAACTTGTACTTCTTCAGAATACCATTAGTGCTTTCCAATACAATAAAAAGTCTAGCTGCTACACTATAATAAAAACTATTACAGTCTCCAAAACATCCTCAAAATTCAGGTAAAAATACAAGCACATTACAAAATAAAAAATACAGCTAAACGCCTTACTAATATGCATGCAAACACTGCTGTGCTTCAAACTAAAAAAATCATTCCGTTTGTGCTCAGACTGGGAGCTCTGGAGCTGGTGGTAAACATCCCCACACAGTGTACTCCCACTGCAATGAACGCATGCTGCTCATCATGAAGAAGGAAGATGGTAGTTCGCTAAGGCGAACACACCCCCACATCACACGGTCCGTCAAGAACGGGCTCGTTGTTATTGTAGCCAGCCCTGCATGCGCACTGTCACTAGCAAGTCTAATTTGTCTTGTAAAACGAAGCGAATACAGACACCAAACCCTCTCGATATACTCTTGCTAACACTTCAACACTTCAGAGAGTGATTTTGAGTGCGTGGCTGTGTATCCGACGTCATCTCAAAGCATTTTAAAGCCGAAATTATATTGGTACTAGCTACGTACTGACTGTGTAGAGAAGGGGAAAACATGTCCACCTCCCATTTTCCTATGCATCAGCAATAGCCCCGATGGCTAGCGCGGCGTAGTGCGTAGCATGGTAGCTGCCCTAGCTTAACACTAAACAGCAATGGAAATGATTTAGTTTTGAGTTTGAGTTCCGCCAACTTTAGCTACCATGCTTTAACCCGCTACGTAGCAATATACTGGCCGGGAATAAACACAACAACATCCAGACTAAACCTGCAACTTTAAATCGCGTACGACAAGGGAATAATGGTGTAGTTGTAGCTGTGAAATGTAGACAGCTAGCCTGCGAGCTAACCAATCAGCTACGTTAGCCAAGCCTCGCTAGAAGGTTGACACCTCACCGCAAACAGCCAGCCCTTGAGCTCCAGTTGTAAATACTAAGCTAATTAGCGGACAAAGATGATCTTACAGAAAACTGGGAGCAAGTAAAGTGAATAATGAGCTGCCCT
The DNA here is from genome assembly GCF_020382885.2 of Scatophagus argus. Taxonomy (NCBI): domain Eukaryota; kingdom Metazoa; phylum Chordata; class Actinopteri; family Scatophagidae; genus Scatophagus; species Scatophagus argus. The sequence goes on along the minus strand of NC_058497.1, from coordinate 14,215,245 downwards.
TTCTGGGAGAGGTTGCAGACAGACGTTAAGTTCATGTTAGCTAATCACAAACCACAATTGTGTACTCTCGCCTCCTTCAAGTTGACATGTCTTGTTTTCAAATATATTACACGCTACATTGAAGGTCCCATGCTATTAGACCACGAGGAAACGTCATTCTGCTAAACACAGATGCTTAAATACTATTTTACTGTATGGAATTAATATTAATGCTGATACGGGATGATAACATTAACTGTGTGTTGATGTACATTAATATGACGGTATCATGTCCAGCCATGAAGGCTTCACATCAAGCTAATGTCAAGTAGCTAACTAGTAAGCCAGTTGTAACTGCTTAGGCATACAGTGCATGTTAGCCACCAAATGTGCGAGTATAAATGCTATGTGTTAACTGTACCACATGTTACAATTAACAAGTTATCACTAGGATTTCTCCATAGTGTTTTGGTCGGGCTAACAGACTAACGTTAGCATCAGTTCATCCTAACTGAGTGAATGTAGCCTGTCCTCACACTCCACTGAGGGGAGGAAAACTTTCTTTCCAGTAGGACTGTTGAGACCATAAGTTTACCATTTAGTGTACGCGTTGTTTCTAACTTAAGTCAACGTTATAACACGTTAATGTAGAGTTTAAGGCCACATAACCAACTCAAAGTTAACTGAGCATCCTGGAAATGACAAGTTTGCTCACAGCCACACTTAACGTTGGGAAGAGAGAAAGGTGGTCAACGTCTGGGCAGAGTAACCGTTAGCCCCTCATCTAAAATGTAAAAAAATGTCTCTCCGAGTTAACCGTGCTCTGCAGCTGTGTAACCGATGCTCCCGGGTATCCATCGTGTTCCTCCTGTCCTGTGCTGTGCTTACCTCCCCGCTGCTCGAGTCACTCGATTCCCCCAAAACATCCCGAAATTTCTGCAGGTTGCTCTCGATAACCGAAGAGACCTGTAGTGCAGCATCAAACCCAGGTCCGAGCCCAGCTGCGTTGGGGTGGGTTCCCGAGACACTCCGCAGAGAGGCAGTAACCCTTATTCGGCCCGCTCTCCTCCCGGTACCGGAGTTGCTGCTCCCTCCGGGCCGAGCGGGGAACCGCCACCGACAGCTGTGCGCCATTTTACACTCTCTGCCTGTCTGTGACTGCCCTGCGATCAGAGATACCTCGGTGGGCGGAACCCTAACCCAGCACTCCACATAAACAACCTCCACCACAGCGCTCCGCTCTCACTGGCCGATACATCGTTATGCATGTTGCGGGGCGGAACTGAAGAAACCCCGACAATGCATTTTCACGGAGGCCCTATCCAGTCTCTGTATGGCTGAATCCAAATCAGGTTCAGGGGCTTTGCCCGGGAAAGGAGCGTCGCACTTGAATCACAAGGAAGGACAAGACCGTTAACTTGCATTTCTTTAACCGCTGCTAAACTTTAGGATAATGACAAATTCCGTCTGAAAAAGCAAGGCAGCGAAATAGTTGTTGTTTATTATGTATTAAAGCAGAATCATATAAATAAATACATATAATACTGCACCTCAGGAAAGAATTTTGCCTGGCTGCCCCACTACCAACAAAAACCAACCATACTAAACATTTAATAAAAGAGAAATGGCTTTTTAATTGCAATATCTTGAGAAAACATTGTCTGAAAAACGCCACCAGGCATGCAAGTTGTCCAGGTATAGTTTTTGGGACAGGACTGGTTTTCACTGAGCCAGGTGAGCTCTCTATCACAGTCCACAGAGACAAAGAAATGTAATGTTCAACTGTAATCCTCCTACAAGACTATGATGTGAGAACACTTCCTAGTGAATTCACTTTTTGCTTCTCTATTCACCCCTCATGTGTATACACACATCCATCTCTGTTTAGGGATGCACACATTAAAAGAGAACTCTTAAAATTGTTTGATATTTGACTAATCATTTATCTGAAATGAAAATGCATTAAGAAACACAATCAAATTAATTTTTAAAGAAGAAGGACTAGATCAAGCTTAGGACAAAGTAGCAGAGGTGGGCTAATAGAGTTGAGGTAGCTACCCAATTTGTTATACTACTACATTAGATATGTTTTTTTTTGTTTGTTTGTTTTTGTTCACATTGAAAAACACAGTAATTTAACAATAAACTTTTTTAAATACCTCATTGTTTTCTAAAGATGTCCTCCAATGACATCCCTATCAGTAGCTATGCTGCTTTAAGAATCTTAATATTTATTACAAATATCATATCACTGCCATACTCCACATAGCCTACATCTTAAATATGAAACACAGAATCATGTGTATTTTGTTTATAAATACCACTAAATGTCTGCCACAGAGAAAATGATACAAGTTTATTTGAAAGTATTTTGACCAGATCATTTACAGTGGAAGACAAAATGCAGCAAGTTACCTTAATCAGAACTCTGGTTTTATTAGTTGTACAAGTCAAACAACTAGATGTGTCGGTTAGAACCAGGAGTACCTCCATGCACAGAGATGAGAGCTTATATGGCCCAAAATAAATTTGACCGCGCTCTTAAAGTCATGGAAGAATTGTTAGTACATACAATACATGGAAGGCTCGAGCTCATAGGAATTTCACATATAGTTGTTGAGGTTTGCCTGACATACAGACATGACTGCTATACAAGTTGTGTGGAGGTGACTTGGAGACACAATATATAACCTATATATACCCTTAAAACTAAGAGTTGGACAGACACCTTAGACAGTTTATGTTACTAAAGAGTAACCGTGTAAGGTGTCTGTCCAAGTCTCAGATACCTTAGACATGTTGTTACCATTGGAAGAGTAAAATATTCATTTTATTATTGAGACAAACTATTTAACTGTTTACTCTGTCTTGTTTTGAAGTCTTCTTCCTCTTCTTTCTAACACATTTTCACTATTACCTTTCACCCAGACAGAGTCTTGCATAGCATGCACACATATACACACAAGCATGCCACTAACTTCATTTACTTATTTATTGTTACTTATTTCGTCTTATTTGTATCACACATGGTCACGAAGCGTTCATGAAATTGGTAACTTAAAGTAAATTAAAGCATGGCATTTAACCATATGTTTGTATTTTGTTTGCTTGTTGCTTATAGTCTTCTTGTATTTGTTACAGCACTGCTATGCCACTCATGAACCTTCTCAACCCAATCCACAGTGTCCTCAGAGAAAAACAAAATAGTCCCCCAAAAAATCCATAAAAGGCAGCATTATGTTAATGAATCTCAGGCTGAATGACTGGAATCAGTCTGTAATGTTATTTAATTTGATTTGGGTACATTTAGATTGGACTCAAGTGACAAGTTATGTTAGTGGTTGTGAAAGCAGACATGAGTGAAGATGAATGCTTCAAAAACATTTTCTACATGCATAAAATATGTTTGTGTATGATTGTTAGTGCAAAGAGGAAGAAAGGGAAGAAACTGAGCTCACATTAGCAACAACTCTATGCGCAGTCGAACAGGGTTGCAGAAGCGCTAATTTTGGGAACTACTCAGGTCTCACCATGAATGGTTGTCCGGCCGGGGCAATTAAACTCTGTGGTGAGCTGAGTGGAATGCGTTATGGAGTTGACCAGTCAAGTAAGTGAAAAATAAATGTGATGTCTAATGTACTGTTATCTGAAAATAAACTGCACACTGTACCAGCAGAACTTTGTGTGCCTGTTTGTCTCACCACCAAATGTTTAACAGGACTGATGAGAAAGATCTGATGCTGATGTTAACTTGGGGGCCAACGCTTTTGCCCAGAAGCTGTTCCAACAACGACTACACTGCTATTGTATCCCTTTGTTTATTTTCCCATTGTTTGCCGTTAATTACCCAGACTGTGAGACCCCACCACAGTCTAATTTGTCTCATCACACTTTCATAATCTCACAATAATATTAAAAACCTATAGTATTGTGTTTTGCACCACTGCTTCACCAAAGGATGTCTCACTCCCAGTCAGTCAGCCTCTCTCTGCACACTCCGTCTCACACACGCATACACCTCGAGAAGAGTCAGACGGTCCCACACGCTCATTAATGTTATATAATATAATGTTTTGTTTTGGTTTTATCCATTATAATCATAGCCATTCAAATCAGAAATGGTTAGCAATCCATTCCTGAACATCATGGCAAGAAATACTGGTTTATTATCAATACACCTGTGCTGTAATAATTTCTTTCATGTTCACTATAGTGTGTTCAGAGTAAAGAGAGAGATAGGAAGAGACAGAGCATGAAGGTGCCAACAGGGCAGAGAGAGCAGGTAAAGTGGAGGTGAGAGAGAAAAGGATCAAATGTGGGCTCATGTCTTGGCATGGCCAACACTAACCTGCAGACAGGTGCTCAACCACAAGAGCAGCAAGTGGCACATCTCACCAGATAGCTAAAACATGTTTTCAAAGGTGTGGTGCATCTTGTTGTGAGACAGAACCATTAAATGCAAAACAGAGCAATGAGATCACTAGCTGTGAGAGATTTGTAGCTTGACAATCAGTAATGTTTTCAATAAAAAACACCAAACACCAAAACTAGAAAAAAAGCAACAGTTGTTGCAAGAGTTGGAGGCACAAAAAATAAGAAAAATGAGAGTTTTAGGAAACACTGTGAAATGTTATGTCATTACTGTTTAATTGATTATGCATATTATTGTATGTCACTGATCAGTAGTGACAGCAAGCACTGGAATTAAAGGATTCTGCATGAAAGCAAATTAATGGGAACATTTCCCAACATTCCTGTATGTCTCCTGACCTTGGCAATGTCTTTATTGTGGCTGAAGTAGAGCAGAACATCCAGGTAGGAGTAGAGAAGAGGCTGGCACAGGTCCAAATCTTTGATGCACCCCTAGAAGATATAAAACACCTGTACCATCACCTCCTCGAAGGTACGCACCTCCTGGTCAGAGAGAACGCCAGCAATGACCTCCTCCACAAACTCAACCACCTTCTCTGGCCCTGCAACACAGTGACTTTGTAGGAAACTGTTAACAAGATTGGAATAAATAAGACATGGGAACATTAATACACAGCATGTACTGTATTTACTCTGGTTTATTTTAGATTAAGGTGTTAGAGGAATTCATTGAACACAATGCATGTGAAATGACTAACGCTTAGGCAGCGTGAGTGAGACCCAGCCATCTCACAGTGAGACTTCATCGTGTTCGAGGCCTTTATATTGTTTTGAAGGTTGCTGAGTCATTTGTTGCAGTATTTACTGGAAACTTGAAACTTGACTCAAAATGGCTAGGCCCATCTGACAATACCACAAAGAACAACAGAACAAGCTAAGCTACTTCTGTGCTTGTATAACACAGTTACATGATGAGACAGATGCCCCTCAGTCCTGCCTGTCAGTGTTTGTCTGTCCTTCTCAGAGTTACTATAGGACTGCTACTGGTTTCTCACAAGATTCAAAACACAAAATTTCACAGTATACTGTCAGACACAAAGATTTCTTCCTGTTTTGATGATGTTGCTGACTTCAACTTCCACATAAAATAAAAATAAATAAAAAATCCTGTGTGCAAGAATTGCTTAACCATGGAAACATTTTACTAACCGTGCACACAGATTTGGAAACTGAGAGCATAGATTTACTATTTTTTGGGGCTCTGTAGATTGCAAATCAGCATGGATGGGCATGGATTGAGATGTGCACCTGGCATGGTTGTGTCAGGTTACTCTGTCAAGCTAATGATCAATTAATTTCAGTCAGTTAATAATAATCTGGCAAGTCAGACTTGAGTCCCGGCACCTGCCACATCTTCAAAATTCAAGATAAATTTTATTATCATGATACAACCAGGATCGTTCAGCAAAATTACAGGTGTGCTCTATTTTTGCTACTGAGAAAAAAAAAATAGGTAAGCGAATAAATAAATAATAAAAAGATTTGAAAAATGATTGTTTTTCAGATGAGGTGCAGAGGATAGATTCAGGGGAAAGAAGCTGCTTCGTAGTTTGGTGGGACAACAGCAGATACTTCAGACTTCAGCAGGATGAACATGCTGTGGATGGTCTGGGACTTTCAGGCTTTTATCCTTTGGACTCTACAGTGTGAATGGATGTTTCACACTGACGGTGTTAACACCAAACCTAGAAATACACTTACTAGCTAGTAATGTTAGTGTAAGCAGTGGGCCTCTGCACCATGTTGATGAAATAGGAAAGCAAAAATTAAAGAACTAACCCTGAAATGTAACTAAAATTAAACTTTTTTTTCATATTTTTCTAATGAGTTTATAGTTTCAAACACTAGTGTAAACTTTTCTTCAACACAGCACCATGTTCATTTAGTAAATTATAAGATAAGATATGATAGGCCTTTATTAGTCCCACAGTGGGGAAATTAGGTGCAGATAGGTTGAGTAAAAACTATACAATGTAAAAAATACTGGAGTATTTACACTTTTTAAAAAGAAACTATACAAAAACACAATATTTATATGATTTCACTGTTTTTAAATTACTAGCAGTAGAAAAGTCACTGTATTGCACTAGGAGATGGGGGATTATTGCACAATGATTGATTGAAATTCAGTTTGTGGTGGAGTGCATGGGGTTTGCTGGGAGCAGGAGTCGTACAGTCTCACAGCAGCAGGAAGGAAGGACCTGTGTTAAGGCTCCTTCACACACTTGGGGTGAAACAGTCTGCCACTGACGGAGCTGCCCAGTGTTGTCAGAATCTCATGCAGGGGGTGGGAGTCAGTCTCCAGCAGTGAGGATAGCTTGGCTATCATCCTTCTCACTCCCACCACTTTCATGGCCTCTCTAATGATTTAATCCAGTCTTTCTGATTGCAGTAGAGATGCTACTGTCCCAGCAGACCACTCCATAGAATAGGGCCGATGCCACCACAGAGTCGAGAAAGGTCCCAAGGAGCCCCCTGCACTCCGAAGGCCGTGAGTGTTCTCATTAGGTACAGTCAGTCTGCTCTGGCCCTTCCTGTACAGTGCAGTGGAGTTGCCTGTCCAGTCCAGTTTGCTCTTGAGGTGAACACCCAGTTACTTATAAGAGTATGTACCATTTAGACTAAAATAGACAAGCAGGGAAAGGCTTAGGGTATAGCTACCTTGTGAATGACAAGTCGTTCAGGTTCTCAGTCAGATCCAATGACAACAAAGAGGCAGCAATGCATAACCTCTCCAGCTTCACCATTTGCAAGATAATTGCAAGACTACCTCAAGATGAAATGAACTAGTCCTTTGCTGTTTCACCTTCCACGTAGGAAACTAGGAAAGACATAACCCTCCTCTCATCAGGCAAGGTTCCAGGGTACAATGCCATCCCAATGGAAATCTAAAAGACTGGAGGCCCTCACTTAGTCTGGAAACAGACCAAACTCATCCAGACATGGTGGAAATTAGAAGACATTCCCAAGAGTTTAAGGGTGCCTCTATAATCCATCTCTACAAGAGGAAAGGCAATTGGCAGGTCTGTAGAGACCACAGAGACATCTCCTGACTATCTGTTGCTGGCAATATCTTGACAAGAATCCTTTTGAACTGTCTAATTATCTAACTAGACTATGGCCTGCTGCCTGAGAGTCAGTGTGGTTTCAGAAAAGACCACAGAAACCACTGACGTGGTATTTACTGCCCAGCAGCTACAGGGGAGCTGCCAAGAACAAATATGTGGCATGCATTGATCCAACACAGGAGTGTCCAAACTTTTTTCCTTGGAGGGCTAAAACTGAATATTAACGGTGGGTCACAGGTCTGAAACAAACACCCACCGTATTTATTTTATTTATTTTGCTACAAATATCTCGTGGGCCAAAATGAACCTTTTAGCAATGAATGTTTATGTTCTGATAGAACATGAGGAAGCTATAAATTCTAAAACTCATGCTTCACTGATGCTTCACTCACACCTTCAGCCAGGCAGCATAGACTATCTATACAATCACTGAAGTTTCAAGGTGGACACTCAAGATTAGTGCCACCAATTCAGTATCTGACCAAATGTGAGGCATGATCACAGTCTCCCCCTCTGTTCTTGAATGTGTTGAATAATGACCAGAAAAGTTAAATTTTATCCTATCCTATTATCTCACCTTTGCATGAAATGTTGTCATGTCGGTTATGGTGAAAACTGTTTTGTGACTTGCGTTTCAGTGAGTCAGTCTTACCACCAAATTCTAATCAGTTCTTTCTTGACTCTAAGTGGACATTTGGGCCAAATTTGAATAAATTCCCTCAAGGCATTCCTGACATATCTTTTTTGCCAGCATGTGACCGATGAAAACATAATGATTCAAGCCGCAGCTATTGCTGGAATAGAGGCATAACAACAGAAAGCTGTTTACCGGCGACAGTCACCAAGTGTTCCCAAACTCACATAATAACATCCTTTATTCATTTATGTGTTTCACAAAGTGGTGAACCTCAGTCATCCTTGTTTGTGAATGACAGCATTTTAAGAATGTCCCTTTTATATCCAACCATAACACATAACCACTATCATCTGTTAACAATGAACCAGTTTACTTGTGCAGGTGTTTTTAAAACTTTCCAAATCCAGTCCGGTGTTGCTTTATCCCATCTTCTTTGGAAAGCGTTGCTGGCACCAAATTCAGAATTAGAGCATATTTATTTATTAAAAAAAAATTTCCAGGTTGAACATTAAAAATATATTGCATTTGTATTGTGTTTATTTGACTATATGTCAAAAAAGGATTCAAAAATTGGTCACAATTTGTCTTACTTGTTTTAGTGTCTCAACTTTTTTTGGAATCGGGATTGTAAGAACTCTTAAAACTGAGACTGAAATATGATTGAGACAATCAAGACACAGTTGATATTATTAAAGGAAGGAGCTAAAATTTAAAGGAAAAGTGAAATATTCACTTTATCCCTGAGACAAAATATTTGCTCAACCTTGTTTTAAATTCATATGTGGCTCTGAGTTCCTCTTTCATCTGTTTATCAGCAGCAATGGGTTGAAATCTGTCATATTTCTGAAAGTGAACATAATATCTTATATAACGCATATTAGTTTTATTTCTTCATCATACTGTACATCCAAAATAAACATTTTGTAATCACAATCAAAACAAAAATATCGCATTATAATTTAACTCATGTAATCATTCAGGTGGTAAATATTCAACTTACAATATGCGGGCATGCCAACAAACAGCCTTTCTCTCACACTGTCATTTTTGTACAACTACATTTTATTTTCAATTAAAATCCTTTAATTCGAAAAGCTACTCAAACAACCATTTCTGATCTTCTTTCTTTCATATTCTATACCTACAGCTCCCTACAAAGAAACAAATTCATAATTATGCCTCTTAAAAGGTATGAAACGAGTCAGATCCTCATTTGCCAGCATTTACAGCAAGGCTCTTGGTTTCAGGCACCGATTCGATTGACTGTTTACCCACACGTTAATATGGTATGGTATGGTATACAACAAAAAATCTGTTTAAAACGATGGATGCATGTTAATCTAGTCAATGTTAATTCCAAAGGTGACAAATACAATTACATACACTGCCAGTCAAAAATGCCCTATATTTTGGCTTTTTTGGTTCAATCCACAGAAGTATGGTCAGTGTAAAGAGTAAAAGTAAATGATTTATAAGTATTTAAGAAGTGAGAAATTGTTTGCTTATTGTGTTTATGTTTATTGTTACTGGACTATTATTATTAACTAGGCATTGTATATGTTTTATGAAATATAACTCTATAACTGCATGGCTTTTTAAAAATTTTTTTACCTAGGATTTATTCTCCCAGACCTTTAGTTTAGGGGAACTTTGACAACATTTCCATAACAGAAACTGAAATTTTAAATTTAAAGCAGTGTTTTCATGCTATCTTGCCTTTTTGTGTCAGCAGTATTAAAGTATTATTTTATTGCTCATGATCACCGCTGAGTGTCAGGATGGGTCCTTCAAGGTTTTATGGTAAGATCAGTTTGCTTGTCATGAGGATGTACCACTCAGCAGTTGAATTATGTCTTCTGTAGCTCTGAACAGAGCTTTTGAAAATCTAAGACCATGTTAAATTTACATTTAAAACAAATAGGGGGGAAAATGCTTTTCTGACAATTCAGCATTTTAATGTGTGTCAATTCTTTTTTAAGAATTGAACAATCACGCAATTTTAATATGCATTCTGGTATTTGTAGGTGGACTTGATTTGTGTGCGTTTCTGTATGTGCAAGACCCTAAAATGTGGTTCAAATTAATTAACAAGCTCTCAGAATCTAAGGAGCTCTTCAATTAGTGCTCCTTAGTACTTCAGTGCTTGCAGATTTGAACAAATTTCATAATATGGTTTTGTGCCACACCGTCTTTTTACAGTGAAAATCTACAAGTACTCTTGACTATTTTCATTAAAATAAAAGTTTAATTTCAGTTTTTACCAATGTCTTACTTTTAATTGCTAAGTATATTTATAATGCTGCATGAGATTTAACCAAAAGTGCTAAAATATAGGGTGTTCAAGATCTTTATAGGCAGTGCATAATGTATTCTTCGCGAAGGTGAAACCGAGGTCGAATCAAAAAAGATCCCATACATGTTCTGCTGCAAGAGTTCCCAAAAATACTTACCTTGTAGTATAAAATCTGGTTATGGCCGGCTGGTCAGTTAGGAGTTCATTCAGTACATTCAACAAATCCTGTTGAAACGAACACTTCTGGCCACAGTTCTGGTTGCGATAATAACTAATTAATACACAGTATTCAGGGAGAGAGGAATCAGAGGTTGAATCACCATACTATTCTTACTGTAGGGTGTCATGGGAGTTGAACAGCAACTGTGCATGGGTCTTGAAGTTGTCTGGCAGGCTACAGTTTGCCTGGACTCCTGTCACTTAGAGAATCCACTGAGCAACAAGGCTGCGTGAAAAGGCAAATGCAGTGTTAGTCGAACTGGAGGAGTCAGAGGAAATCCACAGAGGCAAGCACACCATGGATTAGCCAAGAAGCAGAGGAGCACGCAAGATGTGAGCCGGGAAAGAAAACAAGGATGCATTCATGGTTCATCACAGCGAGGGATCACAGCTAGCCACTGGGTCCCAGCTGCTGCCTCTCCTGCTTATGCTTTTCCAGCCACTGTAAGATCTGCTGTTTGAGTTCCTCATTTGGCCTGATCTGATCCATGGTCAAAGGACTGCGGTTAAAAGGGTCTGACTGATCACTGCAAGGAGGACACACGAGACAGAAGGTACAAGTCAAATGGATATCAATGCTGCCCACTTGGTATCATCTCAAGAGAATTTCACTGCTTTGCAGAGGTAACCAACCTGAGAAGATGTCTTGCTATAGTTGAGCGGTCAACTGTGACATTGGAAGAAGGGAGGAGGACAGGATCCAGCATCAGAGTGGACATGATTGGATCCAGGAACTCATCTGGGGCATCAGAATAGGTCTCCTCTTCCTGCTGCTGTCTGTCTGCATGAGACTAAAACAGAAGCACAATGACATGTATTTCTTTCTATATGCACCACAGTAAGCACTGCATTCATAAAACAAAGATGTATTCTACTGCTGTCTCAAGCAAACAGCTTACAATTCCTTTATTTATAACAATACCTTTATTTTGTCAGCAAGGAGTCCAAAAGCTACAATCATGTCCCCAGGTTTGTTTATCTTCTTCAGTACCCTAACAGTTTGTGAGAAGAGAGTAGGAGAGTACGATCGTCCATCCTTTGGGACTGTAGCACAGAAGTTCTCCTCATCGCTGCCACAGACAGAAATTGACATTGAAAACCAGTAGAAGAATGACACTGAACAAATTATACAACGAATGTACAATGTTCCTTTTCTTAACAGTTCTTTAAAGAGGAGTGTTCACAACATACCCCAGGTTCAAGTAGATGGTGCAGATATCAGAAACAAGCTGCTGGGGCTTGAAGTCAAACTCACTGAAGTCCTTAACTTTAAGGGCGCCCATCTTAGGACCCACCAGGTGCTGCAGGAAGTAATTGAGCATGGAAATGATCCTCTCAGCCAAGAAGGGGTGCACAAATATCCCTTTGATCTCTGGAAATGAGAAAAACGATATAGAAAAACCACGGGACAGATGAAAACAAACTTTAAATGCATTTATCAATATGAAGAGTCAATCTTTTTTGCCTGACCTGAGGTGAGGAAGGCCAGTGTGCCAATGGTCTCATTGGACATGATGTTGTGGAAACGTCCCAGCTGTCCAAACATCTGCAGGCTTGACTCTTTCTCCCTTCTGGCATCGGGGGCCAGGCCTTCCCACTCCCCTCGATCCCGCTCCAGCTGCAGAATCTTGATTTTACTCAGGTACTACAAGGGAAGAACATCAAGTACTGTCTGATTCTTATGTGGAGCTAATGAAAAAAGATAAGAGTTTGACTGCCATAAAAGCAGCTAAAACTAGAAAGCAAGCATGGAGAGCGCATACCTCCACCAAGGCCAACAGTCCACTCTTCTATATGTTTATCTACAAGTGCAACCACTGTATGCCTGGATACATCTCCAAAGGTATTATAATTAAGTCAAAATGTGGTTGTGTGTAGCTGAAGCGTCATCTTCACCTCTCAATCACTATAATCATTATTAGAAATGCTGTGTTTCTGTGCATCAGCCAGTTAAAATTTGGATTCGTAGTCCCCAGTCATTAACAGTGCGCAGGGTATGAGGTTGGACTATGGGCTAAAAACATAGTGAGCAGGTTACAATGCTGCCTCTGTCTCTTTCCTCTGATCCGTCTGTGTCACAGATGTATAAGAGCTGCAGGCAAGTGTGTCTGTCCTGTATTTTATGATCTGCGCTGATGCTAAGCTAACCACCAATTAAATGTGAACTGAACACCAGTCAAACAGAAGCGATAACATAACGGTAACAACATGGAGTTTACTCTATATACTACATAACAGAAAAGCTTACTTGTCAAAATTGGCGTCATAGTTTTGCTTGCATGGATGATGAACTCAGTCTTACCTGAATAGCCTCATCCAGTAGGAAGATGGCATCATTCATCAGTAAATTGAGGAACCTGAGGAACAGAGGGGGGTTCATGGCTTCCAGGTTCTCAGAGGCATGGTGTGCCAAACGCTGAAACAAGAGATGTCAAAGTAAATGTGTAACACATTGGAATTGCTCTGATTAACAAACTAGTTTCCCAGTAAACAGTAACCTGTTAGTAAACCATGCATACCTGTTTCAACCTCCATTCATTCCTTCATTTACACTTACCGAGGGTCAAAGTATGCATCCAGCATACATACCAGCGTGAAATATAATGAAACATCATGGACGGAGCTATAAAAGTACACTCACAGCATTTTCTTCTCTCCTCTTCTCTACTGCTTCTCTCATAATAGAAAACAATTTGAATGAGATGTGGTGAGATAGTGAAGACAAATGGAGGGCTTATGGAGTTTATCTGCTGCTTTTCACACTAAAAAAATCTGTGTTTGCTATTGATGAAGTTACCGGACCATAGCCAATTGTGTACACCCACCACAAAATATTAACATATTTATATTTCTCCTGTCCTGCCATCCTACTAATGTCAGCACTGTTGTACAGAAGTCAAAAGTATGTGGTATGTGAATCTCAGGTGAGAAGACAAGGATTTTGTTTCCAGAAACTGGGGCAGAATTAGATGTTTGTAGATTATCAGATCCAAAAGTCTCACAACAACCACATGGTGAATACAGCAAATTCACAGAGGAACAACTAATTTAAAAAAAAACAGTTTACTTGTTAAAAACAAAATTTACTTGGATGAAGGATCTTAAAACACAAGTTTCTTGTTACCTTGATACTTTCTCTGTAGTTCTCTTTGTCCCACATGTATTTGAGGATGGGATACATGGGTCTTCTGTAGTTGAACTTCTGTTCAAACTGATGAGGATCACCTGAAAAAAAAAAAAAGAAAGACACAAACTAAATTATAACAAATCAAACACTGCTACCTTTTATTTCCAACTTCTCTGCTTATCTTGATCTGCAGAACACACACAGGTGTGCACACACAATACAAACCCTTACCAGTTCCAACTGGTGAGAGAAAAACCAAACCAAAGATCGCAAGAGTCAGCTTCTCTTTCAGTCTTTATTGTGCGTGTTACATGATGTTTTTAGATTCTTTTTACTCTTCAAGTGTGCATCCTTGTCTCAGTTAAGCAATCCATGTAAGTATGGCTTTATTTAAACTCTTCAGTACTGTTAAAAACCGACATTTAGGAGTAGCACGTAGTGATCCGAGTGTTATCCCATTAAGGTCAGTTTACAAGAAAATATTGCCCGTTCAGGCTGGCGGGACAATAAGTGATAAAGCAGTAATAAGTAATAGTAATAAGGTAATAAGGTATTAATAACTTACAGAAACTTTGCATGCAATAGTCCACCTTCCATTCTCTTTGCCCCGCTGTCTCTCAAACACGTCATTCGTTTGAGAGTGAGTGAGTCTTTAATGAAGGGTTACTTGTTTTGCTGTCGTTCAACAATAAAGAATAAAGTTTGGAACAATATGTCTTTTGTTCGTCGTTTACAATTTCGACCAGGACACACAGGCTGCATTGGTGAACTGCTGCAGCTTGCATGCTTCTGTGGTGTTACTACAGCAAGTCCTGTCTTCCTACATGGAGTTTGCTTTGATAATGATCAATAATAATGATGAGAAAGAGAGAGGGCAAAGAGAAAGAGAGAGTGCACCAGAAAAATACTGCTACTCACAAGGTGATTTTTTTCCATGTCTGCGGTACAGTCTTCAGATATAGATGCTGAAACTATAGCGAAACGCTATTATGATGTCAATATCACTATCAGCACATAATTTTTAGGTCTATTTTTGCTGAGAACCACATGCATGATATGGAAAAAATAAGAGAGACCCCAAAGATGATATACCTCCAGATGTGGCTACTACAGTGCGACATCTGGAGGTATGGGCTGTGTCTGCTCTGTCCCGTTAACACAGGCACCAAAATGAGAAGCTAGAGGTTTCTGCAAGACACACAAGATGCTCCTGCAATCTGTGTGGCCTGCCTAAAGAGAAATAAGAAGAGAGAAGCACTCCATTGCTCCCACCAGCAGGTTCAGCACCTTGTAGGGCGCCCGTCTCTGTCCCTTTTCTCAGTCCTCAGTCCTGACAACTGTGCTAATATAATGCATGAAGTTGATGGCTTTGCAGCTTGGGTCGAGTTCGGCTGGTTGATTAGCACATATTTTTGCGAGTTAGACAACGGAGATTGTCTCTCAGAGATCACGAGTGCGGGAGTTAAAAAACCCTGACACACACCTCATTACTACTACTAGCAAGTAAAAACTTGTGAGGAATACATCTACTTCACCTGTGAATTCAATGTCTACAAACACAGTGATGAGGGCCTCGGCCAGCTGAGGTGCGTGTCTATAGGAGCAGAAGACTCTCTCTCGCTGGAACACGATTGGCTGAACAGCACCAGGCGCCATTGGCTCCATGTGGGGCATAACCGCCTCTAAGACTTCTGCAAGCTTTGCTCTTAAATGAGGGTTCTTCATCCTGTTGTGAATACAGGACAGGATGGATTGAAGCAAAATGTGAAAAATTTCAAGATGAGGATCAAGAAATTTTCCTTTGATCTGACCACAACTGCTGACAGAACAGATCACGTCATGTACCTCTCTACGTTACCCATGAAGACAGTGATGAAGTTAAGAATCTGCTCCAGACTTTCAGCAGAAGTCTCCAAAACATCATCTGCGAATCGACGCAGGAAGATGAAAAAATCTCCCAAGTTCTCTGCAAAAAACTCTGATAAACAGAAGACACACTTAAGTTATTGATGTTGAATGAATAATTGTAGTGTAAGTGCCTAACCACTACTTCGGTCCATGCACAGCAGCAGTTCTTACAAAGCATTTTGTCATATCTGCTGTCTAAACTAAGAGATCTATATCTCAGGTTTAAATTGACATTTTTCAAGACCATCAAAGCTGGTTGGGCTTTTAACTCAGCTGTACTTGTAGTATGGTGGAAAATCTGACCTACCTGGTACATAGCACAGCATAGTATTCTGTAGGGAGGGTAGGGGAAAACTGAGTGCTACATGTTCAGGTCCCCGGTTCCCCATCCCAAACTGAACCAGCAGAGCACCGGTCGAAGCTTGAAGGTTAAGGCAGCATTGCAGCATGGCGGGCTGTGTGGTGGCAGCTTTGGTTGACAGATAAATGATCATCAGACGCTCAAACTGCTCCAGGAGCTGCTCAGCCATTGGGTTCCCTGTACGCTGGGCCTCCTGCCAAGTCACCTGGAGCCGATGGAGAGACTGATTCATCTTCACCATCTGCTCATGGAGTCTGCGCATACACATTAACCATGCGCATAGGTGCGTGGACACAAACAGAACAAGAAAACATGAGTTAATGCTGACATATGGTGCTAACATGAGGAACATACAGTACATTACATTTCTGTGAAACAAAAACTCTTTAATTTCTTTATGGAAGTTATGTTGGTGCTTCTTTGAAGGTACCTGTGGAAGCCAAGATGCAGGGTGAGTTGTGTGAGAATGAGGTTTTCAGTTAGCAGGCTGTAGGACTGTGCAGACTCTACTGGCTGCTGTGGAGGCACAGGAATCAGACAGGTTTCCTTGTCGAGTCCTGGTATAAGAGATGGAGGATAATTTGGTCATAAAATTTAATATATACTATTGAGAAATCCTGCTGCTTTTAAGAAAACCGCTACAAACCCACTTATAAAAGATTATTTCATATTTTTCTATATTTTAAATGGTGAAAGGGAAGGTTTACTGACACTCATTTTGACAAATATTAACCTGTTGCATGAACATTGCGATTGCGCCTCTCTTCTTCGCTCAGCTCTTTGAGGGCGCAGTAGGTGGGGTTGAAGGTGAGAAGTTTGGGCGAACGCGGCTTGCAGAATGGCTGGCACAGCTTCAGCAGCGCTGCACCCAAGTTTAAAAAGAATGCATCTGAGGCGTACATCTGGGAGAAGATCTCCGGCATCTGATTAGCCCATATCTTAGTACGGCCAGCATTAGCTTGCAGACAGCTGCCCAACCACGAGAGCAGCAAGTGGCGCGTCTCACCAGATCGCTGGAGCAAGTTTTTCAATATCTGGTGCAGCTTGTCATGAAACTGGCCCATAAACTGCAACACAAGGACAGTAAATATAATTAGCCCCGAGAGACCTGTAGATTGACCACTGGTATTTTTTGAAAAGGAAACAAGACAGCAATAGCAAATTAAAGAGGATCTGTCTACCTGGTGGATGTTGGCCTCTTGGACCTTTGTCTCTTGGGCACTGGAGCGGGAGGGGTTCAGGAAGTAGCCATGTCCCTCTACCACACCTGGGGTTTTCAACAAGCACGAGATACTCAACACTGTTCCCAGGAGGGTCTTCTGGTACTGTAAACCATTAGCTGGATCTTTGGGCTGAATATGTTCCACCAATACCTTGGAAAACCAAAACAGGACAGTTCAAACAAAAAAAATTAGAAAAATTACACACTGTGAAATGTTATGTCATTACTGTATATCAGATTATGATTCTGTCATTGCTGTATATTATTGTATGTCACTGATCAGTAGCGACAACAAGCACTGAAATTGGAAGTTCCTGCACTCCTGTATGTCTCCTGACCTTGGCAATGTCTTTATTGTGGCTGAAGTAGAGCAGAACATCCAGGTAGGAGTAGAGAAGAGGCTGGCACAGGTCCAAATCTTTGATGCGCCCCTGGAAGATATCAAACACCGGTACCATCACCTCCTCGAAGGTACGCACCTCCTGGTCGGAGAGTATACCAGCAATGACCTCCTCCACAAACTCAACCACCTCGTCTGGCTCTGCAACACAGTGACTTTGTAAGAAACCAAGAAGAGAAAACTCAAGGCAAAGCTTAACCAAAGACAACAAGAGAGATAACAAGACATAAGTGAATGAAAGGGAAGAAACAAATACAGGTGTCATGAAGTAGTCAGGTTTAAATGGGCCCAATCCTGAACCTACGTGCTCCACTGAAACCCTCCAGCAGCAGGTCCAGAAGCTGTTCATAGATATTCTGGCTGATGTAGATCTCTGGGGTGAGTAGAACTGTCCGTGTGTTAGAAACTGTCAGGTTCTTACAGCGAACGGCAAAGGACAGCAACTTCTCTGGTACCTTCGTCACCTGGTGCACATATAATCAAGTCACTGAATTATCCAAGAGTATGGGTCATTTTTGTTTTCAAATTACCAAGCATAGTCTTTTAAGAACTGGCAGCCTATGAAAATAGCTGCATAAAAGTGCTACAATCATAGCACAAAACAATGCTACAGTCCAGTAGGACAAACTCGCACCTCTTCTTTGGCCCTCTGGTAACAAGCAAAAAGGTAAGGGATGGCATTCTTCTCTCCAGCATCACGGTCAGCAGACAGGTTAACTGTGCTGGATGAGGTCATGTACATGAGGTGGTTTCCTGGCTCTAGCAGCAGCAGACGGTTAAACAGAGCCTGAAAAACCAAGTGAAAAATCACAGATACAAATCAGCCAAATCAGATGTTACATATCTGCTTACTCACCCACATAAGCAATGAAAAGCAGGAAAATATTCACATCAGTACATGTTTTGCAGTTCCTTAAATTCCTCTATCCGTTTCTTAGATGCTGCATCTGATGAATGGTGCCCTTAAACTTGCTTAAAGGTTGCCATTTCTTCACCCATTGAACCAAATATTTTGCAGTTTACTGAGAGGAAAGAAACAACACATTGGAAGGATTGAGCAATGACATAGGAAAATGTTGACATCTGACCTGCTCTATGTTGTCCATGTCCAGCCAGTCCTGTCCATCCAGATCTGCAGCCATCTCTTCCAAGTAAACACAGCGAGGAGGGATCCCATTACCTCCTCTCAGACTGGGGTCACCTAGGGGTGAGAGGAAAACCACAGTCCATCAAACAGTCTGTTAAAATTATATTATTCCACCGATGAAGCTTCTACCACTTCAAGTATGAATACTGGACAATTTATAGAAATAAATCAAGAGCATCAGCGTCAACACTGGAATAAATAAAACAGGGGAAGATTAATACACAGCATGTATTTACTCTGGTTTATTTCAGACTAAGTTGTTAGAGGAATTCATTGAACACACTCCACGTGAAATGGAGTGTGTCTGGTGTGTCTGGCATGCCTGGTGCCTTAAGCAGTGTGAGTGTGACCCAGCCATTTCACAGTGAGACTTCACTGTGTTCGAGATCTTTATATTGTTTGGAAGGTTGCTGAGTCATTTGCTGCAGCATTTACTGGAAACTTAAAATTTGACTCTAGACAGCTAGATGCATCCAATAATACTACAAAGAATGACAGAACAGATTGCGCTACTACTGAAGGACAACTACAGTTGGTTAAATGGCGGTTAAGTGATCAAACGCTTGTCTATCCCCCTGTGTAATTTCCTTATGAGATTGAAGCAGGTGAAAATGGTTTTCTGGTAGTGTGAAAGGGTCAACATAGATTATCGGACCTGACTCTGCAAACCAGTGTCACACTTAAGAGTTACAAAAGGACTGCTGCTTGCTTATGTAGTCCTACAGTTGCAGTAAGTTCACAAGATATTGAACAAAGTACTTGTGTTGTGTGTAATCATCTCTACCATCTATCATTTTGAATTTCTATGATTTAATGGAGGGCAGAGTAACTGCTTCTACTGGTGTTCAAATACAAGAGTTTAAGCCGTGACAGTGTCTCTTATTAATGGGTCCAACTTGTACTTAATAGATCTTGTCCTACATACACATGCTGTATAAAAGGGGAATAAATTAGAGATCAATGTCCAGCCCACTTTTCTACATTTACTTACTGTTGTCCAGAGTAATGAGGAATATTCGCTGGATCATGTGATTGACATTGAGCTGTTCACACAGCTCCTGCCGTGACCGGAAGGAACGGCTGATCTCAGCCACAGAGTCGTCATTGTCATCAACGCTGTCTGACACAGAGTTTTCTGACTCTGAATGGCTCTCTCCTGAGTCCTCCACTATGACACAAGAAACAGTGTAAATTGCACATACAAGAAAAAACACGGATGCTTCTCTAACACTGAAAATATGTTCTATATGTGTGTTTTGTTATGTACTGCATTTTGACTTTGAGATCCCTGAACTGGTCCACATTAGTACTGACTATACTTCTTATTAAAGGATTGCACTAGCACTGATAACTCCACTCACATGGCGGTTCAGCAGACAGTTGTTGTGGTTTCTGGCCTGATGCAAACTGCTTGGCATCAGCCAGTGAGCTGAAGAGGGCAGCGAAGGGGTTGCAGGAGATGTTCTGGTTGTTGTTGCCCTGGTCAGTCATCTCACTGGGGCTCAACGTTCACTCCATCCAAGATCCCAGCCTTAAGGAACAATGACACCACAACTAAGTGACAAAGTAACAAGACTTGCAATGTCCAAGTAAGGGACCAAGTACAATTAGTAAACGACATCATCGTCAGTCTCCATCATTGTTGCACAATGACTGACAGGAGACATTTCCTGTTTCTGTATCTCATTTTCTGCGTGTTACAAGGGCATGCTCCACTGTTTCCATCTGTTGGAAACTAGGATTTTTCCTGCCAACTTCCTCCTCACCATACCAACTCCACCTAGGACTTAACGCCTTTTTAAATGCCTTTTTTCCGGCTGATCCCATACTATTTTCACTCTTGATCGATTTTTTTCGACACTATTATTTCTTCATCTGACAAGATTAGAAACTTTTGGCCTGACATTTACAAAAATGGGAATCAGCAAAACAACTACTCCAGCTTTCATGTTGACAGGGAGCAGTTATCATATGGACTGACTGTCATTAACGGTACGCTTGCTCAGTGCTCACCTCCTCTTCGGTTTACCGTTACAATGACTTGTCACGGTTAACGTTACCTGTCAGTCTTCTTCAGCCCTGAACAGTCTGAACTTGTGCGACTTTATGAAGCCAGTCTTTACCAGCTCAACTTTCAAAAATGTCACGTCACCTGTTAAGCAATTTAATGGCAGCTTTACCTCCTAGACGCTATTTAGCTAACTAGCTAGCAGGGTTAGCTAGTAGCAGTGACGGTCCTGCATCAGGGCTAGTTAGCTAGTTAGCTTGCTTGTTGAGTAGCGAGCTGTCATGGAGTCACTATGACTCTATTTCTGTCATGATTTTATAAACCGACACGGGGATTTCGTGTATTATCAGTCTAAATAATGTATACAAACGATAAAGAAGGCTGTCGTACCTGTTTGACGGGAAGAAGCGCGTGATTTGGATTAAAAAACGCTTCTACGAAACCAGTGTCAGTTCCTCAGTAAATTGAAATTGTAAACGTCATCAAAATGAGACGCAGGGTCTGCTTTGCTGAGTAACTTTTTACAAAACATGAAAACATTTGAAGCCGTTCAATAGAACAACGTCTCTCGGTGACAGTGACACACATGGCGAAGTTATGTAACTCTAAATAAGAGTAATAAGGATTAATCTTGTAGTTTTTACGTTTACGTTCGACTTCCAATAAATATTTGCGAATATTGGAATAATTCTTGGCGTTTATGTAGGAAAAAAGATAAGAAGTGTCAGGTAAGGTAGTATAACTACTAAATTTAATGAAAAAGAAATAATAGTGATAAGATTTTTCCGTATTTGTATCCAGAACTGAATTATTGTTATTTATTGTTTGTTTGTTCAGGACCATCTTTTTTTCCTTTCTTACCTCTTATCTTAATTGTGTGCACTGGATGTGCAAGGTCACTTGTCATTTCAGCTACATCTGGTTTGTCTGTGATTATTGTCTGATGTTTACTGACCGTCAGCAGAGGGCAGCAGCGGCCTGCGGCTCTGACTGGGTCTCATTTGACCTGCAGTGTCATTTGTCCTGAGTTAAAGTAATTAAATATTTGGAGATGAGCATTATGTAAAATATATATATATATATATATATCAGTAGTAAACATAAGACTATTTTCTGATGTCATAATAGAGTACAATGAAACAAGCGTTTGAATTCAAAGCTGTGATGTACTTTTAATGTATGTATTATGTATTTAAGAAATGTGGTGTCTCCTATGTATTTGCTTTGTGATATGAGTGCAGTGTGCTCAAAAATACTCCTTCTTTACTTGCTCATAGACTAAACACATACTACAGTTGTGACCCATTTCAAAAAATGGTCTGACTTTCCTGCAACTTTTTCCGTACTGCTATCAAACTCGTTTTCACATCATACAGTACTGAAGATTCTCACACACAGCTGGAGAGGAAGTGAACGTGTTCGTTAAATACATTAAAGCAGAAATCTAACAGAGACACAGAGTGATAATCTCATCTTTTTTACCTTCATTTTTAGCATGTAAAAAGCAGGGGATATTGGACTGGATGGCAAATGTCTTGAAACTCATGTAAAGCTCTTTTTCTCCAAATCAGAGTTATGTGAATTTTGCAAAGCAGGCATTCCAGCAGTCAGTGATGTAATCGTCACATCACTGCTATTGATCTTTGACTCAAATTAACTCTACCACTGTAAATGAGATCTCTCCAGTTCATTTTCAATAATTTCATCACAATCCGAAGCAACAACACCACTAAACGTCTGAAATGTCAAGGAGGTTGAATGTTTTGTGAACGAAGCACTGAGCATATCTCCAGTTTTTGAACAATGCAGACACTTATTTTCAATTTGTGTATTTGTCAAACAATCTCAATCCTTTTGGCCAGAGCTGCATTTTGATATTGTACAGGAGAAAATCTGTTGAAACTCAAAATTTTTCAGTTCTTTATTCTGTTGTGTTTCCTTGATCAAGTTCTCTTCATGAGACAAAAGAGGACGGGAGTGGAGAACGTTTATAAGACTGATACACTGATGCTTTTCTAAAACTTTGTCACCTTGAGTAAATTAACACAAACTGAAGTTTTGCAAAATTAACCAGCAATCATTTCTGAAATGGTCAGTCAGACAGCTTGGGAGACAACACAGTTTGTGCTAAGCAGCTTTAATATTGAACACTGAGTCACAGAACACATACACGGACATGCGCCACACAAAGTACACCAAGTCATCATTCAGAGAACATATTTGTTTTTTTACTCAAAAGACAAACAAAAATGCAGTTATAAAAAATAACAGCTTTCTTGGTGTACATGAAAACATAGCATTTCGTATACAATCAGCAGTTTTACATATTTAGCTTTTGAGTAAGATTGACAGTAAAAATGCAACTTCTCTCATCCAACTTGGTACGTAAAGACAAAATTCAGCACAATGACAAATTAACATTTTGATCGTTTATGTTTGGATCATAATCCTCTTTTATCTGTGACGTTAAATAATCTGAACAAAGACTCTCCACTGATCTACATCTATCATGTAACACCTTATAAAGTCTCAGACACGCATTCACATTCTCAATAATACGAATATTACAAAATAAGGCACAATATTTACAGTCTCAAGCAAACATGTAGTTCTGTGAAAACGTTAGTGTTTCAGGTTGTCACAGTTTATATTTTAGGAAGGCTCAGCCTCTCGGTGAAATGCGTACAACCAAATGTCTATGTGACGAGTGCTTGTCCAAAGAGACTCTGTTGTTCATCACTGAATTAAAAGTGTCTTTATGGCTTCTTTTCACCATACATGATGTTCAGGAAGGTGCAGCACTCAGTGTCCATTATTTGCCATACTGCACACCATTCCCACGTCTTAACCAGTCCCTCCAGGGGGACTGGCTTTTGTCCTGATTAACATCTGAACTCCACGTGGAGGAGGAGGAGGAGGGCTGGCGTGTAAAGGTGGAGGCCGTCCTGCTGGGCCTGCGGAAGAAGGACAAGCCGTTGGACGTGGATTTCTTCGGAGGAAGCTCCGACTGCTGCTGGGACCTGAGTTGCTGGTTGATGATGATCTGGATGTCGTCCTGAAGAAGAGTGGAAAGGAGGAGGAAATGAGCAGGAAGCTTGAGGAGCAGGGACTCAGTCTGGTGTTTCACGTTGGGCAAGAACAGCATTTCAACATGGCCCTCGAATCATTAAAATTAAATATGTGGTATCTGTATCATATTTAATTTATTTATATTATTTATACTTCCATCAAATTAAAAGTATTTTTATGTTCTTATAGGATGAGTCTGGCTACAGTAGTAGACCGTCTGCCTCTCATACCAGTCTGTATCTGTACCTATGTTTATTGTCCATTATTTTGTATTAGAAATCAAAAGGAATATTTTAACAGATTGTCTTTTCAGTGAATGATTTTAAGCATATTTCTGCTAAAAAAAAAAAAAAAAGTCTCCAGAAAATGTTTTCAGTGTTTTGATTCTAATATTATCTGCATCATATTCATCAAAACACAACAGATCAGACCCTCTGGCAGATGGCTCGGCTTGGCATAGTGACTCAGCAGCAGAAGGACTCGTAGACAAAGACACCTGCCGTTCATATCCCCTCACACTGACAAGGCTGAGATACATCCATCTCCGAATTATTGCTAAAGCTGCAGACAGCATACCTCAGAAATGAATTTTTCATCAGTTACGATGCAGACCTTAAAGGTGTAAATCAAATGTATTGTTTAGAGATTTCATGACGCATGACATTACAGATTCTAAGGACCTTTGTGGCAAAAAGACAGCATGAGAGATGATTTGTGGAGTTTGGGATTCAGACTAGATGGGATGGACAAAAAAGCTTTATAGAAAAACCAGGGACAGCACCTGCCAGGCCTCCAGTTCCTGCGACAGCTCAAGTTTACGCTGGATGGCTTCTAATAACTGGTTGTTCAGGGACATCATGTCGTTTTTACTTCTCACCAACTCGACCTCCATCAGGTTTTTCCTACCAAGAAATGTCAAAAAACCTGTCAGTCACATCACAGTCATATATCATGCTCAAAACTCGTCTTACTAAAAGTAATTAGTGTTTAATTGATTTTTTTTATGAATATTTAACAAAACAGAATT
Source organism: Scatophagus argus (assembly GCF_020382885.2). NCBI lineage: Eukaryota > Metazoa > Chordata > Actinopteri > Scatophagidae > Scatophagus > Scatophagus argus. Next base: position 14,190,349 of record NC_058497.1, on the reverse strand, counting down.
GAATCTGCAGAATTGTTCAAGATAAAAGTCAAGAACAGCAAACAAACCTGAATAGAACCTGAATATTCTGAGTTATACTTTAGATTGAGAAACATAATGAAGAATATTGGGCCTCTCACTTGGCTATGGCTTCATCCCGGTCTCTGATGGCCTGTTGGACGACTTCAGCCTGCTCCTGCGCCCTCTGGAGATTGTGTTTCAGCTCGGCGTTTTCCTGCTGCAGTTGGACGTTCTGTAGGGAGAAGAAATAAACTGAACTTATCCATCACTGTTGTTGTACTTAAGCGGTTTCTGCCACAACATAGGAGCCACAACATAATTAATGTTTTCTTTAAACTTTCTTTTTCTTTACTTCATTAAATCTTTTAATTCCTCTGTGCTCATACAACAAGCCAGTTTGGGTTCAGAATTGCTGTATTCAACAGCCTTGTTAGTACTTGGAGTTTTTTGGACAAGACAGACATGCATATGTTTTGCCTGCTGATGAGTTAAATTGCAATTTATCACAAAAACAATAAACATCATGTGACTGAATGACACCTAAAGATATTTTGATGTAACTTGGGAACAATTCAGGTGTTACATTTGGCCACACACTTGATTTACAACTCAACCCAATTAAAGGTGGTAGCAATCAATAATTCTGAGGTGATAAATAACCAAACTTGAAAACAAAGCGTGGACAACCAACTCTACGTCCTGAGTCACAGCCGCCCCGAAGGCCGGTATCCAATCAGCCAAATCTCAACATAAAGGGCCTCTATCGACATTACTCCTCCCTGACAGATATGTTTGACGCTGGGTTACCTGATCTCTCAGCTCCTGTGCTGCACTCAGATTCCCACACTGATCACCCGTCCTGTCGACAAAAGCACGATTCAGCTCCTGGGACGGAGACATTAACAAAGAGATCAGGTGACGGCTGTGCATTCACAGAGATTTACACCAAAAGGAGTTTCTGTGGCACTGGCCTGTTTGCATGGTGCTCCAAGGAGAGGAGGAGGATGGGCAGGAATATTCAGTTACAGTGATAAACACCTGTCACTGGTCTGAACTGAATGCGCCATGAGACTAAACTGAAAAATTGTATATGCTTGCCCGTGGCAAATAGAGGCTTAGCAAAGCATGTAAGCTATTAATTACAACAGTTCACTGGCATCCATGGTATAAACAAGGACACACAGTCCTTCAGGGTAGTTCAGTGGGTCAACACAACGGTGCTCTAACTGCCACTAGAGGGTAGAGACGAAACAGTGAATAAATGGATGTGGATGGATATGGTACAGTATGTGAGAAGGCTACTTTCTAGAGCTGTGCTTTTTGTGCAGTGATAGATTAAAAAGAAACACAAATGCATAATCAAATTAAAAAAGCAGAAAATGCGCTGCACTGTTTCACAAATGTACACATCTTTAGTATACAGCTTATGCTCTATACTTTGTTTCTAGCCTTTATCCATCTATCAAATTTATTCATCAACCTCAGAACACACAGCACAAATGTATACTCTACAAGGGTAAAGCAAAATGATTCAAAATGGCTGCAGTGTGATATTCCTGTTGTTCTTTTGTTTCAAACCAGGTCAGCCTTTAACCGTGTACTTCCTCTCCTTCCCTGCTGCTCACCTGAGGGCTGGATGCCTGTGCCAGGGTTTGAGCTGCTCCCTTCAGCTGGTGCAGCATGGCCTGCAGGTCCTCCTGTTGATCCACGACCTCTGACCTCCCTGCACTGCTCAGCTGACGGGTCAGCGGGAGCAGTAACTGAAGGATGGACTCCATTTCTTGCTTCATCTGAGCAGAACAGGAGAGGAGGAGTTAACTTACTTAACACTGAAGCGTTTAGTTACCCTCACAACACCACTGGTATAGCTCGGAGGATGTTGCTGTGTATTTGGCCTACATTAACACAGCTGGTGTTTCTCGCTAACTCATCTCTGACACAACAAACTGGGCCAAAAACAAAGCACTTCTTTCCTCTTCAGCATGACACATGGACTCTTTATGTACATTACACACTTGAGTGACATCAAGCATTTACACACTGGGAGGTGCACGGATTACCTCATCGCTTTATTGAACTTCCTTGAGTCAAATATATCACATGATAACAGTGATCTCAGGAGAACTCAACAAAGATATCTTAAAGGTTAATTTTGATATGGTGGGAGTTTATCATATAATACCTTAAAATAAGTTTCCAGTAAAGGGACGCTGAAATCTGTAAAGCGAGGAAACTGTACTACAATGTGTCTATGACAAACAGGAAATGTAGTGAGTGACTCATGTGTGTAGTTATATAGCCCATTTTCCTGCTCGAACAAAACAAAAACAGTAGACAGAGAGTGAGAATTAAAAGACCTGGCTTTACTGTCAGTTTTCCTGTTTTCCTGTTAGGACATAATTCAAATTTGTGCAACAAGCTTTTTTGTAATATTTCCTTGTGGCATCTTCACTTTGAAAATCAGGGGCTTCGCACTTTCTCCTCACAGAGTGTGTCCTTGCGTCAGACAGAAGTCACACTGTCAAAGAGGACTCGCACAAAATGTTCTGTCAGCATGTTCCTCTCACTGCGGCAACACTTACACGTTTCCTAAGATTCAGCTTATAGTTTCTCTGGTGCCATTACTGTGTTATCTCACTGAACATGTCTCTCAGGAAAGACTTTGTTTAATATTCTTGTTTCCAGTCGTCACAGGAAAACAATTTTCCCTCCATAATATGGAGATAAAGTCAGTGTAGTCGGCCCCAAACTAAACTATTCTGGTGTTTCTGTCAGTTAGAGTACAGACTTTAACTTGAAGCCTCTCTGGCTTGTGGTCAACGCTTGTGTCTGCTGTATTTTTCAGATGAACTATGAACTTTCTCCTTCTGGGCAGAGACTTTCTTTCATTACGGTTACTCTGCAGCATGAGACGTCTATGAAAGCACATCAGACTGATATTGATAAAATCCTCTCAATCGATTTCAGTCTCATTTTAGATCATGACATATGTTGTACATTTTCTGGACAACTGAAAAAGAGTTTACGGATAAAATAACAACAGATGTAATCTTTCCTATCATCTCGTAGTGCATATTGTCATATCGTCCTTAACCACCATCAGCTGCAGTAGAGATGAGGAGCTTTTCGCAGACGCCTGGTACCCTCACTTCTTTCTAACTCATCACGTCCAGATTCGTTTCATTTTCAGACTTGTAGTCTGAAAAGACATTCAGTATCACCCCCCAAGACCTATAAACCTTTACCGTTTTTTTTTTTTTTTTTTTTTTTTTTTGGCTTTAATCTTAAATGAGTGTGATTGAATGAGGATTTGGGGGATGAGGATTAACCAGCTCAGAATTTTCCCAGCCACAACCATTACTCCTTCTCTCCTAACACCATATTGTGAGTCATCACTCCAGTATCACGACCTTTGAACACCTTTTTGGTGTTATGAAGGTATGTCAGTAGACAAATCTATTTTTAGCAATGCTGCACACCTATCTTATATACTGTATATCTCGAGGAAATCGTGTATTTGGTGAGAACTATGTTTAGCCACAGATACTTCGGTACTTTGAGTGATTATTTCTTGTACAAGCACAGGGCAGTCAGGATTGGTTCAAACTAATCTACAGGTGTCCATGTTCACTGTCATGAAGAAGCATGTCAGCCAGTGCAGCAGTGTGGCCCACTGATGTGTTATTAATAGATTTTGGACAACAAAATGCACAGACAACTAAGCTGTATCAGACTTTGGCTACATACACTACTGGTTTAAAACACTGTAGTCTGATCGTGTTAAAGACTGTTCTACTACCTCCTCTTTGCTGAGTCCCAGCTCCGCTGTCTCCAGGCTGCTCTCCAGCTCGGACAGCAGGGAGGCGTCTCTGTGGCTCCTGGTTTCCTGCAGGGACAACTCCTCCTGAAGGTCCTCCACCTGGGCCTGCAGCTGCTGTGAACGACCCCGTGCTGCCTCCACCTCCTGCCACGCCTCAGCTAGCTGAAAACACAAGGAGGTGAGTATATATTCATGTATACACACACACACACGAACATGAAGACAAAACCCACAGGCACAAATGTGAGGTTAGCAACAAACGCAATACATGATAAAGATTAAAATAACACAACATTATGAAAACTCAGATGATACTGGTGATAAACGAGATGGATATGAAAAGGGATTTTATCCAAGGCCTATGTGCTTTATAAAAAGCTGCCACGAGACACTAGTACAAACATTTCCACTTCAGCATTCACAACGAGAAAAATCCTGACGTGCCAGATTCCAGCCTCCGGCCCAACATGAGCCTAGACGAACATGAGTGGAATCCAGAATTGCGAGTGAAAGTTACAATGACGGGGATGAGGTGATTGTTTAGCAATGCTTTCCAAAATCCCGCCGAAACCCAGGCCGTCAGACCAGGAGCAGAAAATCCCTTTGTTATTGAGGCTCTCTCATTCATGCACCAAAGTGCACTGAGCCATTTTATGTGGGCTTGTCTGTGTGTGTGTTTCAGGTACGTCGTCTACCTGCTGGCTGTGCTGCTGTTTGAGTTGGTCTTGCAGCGCCAGTCGTGTGTGTAAAGAAGCCAAACTCGCCCTCAGCTCAGTGTTTTCTTGGCACAAACTCTCCAAACGCCCCTCCAGCGCCTGCTCCCTCTGGGTGAGACGAAGCACCTGGAAAAACACACACATCTTAAATATGAGAAAAAAAAAAGCTATGTCTCCCCTGGTTAACTCCCATCATCCCATCCTATCAGTCCACCAGCGTTGGTATCTGTGAGTGTTTAGAGGGGAGCAGAAAATATTTTGGATGCTTTTGGACTTTATTCTTCCTGAAAAGACATTTAATGTGAGAATGTTCCTTCGGATTTCTATCTTGAAAACAAGTAACCAAATGCATTTGAGAGTGCATAAACCATTTGCCAGAATCCCCTCAGCTTTGTTTATCAGGAGGCTTGGACTTGCACCGGGAAGCTTTGCTGACTATACATGATTTTGCTGAATAGTTAAAATTAATGATGTCTACTGCCTTGTACATATTCTGTGCAGGCTGGTTACCTGCTCCCTCATGGCACTGATCAGCTCCTCATCCTGCAGCCTGTTGTGGCTTCCTTTTTGTTGGAGCTCCTGTTTTAGAGCCTGCAGCTCACTGGACATGGCTCTCTCCACCTCCATTGCCTACACACAAACACGCAACAGAGAGACAACACAAAAGCATGACATTCAGTGGTGGAATACAAGAAAAGTGAGATGTGGCTTTTGAATTTGCTGGACGGCCCTATTTGTGCTTTTTTTGTTCACTTTTAGACATGAAGAAGGCTTTACGGGGAGATTTAAGCACAGAAAAAGTTCACTCAGTCAAGAACTCTAACTAAGAAAAGTGGAATCATACGTTTGTGTTAGTCAAATTGAAACTCCACAACAAAGCTCGCCTGAGGCCTGGGCTTTGAGAGAACTGAGACCATAATCTTAAATCTAAAAATAACCAAATATATAGCATGAGGTTCCTCTGAGGTAAAATCCTGTAATATAGACCCAGATGAGAAGAAGAAAAATATGATACCGCTCTGGAAGGTAGGGATTAGGTGACTGAAATTAAATGTGTCTTTTATGCTGCGGGCCACACAACATAACAAGAATGAGACATGGTTTTCTGTACCGTCTTGTAGTTGCAACATGTCCCCAAGCTCTAAACGGAAAATCTGAGGGATCATAAGATGATCAAAAGGGGAAGGAAAAAAAAACTACTTTCTTCTTTCCGCTATTTGTTGTTTGACATAAAGATATTTTCACCACTTTCTTCAAAGTATCTGAGAAGGATAAATCACATTGTGATTGCAACAACACGCAGCAAAATAATGAACAGTCCTGCTGCGGTTTCATGCTTTTCAACCTGTCGATTCCTGATTGCAGTAACCAGCCAAGAAATGTGGCCACCGAGGTGGCTAGCAAACATGGATATAAACCATATAGGATGTAAAATGTAAAAACTGGTTTTGGAAATGATTTATGTGGCAGGAAATGCATTCAGCATGTTGTCAGGCCTCGAATATAAATGCAATGTATTTTGGTGAAAAACTTTGAATAACTTTGATGTGCTATTGTGCCAGTTCTGAAGCCCCAGTGAACACAACAATCCATCAGCCTCCCAGTCCACCCCACCCCATCCTGGACCTTCAGTTCCCCTTACTCAGCAGTTCGGCGGGCTGCTGTCAGGTCCCATCACAACTACATAATACAAGATGAAAGGCCGGCCTCCGCGGCAGATGGAGCAGAGGACATCTTGGTCTCTTGTGTGACATCATCAGACCACAGTGTGTCGGTGGATAAACTTGGAGGGGACGGCTTGTGTGTACGTGTCTGCAGGAGCGCGCAGGGGAAGTGAGGCAGGCGTGAGGACTAAAATTAGTGGCAAGTGTGTTTGTGTGTGACGAGATTAAAGCAGGCACTGATGGTCAAAAACAAAACGTAGCATGCAGACACACTATGAGGAGGAGATGTTTTGCGGGGGGGGGCTTAAAGATGAACGTTTGCCTCCGTGAGTCGTCATTACAGCCAAATCGTCTTGTCAATACGGGGCCCCTTCCACAATAGAGGCAGCGACCCACTGACAATCACCAAAACAGAAGTGGAAGCAGGACGCTCCATTTGGTAGAGACACAAAGATGATATCCCCTCACACGGCCCCACCGAGCCTCAGGCCCTCACCAGTCCAAACACTGAGGCATCCAACAGCTGACTACCCAAGCTACAGCCGAGGCCCTCAGGGAGCACACAGAAAAGACGGCTTTCCCCTGGGACGGTGGGCTGTTGGGGTATGAGGGGCAACATCAAAGGAGCAAATGAAAGATTTATATCTCTCCCCAATGTATATTGTCTTTCCCTTTCTTGACTGTGAGCTGCGTGATGCTTGTAAAGGGAACAGAGGTCACGCCTCGATTCAGGCATCTCCTTTTACAATAACGGAAATCTACAGTGAAGGATTTGTCACAGTCTTTCCAATAACACGCTGACGACCCACAGCCGGGAGGGAAGGTGAAAAAGTGACACTGGATGGAAAGCAAGGGATGAAGAGGTGGCAGATAAGAAGACTTTCCTTCCCTTAATTCCTGGGCTCCATTTAGACTATGAATGCCAAAAAAAACAAACAACTAACAAACAATCAAACAGACAAAAAACAGCAACTATTTCATGGTGGAATGTTTTCAGTGAAAACATGCGTCCTGCTTTCGGGTTGATGAACTAAATACGTTTGGGATTTGTGTTCTTGGTCGGACAAGATGGTTGATGGCACTGTGTTCAACAGGTATTTTCCATGATTCTCTCAGACTTTATTGCCAAAATGATTAATCAAGACGTTAAAAGACAACAATCAACAACCTCTCTCACTTCTGACTGAATGAATGTGGGACTCATTTTTAGGAATTTATTTATCTTTTAGCTGGGCATACCTGACAAAAACAAAAACAGTTCACATATTTTTCTTTTTTGAAAGTATGACAATCAAAATTCTTTTGCTAATGAACTGTGATCGAGTACCTGGTGCTCCTTTTAATGTCGCTTCTATCAATGTGTCCTGTTTGGATGTGAAATGTTGTGTTGTTCATGTACCCAAAGGCAATTTTCTTTGCATTTCTTTGCACACAAAAGGTGGACAAACACAGTTTTTTTTTTCCTACTCTAATTCCTACTCACATACTGAACAAGAGTAGATGGAGTAAACATTTGATAACCAAAGCTGTGAATGGCTAACTGTTAAAGTTGGTTTCACTTGACACAGGTCCAAACCCGTGTCCTGAACGTACCTTTCGGGATACGTTATCTCATTTATCCTTCTTTTAGTGTAAATAACTAGCTGGTTCTCCAGAGTCCCACTGAATAAATGTAATCGTTAAACATTACTGAGTGATCAGGCACAAAGATAAACTTATTGAGTATTTTCACATTGTGTGTTTCGAGAATAGGAACGACAACCTGTGTTGTGTCAAATGTGATGGGAAGAAAAACACGCCGACGTCACTCCACACTCCCTCGTACTTTACCTTTCCTGTCACTGTCTAAACAGCCAGCGCTGAACCATGTGATGATCTGGCACACGTCAACATTGTTTTCATGCATCTGCTTCCCCCTCACACCGTTGCTGGCGAACGAGATGAATTCTTTCTCTGTGTCGGGTTTCTGTGGTGCGACACAGACGCTGCAGATTCCCGTCATGCTCTGGTTACACTCTGAGAGTACAGAGTGTCAAGCTCTTCATTATAAGTAGACTCGCAATCCGTAAATGATTGTTTTTTTCCTTTTTCCTTTTTATAAACATGTGAAAATGAATCTCTGCTTCCTATTACATGCAGGCTACTTTGGGACACAAATTAACTAAATCTCTATGAAGAGCTGAAATATTTACCATATGGTACCAAATGTGAATATTTGCTGATTTTCTTCTTTTCTTAAGTTTTCAAATACAGCAAACTGAATATCTTTAGGTTTTCTTTTGTTGGTCAGACACTTGAAGTCTCTGGAAGACATCATCTTAGGGAAGTGGTAACTTGTGACTTGTCACTATATTCTTGCCTTGTCAGGACACACAGAACAAAATCCTGTACAAACACCACAGACGTACAGACACAACTCACCGGCACAGGCAGCGGCGCGACGGACGCAACAGCGACCTTCACCCCGTCAGACATGGAGCGCCTCCACACTCTTTCTTTCTCCAACACACTCATTCTCTTCTCTGGCTTTTACAGCCACACAGAGTCCAGAGTTACCCACATCTGATGCCAGACAGCCAAGTAAAACATTTTTCTGCACTTCCTGCTCCTTGAACAGCCTGAACAGAGATAGCACCTTTTATCTAAATTGACTTTTTCCTGAACTTCTCGGAGTCTGTTTGCCTCAGTAAGTCTTTCAGGTTGGCCACCGAGGAGAGAAAAAGACGTACATTAGTTCCTTTTTCTGTGGACCTTGACTCATGGGAGGGAGCAAACTGCAGTCTGGATTCATTTTTAACTTTGCCAGTTCAGTTTTGCTGCTTGTTTCGAAACAACACGCAAAAAGCTGCTCTGCGAAGAAATCGGTCATGTTTAATGGAATACATCACCACCCTCGTGTTCAGTAAAACATTCCCTACTTATTACTTATCTCAAGCTGGAAAAATACTCAAGGTTGTCCAGCTGCATGATTCAATCACCTCCTCAAGGTTAATTGCTAAAAGGCTGTAAATTATGTAACCAGTTTGATCTTCATTCCAGTGTGCACTTTAGTTGAACAATGAGGATCATAAATATCACATCATATTTGACCATCTGATAATGATTTGAGTCAGCTGTTTGTTGCCAGTGATTTTGTCCATTATGCCATACAAGTATTTTGGAATATCTAAAAGTTGAACTGGATCTGGTTAAACAGTTTATAATGAGCTCATATTTGTTTCATCTACCAATTTTCCTTCCTCAATTAATATTGATTAATGGTTACAAAACGTTATAGAAATTGTGAGAAATGTCTTCAGATGTGTCATTTTCTTCAACCAGCAGTCAGGAAACAGAGAGGAGAGGAAAATCATTTTCTTTTGCTCAAAAACTCAAAAAGGATTGCAAATTTATTTTTGGCTGATAAGTTATTCAATTAATTGTTCAAAGCTCCATTTTAATGTGTTAACAGATACGCATCGTACAGGACCTTTCCATGCTTTCCTCTCTCTGTCCCACATCTAAAACCAAATCACGGCGTCTCGTTTACATATCATTTCCATTCTGCTGCACACCAACACTGACCCTTTGCCTGAGGGCATCAACTCAGACTTTGTTTCATGGCTACTGACTGACAACTTCCACCTAACTTCCCTGCTCAGGTGAAAAAAATGTCTTCTGTTAAAAGTGAGCATGTTGTCATGGCCTTGCTCTACAAATTGTGAGTCTATAACCAGCCTGAGAGTTTGGCCTTCAGACACACATCAGACTAAGTCACATTGATACCGGAGTTGTTGTCTGCAAAGGACACTGAGTTTCAGCAAGTGGATTGAATGACAGTCGGTCTTACGTAGTTTGACCTCCAGCTCGGGTGTTTGTTTCACCGAGGCTCAGTTACCTGCCACAGTCAGAGCTTTTCTTTGAATTCGGCTCTAAGGCTCCCCTGTGTGGGACTCACGGTGTTGAGCTGCTCCCTCAGTCGCTGAGTGTGCTCGCTGTGCTCCAGCTGGGCTCGACTCTTGTCCCTCTCAGCCTCGCTGAGGGCCTGGGTGAGCTGCTCGACGTGGGCGCTCAGCTCCCTCACATCCCTCTCCAGGTCCCCCACCTGGCTCTCCCACTGGGTCTGGCAGCCCTCCAGCTTCAGCCGCAGCTCATGCCTGCCCTGCTCCAGCTCCTACGCAGGAGCGGAAAGATTAAAGTCAAACCATAACCACATTAGTTCAACAAAAGCCATTTATGCTAAAAACTACCATTCTTGTAAATGATCCTGATCTTCTACGGGATGTTAAGACGACAACATTTTATTTTGAAAAGGAACCTGAGTGCCAAAATGGGCCAGCAAGCCTCATTCAGGGCTGTAAAGGATCATGGGACATGTATTACAGCTGGAATGAATGAAAATGGAGTATCTGAGGTTGTACTGAGAATTTACAGTATTTATGTGCTACTATGAAGAAATATCAGCCAAATCTGTTTTCATATTCATTACAGCTGAAACTATTAGTTGAGAAAGACAGAAAATTAATCTACAACTACTTTGACAAATGATTAACAGTTTGAGTCATTTTTCAAGCCAAGCTGCCAAAAGATTCTCTCCTTTAACTATTTTCAACTGTAAGACTTGTCTCTTCTCTTTTTCTTTGTCTTGTGTGACAATGTACAAACTGGTCAACTGATTTATCGATTAACTGTCAAAGTAATCAGCACGTTAATGCACAGTCATTTGAAGAATTGTTCGCTGCAGCCTTGTTTTCCATGTTACTTAACAATGTTTGAATCCGTCTCTAGGCAGGTAAGCTCACATCTTTATTGCACTTTGTAAAGTGAAACACCCGGTACGGTTTGACCCAGCTCTCTGATTTAAGTCCCAGTCACACCTGATAAGATTAAAGATTGAACATCTGAAGATGACATCAGCCTTCACCCTGAGAAAAGCAACGAGGTCATTATTTAGCCTGTCATAACTGCTCAGGTGTGTGGGGAAAAAAACACAAGTTTGCAGACAACCTCATTTCACCTGCTGTCTCTTGCTTCATGACTGTATGGTTACGTTTATCAAATCTAAAAGAACATCTCCCAGTCTCTCACACACACACACACACACACACACACATACTGTGATGCAGGTCTCTGGTTGTAAAACAGCTGCTGACGTCTCATTGGGGGGGGGGGTTACAGTCACACTTATCTGATTCTGCAGCAGCAGGTTGCCAAGTTATTTTACAACCTGTGAGGACGACTCGTCTACGTAACAAGCTTGACACGCTTTTGTACTTCATGGAACAACTTGAAAGAAACACGGCGAGCACAGAGGCACGAAGCTGCCTGTGCAGCAGCCAGTGTGTGAGTGACAGCTGCTTGGCATATTTACAGTACACATGATATCTAACTGACAGTAGACTTGGCATTAGATGTATGAGGAACATACTGAATGACGTACAGCCTGATTCAAATCAAACTGTTTGATTGTTCATGTGGTTTCTCTCCACATTCACATAATTTTTTTTCTTCATTAGTTTGTCAGAATTAAAGTCAAATATTTGCTCCCTACTACATTGAAAGCTTATATTAGGACATATAACAATAATAAAAGCTGCCAACTGGTTGTATATTTTATATATTTACCATATTCAGAGCATCTGAGTGAGAAGATCCATGATCCATAATCAGTACAAGGAGTGTGACAAAATTACAAATTAGTTTGTAAGATAAACGAGGAGGAGGCCTGAAATGAGGTTGTTGACGAAGTTCTTCTCCAGTCTGATCTAACTTTTACACTTTAATTCGTTATTATTGAGTTCACACGCCTGTGGCTGAGGAAAGGAAACGTTTACGCTTTCACAAACCCACTTCAAGCATTAGCAGCAACCAGGACGCCAAATCTCTGCACAAAATATATTTAATGTAAAAAGCTTGGTTTTACACTAAATAGTCCACGCTCCACTGAAGAATAAAAGCTTACCTCCAGCTTGTCCGCGTATTGTTCATGAAGTTTGTCGCTCTGCTCTTTCAACTGACGGTTTTCCAGAAGCAATGCGTTTCCCAGCTGGGCTGCCAAAATAACCTCTTCCTCCTTTTGTTTCAAAGCAGCCACAAGTTCACTGGGGTCTTGATAATCTGTTATTTCCTCCGCTCCGTAGTCGAAGTAGAAATCCTCCTCCAGGTCCACGTTCTTGGACTTGAAGCTCCATGCATCCAGTCGATCCATAACCGAGGGTGAACTCAAACCTTCTGGACGAACGGCGTTTCAAAGCAAACACACACACACACAAAAACAAAGCCACGTTGAATCAGAAACAGCGGTTAATAAGCTGTCCATCCATAAGTGAGTGCTGCTGCTCCCTCGGTGGGTGAAGCTGATGGTTTGAGCCGCTCAGTGAATGTAGGCTGGTCCGTCTGTCAGCAGCAGATGACAGTCCGTCTCCACGGGAGGGAGTTTCCTACAGTCACCTGAGCGACCACACCTGTCCTCGTTCAAGACTCAGTCAATGGGATTGTTTTATTATGGCGAATTACACTGAGTGGCCACACACCGGGGAAAGGCCTAATTAAAGGACTGCTGTCTTAGATTGCATATTTGAGTCCAATTTCCCAGTCTTTAGAAAAGATGAGCCTGAAAATCTAACATGTCCACTCTGATCATCTACTGCTTATATCCCTTTCTCTATGAATCTTAAGTATTACCTTTTAGACCACAGAAAACCTGATCTTTATTTCTGTATTATGTGTACGCATGTTAAAAAAAGAAAAATAAAAAGTGTTACACACAGATCAATGGACGACTTTCAGGAGGATAGGCATACAAACAAGGTCAGCAAGCTGAAAAAAGATAAATAATCACAGACATTTAACTATGATATATATACAAGAAAATGATAGATGTATATATAAAGTATAAAGTAACAACGATGATGTCTCAATCTGTACAAGTCAAAGTGTTTCTGCAAAGTGTAAATATTGCAGTAAAGAATAAATGTTACTCAGTAACTTTATGTATATAAAGTAGGTGGATGTGTACAGTATGTGTTCACGGCTTTGTACTGTAGCCTGTGTACAGCATACAGATTTATATTTAATGCAACATCACAAAGTGAGAAACATTTTTCTACATGACTGTGTCACATCAATCCAACACCATACATGCATGTGTGTATCCTGTTTTTTTTCTGAATTTTATCTTTGTCTGATTCACATTAGTTTTCACTTTCACATTATTTTATCTTAATGTCCCAGGCTTTCCAGATGTAATTGTGCAGCCTTGTTTTACTGTTGCTTATTTATATGCATCCTGGTCTATTTGTTCTTCATGAACATCTTAAAGACAAAGTGCGCCAGTTTTGTTACCATTTGACTTTAAAGGTGGGTGATATGATGATATCCTCAATACTGGTTTTTAATATGATTTTTGCATCAATATAATATATTGATCGGTCAGTATTTAATTTATATTACAAAATATAATGATTGACCTTCTCACAAAACCAAAAATGTTTTGGATGCCCAAAGTATATATGTTGAAGTATGGCAGTGAATATGACTGTGAACGGGTCTCTGTTCCTTACAGGAGACCAGTTTGAGGCATCCATCCATCCAACAAGCGCTCAACAAGTCCACTGTGCGTGATCAGGACCGCTGAGCAGAGGGGAGTGTCTGCCTGCTTTGTCTAGCCGCTTGCCAGAGGTCAAAGTTCAGCCTCCCCCCACCCCCGTAAAGTTTCAGGGGCAGTGTCAGGAGGATAAAAGAAGAAGCATCCTGACGCATGGCGAGGCTTTTGTTGTTGGAGGTGGTCTGGGTGAGGGGGGGCGAGGTGGGGGACACAGCTTCTGTACATATGGCAACAGGATCCAAACAAACATAGAAGTCTTGATGCACACTGTCAGTGTTTTCATTGTTCCTGCTCAGTTTATTGGCGGCTGATGGAGGGGCTTGTGCTGCGAGTGTGACGAACACGCCGCCTGGTGTGATGTCTAATAAGGACACATGTGGACACAGGGGAGAGGAGACCTTTTAGACAACACATTCAGACAAAGCTAATGAAGCAGGTGTCTTGTCTGCCTGTGTGCGCACGGTCATGTGTCAGAGGGAGAGACATTAGGAAAGAAGCTCACAAAAGACAAATATCAACTGCTTGCACCATTTCTAACAATAAAAATGAGACTTTCTTCTCCTGAGTCAGGCTCAGAGCACTTTATAACAGTGACTGTACCACTTAAGTTCAAAGTTTTTCTGCTGAGAGCTTCTGCAGGACATATGGTGAAGTTGACTCGAAGCTACCCAAGCAGATCAAACAACCATAAAAGCCTGGTTGATGTTTTAAATCAAAGAGTCAAGCGCTGACAGTAACATTACTGTATATAACAGTGTCCTTGTGCACAACCAGCTCCACTGAAGCAAGCCACACTGCCTACATCAGCAAGATCTGTGGTGGTGCTGAGAGCGCTGAGTGTGTCAAATTATGCCAAGAGTAAAGGGCACGTAAATATTACAGTTAGTGAAGACAAAGAGTATACTGTAGCAAGAGTCCACCACATGGTGAATGACCCTATATTTCATGATTATTATTATTATTTATTTATTTTTTTTACCTCCACTAAGTTTGAAGATAGAAGTTGCTGTAAATATGTCAGTGAGAGCAATCAGTGAAGTTGATGTTTCACTAATACTAATTTTATATATCCATATCCATTTAAAGCAAGGACGGCTAAAATTTTACTTACATACAAAGTAGAGTGAACAATGTTAACAGAAAATTTACATAATCTATCAAAGGTAAGAGACCTCATTATACAGACTGTGCGCTGTAAAAAAGTATTTTTTTTCTCTGAAGAGGCTTAGAAGTAAGGAGTGGCACAAAATGGAAATAAATACTCAATCAAATGCATTGTAAAGCACTACGTAAGCATTTTGTATGACTTTCCACCGTTAAAGTCCAGTAGAATAACCAAACAATGCTTCACAGACCTCTAGTGGCTCCTAGTGGACAAAAATGTAAAACACATCACTTCTGAGGACTGATTTGTTTCTCTTAAGGAAAATTTTGAGTGAATAATATGATAATAAAAAAAATCTGAGTCATGTTGTATCAGCATCACATATTTTCTTTTATTTGAAGGTGGATGTTTGTTGTCAATCAAAAAGAAGCTCAGGAAGAGTAAAAAATAACAATAAATAGGGATTAAAGGGGAAGTACAGAACGCAGGTACAGTCACATACTACACTGAATCCAAAAAAAGTTTTTGCATTTTTTTTGTTTTGTTTTTTCCTTTAAAGAACGACATGAAAGAAAAAAGCAAGACAGCTCACCCGGAAGTAGAAGTAAACATATCAGACAAGACACTAGAACAGCCATTCTATTAACAATAAGCACACACATACCAGATTAACTTTAGAAAAAACAATGTAAGTAGGTAAATAATCCTGGGTAGATCGACACATGTTCGTTCTTCTAACAAATCGTGTGTGCTTCCGAAATTATATAAAAATATGAAGTAATTACATGCTAATTTAAGGGTCATCTGTTCATCTGCAGATTGCAAATAAACCACAAATATCAAATACCAAATGAAATGCACAACACTAAATGCAACTGTATAAACAACCCAGTAACTGTGGAGATATGAGCTCACAGTTCAGACACAAACCAGCGACGCATTAAATACATTCATACTGCCATCTATTGGCTGAAGGGGTAAACAACAGCTTGACCTACTTTGACTCTGCGTTTACTACAGCATGAACCATGAATATGACTGCAAACAGAAAGCACTCTGCTTCTTCACTGTTTAAACTGTTGTACCAACTGTATAACACCACACAATGCGCTTATTAATCGGGAAATTGACTGTTGCTATGTACATGGATAAATACACAATATTACACCACTTGTACTCAAGTAGCTGGAGTTCTTTTAGCGATGTTGATTTATTTATTTATTTACTTATTCTTTCATTCATTTATTCGTTTATTCTTAACCTTGTTCTTTCCATTTAGTCGTTACATTTGTACTCATAAGTCGCTTTCCGAGTTGAGTTCCGACGCCGGAAGTGACAAATGGACGCCAAGGGCGTCCGCCTGCGTTCGATTTGGACTCGTAAATCGTAACGCCAGACTCGGGGTGACGTCACATCCGTTAAAAAGCCAGTTAGATTTGTTCTATTTGGCACAACACAAGACAGCTTGTTTGTAATGGTATTCAGCCATTGTTGTTATAGCAACATTGACTGGTTACAAGCAGCACCAGTTGATGAACAATACATTATATTATTACATTATACATATTTCACGCCAAACAGGACCACAGCTACATGCCTATAGGCAGCAGTAAGACAGTAGCCTAATGTGTCTACAGCTTACTGAATTGGAAACAAAAAAGACAAAAATGCTAAAAACATGCAAAACCACAGCTTTTATTTACAATCGATGCTGCTCTGGGCAGCCATCTTGGTTTGCTTCAGAAGTCGGAAAATAACTTACGAGTACAAATTGAATGTGGCAAGAATACCAATTCATCGACCTGGTTGACCTCAGAACACTTAGTTCGTAAACCAAGATGGCTGCCCAGAGAATCAACCGTGAGTGAAAGCTGTGGCTTCAAGCGTCAGAGAGATGATGACATCTTGCAGTTTCTTCGTGACGCAGAAGCAGCCAGCCAGCGGCGGCATGAGGATATTCTAGCCCAGCTGAGCTCTGCCCACCAGGGCTTCGAGTCTCTCATGTCTTGACTGCTGGACAAGCTGTGAACCTGAATGCTGGACATTAAAGTTATATTTTTGTGTGTACTTTTGCACCATTTTTATTTTATGTCCATACTTGCTTTTGTTGTTTTTGTGGTTATGTTGTTCTATGTATAGATAACAAACAATGACGACATTTTATATTCCAACTATTGTTCTTATATATAGGCAAATACATTTTTTTTCTTTTATATAATCTTTATTTTTCTAATCATTCTTTCTTTCTTTGTACTTTGTTGACAACTTATTGTTAATAAATTGTTGTTTGGATTTTAAAAAGCTGTTTCCTATGATTGTATGGATATCACCCAAAAACTCATTTATTTTTTATTTTTTTTAAAAATCCTTCAACACCTCACAGTGGATTTACAAAAAGATGAAGCATTCAATAGAGGGAATCACTTTGTTACGGATAATCAACACACACTACTCATTATAGACGGGTCATTCCATCCTGTTGGTTTTTATTTTGATATATTTACTTTTATTTCTGTGACACATTTTTTTTGCAAAAACCTGAATTTGAACTGGTTTTCAGTCAGTTTTTTTTTCTTTTCTTGATTCAGACAATGAAAACAAAAAAAACAACTATTATTATCTAGCATCTAGAGGGTACAGTACACATTTTTCTATGTATATTGTTTTATTTTTGTAAATGTGCTTCATTTATATATTTGATATACTTTTACTTCGCTACAAACAAACAACAAAGCCATTATGAGGTAATAATAAAGATTAAGATTAAACTTTACTGATCCCTGGGGCAAGGTAATAGGATACATTACACTATTTTGAAATGGGCTGGTTTGCATAATGAGTACTTTTACTTTGGATGCTTTAAATAGGCTATATTTTAATTCCAATACTTTTGTACTTTCACTGAAGATAAAAATCAGAATACTTTTTAAGTACAAGACTGTGTCTGTACACACTCCGGCCAGCAGGGGCGCCATATGACCAGCGTTTAAGCACTGTAATAAGAGGAAGCGCAATTTAAAAACACACTTGAACTTTCATCTGTAGGGTGACGTTAGAGCTGACTGACTGTAACATATAACACCATTTTAGTTGTTTACCAGTAGTGAGGATGGAGAGGAGCGCAGGGACAATTTTAGCGATTAAAGCTTTAGGGTAAGCGGACGTTGTGTTGTGTTGTCTATGGTCCCCTGGGTTACTTTATCTTGTTTAAAGCTAATGTTTGGTGCAACTTTGCTAGCTGTGACTTAGTAAGCAGCTAAGTTATTATCAGCATCCAACTAAATCTGTAATTATAATTTCTCAATATCCTGGCTTTTCCGATGTAAACTACGACAGCTAATTTCACCTGTCGGCTTTATTTTCTGCTCAGGTACTCTGGCGTTTCCTGCCTCAAGCGGTGTGAATGTGACGAACTTCCCTGTCCTCTGCTCACCTGGCTGGCTACGGAGCTGAGGACTGTCTGTCCAGAGCTACAAGGTTGTTGTTATAGCTCTGTTTCTGTTGTGAAGGGTGTTTAATGCGGTAAAGTTAAAGTAGAATACAGTCAAGTAAGCCTTTTTTATTGCAAGTGTACGTACAGTACATTAATATCCGGACCTGATACACTGACCTTACATTAGCAAAAAAAAAACTCAATAAGGATCCATTAATTGTGTCCCCATCATAAGTTTAGAGTAGACAGATAATCTTGCAAGTGGATTCCAGTGGACAACGTATGTTATGGTGACAAACATGTATTTGACATTTCTGTATTTCAATTTCTCTTTACTCTTTGGCCAGCATGTATTGTATGAGGATACAAATATATCTACAATAAGCAAATATATATGATGATATATCAATTTTCCTCTAATAGAAACTATAAAAAAAATTTGAACATGTAGAACCAAAGGATGTACAAATTGCACATGGTGTTAAAATGTGTGAATGAAAATGCAGGATGTTGTGTGTTTTATTATAAATGATAGAAAAACTGTACTTAAAAGTTGTGTTTTATTTGTGTTATTTTTCTGCATTTTACAGACATGACAGGCAACATCTTGCTGGTGGGAGAGCTGAGACATTTACTGTCAAACATGTTCTGTCCCCTTACTGTGCTGACCTCAGAGGTGATGGGGCCATCTGTCCTCAACAAAGTCACTGGTGAGAAATAATAGGAGTCCCCCTGGGTTCTATTATAGAGTTGTGTTTAAGGTAATAACAGATTATTGCAGTGCCCATGGATTTGTACATTTACTACCCAACTTTTTTAATGGAGGGTGTGTTTCCTTAATAGTCTTGTTCAATTCTTTAGAGTTCCTCGTGTCAGAATTGCATGCAGCACACTTAATCAAGCTTAAAGAATTGCATTCTGAGGAGAAGACAGCAGAAGAGGAGTCCGAAAAAGAGCAGCGAGTCCACAGGCCTGAACTCACTGAGGAGTATGAAGAAGATGATGTTTCTGACAAAGACCGAAGGACGGCAGAGATTCAGGCAGAATGGATATTACTGCTGCGTGCCCTCGACATGGACACCTCCTCTCAATTTACAGATGTGTGCAATGAGGTAAGTCTGATATAAGAGAGCCTGAACTATGCATAAGTCGTGACTACAAACTGAGAAGCGCTGACAGGGTCTTTGAAATGTCATTTTAATGCAGGTGAAGATGAGAGTTGCTCGGCTACCATGTGGAGACATGCCAAAACCACTTCTTAACACCAGCCTCAGCGCAGAGCAGTGGGTATGTTGCCAGGACTGTTACCAGTTTGTTGCACATGATGTTTGACTCTATTATGAGTGTTTCAAACTTTGTCTTTTCTTTATCAGGCGCAAGTTAAAAAGATCAATCAAGTTCTGTCAGAGGAGTATGAGTGTCGGCGACAGATGATGACCAAACGCTTTCAGGTTACACTTGAGTCTTTTGCATGGGGAGAAAAACAAAAGGTAGGCATGTTAGCCACTTACTTTAAGAAAATCGATGTACTATTTTTTGATTCAGAAAAAAAAATCGAAGTTGTAACAAGACATCTGTACTTCAAGGCAGGATGAAATAAAGTATTACCAGTGAGATGTCAACATTAAGCCCCCACGAGAAGTACAAGAGATTAATTATCTTGGTAAACATACGTGTCAACAAGAGTAAAAGTAAACAAGCAAAACACCTAACAATTAGCCCAGCAGCTATTTAGCATAGATGGTGTTGTGGTTAGATTGGTTAGCAACAACTGAAATAACTAATCGCAAAACAGTTTTAACAAAAGACTTTTTACATATTGGACTGCATTTGCATTCTGTTGTGGAATTTTACACACTCAGAATTCATACACACAAGCAAAATGGGGGCCAGTTACTGTAGAGTAAATAGGGATTTGGGACACATCATTCTTGAATACTTAATACTCTATATGTTCTATAACTCAGTATAGGAATCAAACAAGAAGTCATTGTTTTCAGTATAGAGCCGCTTAATTTCTCAATTATTCCATCTTGTCAATAAAACTGCAAAACATTAGCAAAGAAATGTCAATTTTTATTAGCACTACTTTAAATTTCCCATTGTGTCCAACCAGCAGTCCAAACCGTTTAGTTTAATATCACTGAATGCTAATTAAATAAGCATTTGAGAAGCTGGAACCAGAGAATATGCTGCATTTTTTTCCTTAAGGAAATCAAGTTGTTTACACAGCTACATTAAGTTTTCTGTGAGGCTCTACTTGTGCACAGTCCAGGGATTTGAGGCTGATGGGAAAGTAATTTGTTTTGAATGTATTTGAAGGAAGTCATGAACCAGATTTACTGAACAGATTTAAATTTTGACCTCATGGTGGAGCTATAGGAAAACTCCAGGGATCAAGAAATTCATCAGACATCGTCCTCTTTTGTACAGGCCATTAATGTACAGTACAGAATTTCAGAGCAGTCAGTCAGATAGTTTCAGTTTAGTTTAATATGGTTATAGTTTTTTTTTTTTATACTTTTTTTTAGTTTTTTATATTTCAGTCTGGGCTGACTGACAGACTCCCACTGCCTTGCATGGTGCAAAGCTGCCACTGTGGCTGAAAGAATGACCTCAAAGATTAATCTTTAATCGTCTATAGGTGCTGAGCTGACTACTTCACTATTCCTTTGATTTCTTGTCAAAGTGCATCTCTTGCAGCAGCAGGTGATCTGTTGTTTTTTTGCATCAAAACAACAAGCATCTCAGTTCAGTCAAGTCTTTTATTTACAGGAGCGCAGTGAAGCGCTGGCCTCGGTGGCTCCTCTTTCATCGCTCGCCAGCTCTTCCCGAGTGTCCCCGTCTCTTCTGATTGCTGCCAGAGAGGATCAGTCCTTCATTGAGTCAATCAAGGCTGGAACAAGCACCCGTGTCTACAAGGTACAACCAGAAAGAGCTACAAACCATGGCTGTGATCCTGAATGAAGACATCTCTTGCTAATGGTTTCAAATGTTTCTTTGGTCTCACTAGACTTTGATGGGCAGTGTACCAGACAGAGGAGGAAGACCAGGGGAAATTGAGCCACCTATGCCAGTATGGGAAGAACGAAGAGCAAAAGGACGAGGAAGTGGACACCACCATCAACGACGTAAATTTTCAGATAAAAAGAAGAAAGGAAAAAAAGAGTGACAAGTCTTTCTCTTTGGCTTTACTGCTTTAATAAGTGATGATTTTTTGTTATTCAAATCCTTATTATGAAATAAAATATGGCTATGGAATGCTGTATATGATATAATTTTATGGTTATAAATGTGTCTGTAATTCTTGGTTATAGTATAGTGTCATTGCTATAAAGTACTGGTTGATGACCAGATATTTTCGTTAAAAGAGCAGAAGAGAAAAATCATTTTTGGCTTTGCACCTTTATATATAGGTTTGTTTACTCAGTAATAAACCTGTTAAACACAGAAACGTATTGTCTTTGTGCATAAAACTATGACTGTTTTATTAGTGATCACAATTTCCTATATGGCTCACATTTTTAGAAAGAAAGTATAACACTGGTGTAAAAGATATTCTCACTAATCAACTGTTTTTGCTCAGTGATTTTACCAGCCCTCATGCTTTATGAAAGTTGAGGGACTACCTGAGTTACTTATTTTGTGTCAGTCTGACAGAAAGCCCCTCGTCAGAAAGGAATGAAAGGTATGGATGTTTCCTTTTATATTTAAAATTATGATGGGGCAGGATAGTACAACCTCGATATGTTTCGTTTTCGTTTTGTTTTTTAAAAGATGCCTCTCGAGTACAATGTGTGATGAACTTGAAAGAGAAGAGCAGCCTGCAATAAAAATGTCTTCATTAAACAAAACATTGTGAAGCACACAAAAAATACTGTTACTTTTTTATTATTCTACAGTAATTTCAGACACAACAAATGGGACCACCAGTAAAAACAAATACGTTGCTATCACACTTAGTAAACGCACGTTATTAAAGACAATTGTAATACAATTCAGACGTCCATAAGTTAATCAATAAGTTACATTACATATACTCATCTGTAAATGATGTAACCATCCTTGTTTCCATGAAACCGGAAGTTAGCCGTGAAACAAATGATGTAACACAGACAGTTCCGGATTAGCCGAAGGTCGACATATATGAACGTGTGTGATACCTGCTTAGCGTCTCTTTTCATCAGCCGGGAAACTCACTAAGAAATTAATATTTTGAAAATGCCGAGAGGAAGCCGAAGCCGGACATCCAGGATGTCCCCTCCAGCCAGGTAACGTTTCATATGTGATATTTAATAGCATTTCTTAAAAGTTGTGCGGATGATTTATAGGCTAATGTAGCTGCTAGCAAGTTGAGTTAGCTCGCGCTGCAGATAACGTACTTACATATGTTAGTCAGTGCTTGTCAGGAATATTCCCTATAATTAGCACCTAGAGCTAACTTAAAATAGTTATATTTACGTCTATATGTCTTCCGTTCGTATGGTGAACCTTGTGTTTTCTCACAAGTTATTGATTAATGAAGTGAAGGTCACGGTGTAAAAATGTGCATAATGACCTCTTAAGGCTGACGTGACGTGTTTCATGACACCGCGACAAACTACAGCCAGCTCGGCTCAGTTTCCTACAGCTACATTAAGTGGAATTTTCTGGAGTCATTTATGTTCCCAATTCGTGAAATTCTACAGCGAGTTTCTTATTTGTCTGCATATCCTCATTGCTTAAATATGCATTTTGTCTGATATTTGACCATGTTACCCACATTTAATTTAGGTTTGGTAATGCTTGAAAGTCCAGTATGTTGTGATTTTGTCAGTATCTCTACGTCTAATGCCTGAGTGTCCGGAGGAAACCTCATATCCATATCCTCAAGTGACACGATGCGCCATTTACATATACAGTTTTCACAACGACTTGCACTGATATTTGCTACTGTGTTGTCAGTTTCCCACCTAAAATAGTTTTTATGTACAGTTCCCCCAGTCTTTATATAAATTTAGTCTCAAAGCTTTCCTGTTTTTAAACAACTGCCCTGAGGGAAATGTCAATACAGAAAACTTGGCTTTTAATTTAATACTTGAATTATCTGGCATTTATCAAGACTAGATATTTTTGGCCTTTTTGAACCTTGTTATTGGTTAATGGAGCCAGACTTGAGTATTGAGTAAAGAGATTAGAATATGAGTTTTTATGGGGAAGAAAAGTGACACCAGCACATACACATAGTGTCAGTTGCTGATTGTGTTGGGGTTGTACTTTTAAAATGACTTTGTTTTCACAGCCGGGCACCACCATCACCACCACCTATGGCCAGGGCTGCGCCTCCTCCCTCTTATGCTCCGGCCCCAATGCAGGCTGCTCCATCTGCTGTGGGTGCCCCAGCTGCAGCACCCAGACAACCTGGTATGTTTGCCCAAATGGCGACTACCGCAGCTGGAGTGGCAGTGGGCTCTGCGGTTGGACATACCCTTGGCCATGCCATGACTGGAGCTTTTAGTGGAGGAAACTCAGAGCCTGCCAGGCCTGACGTCACATACCAGGTAAATAAACTGTGGTTTAGCCGGTCATAGGACTAGAATAGCTTCGGGACAGATTAGTGTGTCTGACACTTTGTAGGTATTAAAAACAGGTGTGTGTGTGTGTGTTTGTTTGTTTGTTTGTTTGGAGTTTGGTGGTGCAGGCAAATTACTGATCAAACAAACATCACTCATAAGATCTTGGCTCGTAGGCTACCAAATTATGTAAATGTAAGTTATTGGGGAAGTTTACTGTGAGCGATCTACATAAACATACTTTTACTGTCACCTTTGGTGTTTGTACCGTAAGTATTTAGGCTGACTGATTCCAACTGTGCTCGCCTGCTTGCCTGTCTTAAATTTAAAAATAAATTCACAAGAAACATGCAGAACTTTGTCATGGGTCGTACATCTTCAGACATCTTCAAACATTTTGACACTTGCATGACATGTCACAGTGTTGGACAGTTCACACATTGTATGGATAGATGTGTTGAAAATTTTTATGTCGCTTCTTACCATTGTGCTACAAATTGATATAAACTGTTGTTTACACATATAAAAACTTGTTTTGGGTACAACCTGCAGTTGTTCCTCATCGATTATATGAACTTTCTTTTAAAATGCCACATGTGCCTTGTGTCTTACAGGAACCGTACCAGGCCCAGCCCATGTACCAGCAAGGGGCCCCTCAGCAGCAGCAGGCCTGCTCTTATGAGCTCAAACAGTTCATCGAATGTGCCCAAAACCAGAGCGACTTGAAACTCTGCGAGGGCTTCAGTGAGGTGCTCAAACAGTGCAAGTTCGCTAACGGTAAGTGAAAAGTGTAAGGCTGGAAAATTTTAAAAAATAATTTAGGCTTTATCCTTGCTCTTACGTCTTACCAGATCAGTCTGTTGGTTCTGCTATGTTCACACTGCCAAATAAGGAGCACTTTACATGAGCACTAAGTCATGTAGTTGTTATAGCTAAATGACTTTGCACTATGCACGTTATGTTCTGATGTAATGTGTCGCAGTAACCAGTGTGGCCATAGGGAGGAGTCGCTTCAATATACCATTTTTTTTCTTGTGCTGTAGATTTTTAAATATACCTAATCAAGTTATGATCAGTATAAAAATTATGGGAAGTATAAAATTTGTCTAAATAAACTCATATTTTCTTCACAGGTCTGTCATGAGACTGAGACAAATACCTGGAGAATGAGGAGCATACAAAAAACTGAAATGAGCAACCATATTGGATACCAAGAGTGTGTAATTCACAAGAGATTAATAAACTTGCTTTTGTTTTAAGAGCTAATTCTTGTCAGACAGCATTGTTGTATTCATTTCTCAGGACAGTGCTCTGCAGTTTGTGATAATAGTCTTATAAATAATGTTTATATATTTTGGTGTTGACATGCTTTGAGTTGATTTCAGTTGTCTTCTTTTTTTTCCATTAGCTTCAGTGCTTTTAATTTAAACTCCCTTGCATTCATAGAACCAGCTGCATTTTTAGGTGATAACTTTTAAACCCACCAGTGTCCACCTTCTGGATTACAGTAATGATGATCCACAGTTTTTGTTTGAAGCACAAGTTGAGGTCTAAAATAATAAAGCACTTGGATCATATAAACTGTGTAATGTGTGTCTGTTTATCTAACTGCTCGGATAGACCAGATTATTACACTGTACTCTTGAAGAAACATTTCTATTTTTACACTCAGTTTCTTTAATTAGATTTTAATGGGTACAAAGTGGAGATACAGCAGGGGTCCAGCACCTGTCATGTCACTCTCAGTCTCGGTCCAAACCCACTACTTGAATGTTGCCTGTGAATTAATGTTGGTAATGTAGAGCAGCTCAGCCTCTGTAAACGTTTCATGGCGAGGACAGGAGCTGCAGGGTGTTATTTCATGGATCTGGTTTTTGTGTGGACACTCGTTCAGAGGGGGCTGCTCCTGCTGCTGTGGAAGCAACAATTTATTTTTGGCATCTGACATTAAAGCTCACCCTTTGCCATGGCAGCCGGTCCACGAAGCCGCCACAGCGCCGGGGTCTAACTGGACCTCTTTGTTCGTCCTCTGGCTGCCTAATGATCATGGATACTCGTCGTAATAGCGACTGAGCATCACGGAACACGGTGAGTGGTCGGGCGTTTGCCTTTTTAACGTAGCCTATAACTTTATTGGAGCTCACGGAAGGTCAGATAGTGACAGCACGAGAGGGCGATCTAGTTCACACACCGTGACATGCAGCTTCATTAGTCTGCAGACCCTGATAATGTGGGCCATGACTGAGCATGAAACAATCAAATGCTCTTGGACCTTTCGTTTTAAGAATAAGTAAGTAGTAAGTAATTTTAACTTAGTCCTCAGACCACAGGAAAACTGTTGTTGCCGCTCAGTCGTTTGTGTATATGGCTTTACGTAACGTAACGTAAGTTCATTTACTCGAGTACCGTTTTGAAGCACTTGTACTTCCATTTGACGCTCCTTGTTTTAATAACCAGTTAGTATTTTTCTACTGATTAATTGTCTATGATCTAAATGAAAAATTTGAAATAAAATGCTAAAAAGTGGTCTCCTCAAATTACTTGTTTTGTCTAATAATTATTCAGTTTCTGACAATGTGAGACCAGGAAGAGCGGCACCACATTTGAGAAGCTGCAACCAGCAACAATTTGGCATTTCTGTATAAAATATGACTGCTGATTAATCAGCTAATTATTTCAGTGCAGCAGTTAAATCAGCGTTACCTGCTAAAACATCTAAGTGCTGCTCATGCATTAATACATGATGATTATACACAACAATATGAACCCTGACAGGCACCCTGTTGTGAGCTGTGGGAGGAGAGCATTTGTGCTGCCTTGGTGGTGAACCAGCTTCACAGCCATCATGACCAAAGAGGAGGAGATCCCTGACTGGGTGGGAGCCCAGGAGTTTTATGACAAGTATGAGTCCAAGGAGATTCTGGGAAGGTATGTTTATATACAGCCGGGGTTCCCAACATGGGGGTCAGGACCCCACAAAGGGTCTCTGACGAGTCTAACCTCTTCCTTTTAACCCCTTTGTGAATCATCGTTCAGTTTTATTTCTTTGGGTCTCAAACTGATTCAAATAAAGTGAGGAAAATCATTCTTTCCTTTTCTTTGATGAGAAGATGTAAATAATATAGCATATTAAATGAGCAGTTACACATTTTTGGAAATGTGTGTCAATCAGTTTGCTGCTGAGAGTCTGATAAGACTAATACCAGTCTCCTGTATTTACTTTACTTTTTACTACATTCAGGAAGTGGATAGCTTAGCTTAGCATAAAGAGTGGAAACAAGGGGAAACAGCTAGCCTGGCTAAGTTCGAAGGTAACAAAATCCATCAACTAGCACCTTTAAAGTTCTCCAAGTATTTTTTTTATATCTCGTTTGTTCAATTTGTAAAAAGACTTAAGTTGGCCAGCTAAGCTAAGCTAACCAGCTGCTGGCTGTAACTTCACGTTCAGTTCAGACTATTAGTCTTTCTTATCTAATTCCTTGCTTGAAAGTGATTGAGCATAATTCTCCAAAACTATAGCCAAAAATGTTGTGAATCACTGGCCCAGGGTACAAGTAATGTTTAATTAGCATGGCTCTAGACTGCATTTTTTTTAACATTTGGGGCTAGAAATTGACAACTTTATCAAGTTTCTAAAATTTTGTTCACAAGCGCAGTGCATGCATCCAATACAACTCGTTGCATTAGTAATACTTGATTGAGACCTCACTTTGGACAACTTTCACTCTTAATGTGGACTGTGCGACAAGAAGCTGAATGGTTTCCTTGAAGTTTCCCACATGTCCCTGAGAGAAGCTTTCCTCCTTATTCCCCACCATCTGTCAGACGGTGGTGTTGTTACATAACCACACAGTATTCAGGGAGGCTGCATTCATTAACTTCAGTGTGTTTCGAACAGAGGATTAGTGCTGAGAGCCGTCCAGGATCATTTGGCACACTGTTAATATTATGTAATTTCACTCACATGCAGGTTACAAGGTCACTGGATGTGGCCAGTGTGTTCAGCCACACTAACATTTTTCACATGGCTCAGTTAGTGTCACAAACAGAGGGCAGAGAGCCATTTTAATGTCCTCTGGGAGTTGTAGCCTTTGGCTAGGCTTTTTTCTTTGAAGTGCCTAATGTTTGATAAACACTCTACCATAGATTATTGTAGAATTAAGTGAATTAAGAATTAAGATGAACTTGGAAAATGTGTGATTAAAGAAATATGTTGTAACATTACTTGCATCCAGCTGTGCACTAACCTCTGCAGAAATGAGTAACCTGACAAAGCTGTAGATAAAAGGCTGCTGTGTTTTTTTCTCTTCCTCAGGGGAGTGAGCAGTGTGGTGCGACGTTGTGTTGACAAACGAACATCCCAGGAGTACGCGGTGAAGATCATCGACATCACCCCCTCAGATAAGATGACCCCACAGGAGATCGAGGAGATCAGAGAGGCGACGGTGAAGGAGATCGACATCCTCAAGAAAGTCTGCGGACAGGACAACATCAGTAAGCCTGACACATTTTAAAGGTTAAATATATGAGATTATGAACAAGAACACAGCATTTAATGTAAAACCGTGGCCCAGAACAGGATAATAATCTCATAAAACTCACAGCTTCTTACACTTTGTCCCACTAACCTGCTCAAGAGGTCAGCTGTGAAGAATGTCGGCCTTTGATCCACTTATCAAGTCTTGATTAAATACTGAAATTTTCTTCATATGTGTCTCTCCTCTCCAGTACAGCTCAAAGACTGCTATGAGTCCAAAGCCTTCTTCTTCCTGGTATTTGACCTGTAAGCATTATAACTGGAGTTTCAAACTTGTCTATGAAACAGAAATTCACACCTCTGTTCTCAAGTTAGCAGCAGCTGTTTAAAAGTTGTATTTCCTTTCTGCAGGATGAAGAGGGGAGAACTTTTTGACTACCTCACAGAGAAAGTTACTCTGAGTGAGAAGGAAACCAGGTCAGTGGTTTCACCAAGACAAAACAGTAATTTTTTTGCAGGTCTTGAGCTGAGATTTGTGTGTGTTGGTTTTAGGAAGATCATGCGCGCCCTGCTGGAGGTGGTCCAGTTTCTCCATGGCCAGAACATCGTCCACCGGGACCTGAAGCCTGAGAACATCCTTTTAGATGACGAGATGAACATCAAACTCACCGACTTTGGTTTCGCTGTGCAAGTCAACCCGGGACAGAAGCTCAAAGGTCAGCGAGAGCAGTATTACAGTGTTTTCATCAATAAATTTAAATTAATTTCATGAGGACAAGTTTACATCTAGATGATCCGAACATGATTCCAGTCGCCCATTTTGTCTGAAAAACACTGAAATAATCAAAGCAAGTTGACAAAATCAGGTGTTGGTTAACAGCTAAACACAAACGCAGCAGAAGTTCCTACCCCGGCACACTCAGCTGAGGATAGATGTGTCGCGCTATAAAGTTACTATGTTTACAACCTACAGTGCATTTACAGCAGCTGGCGGTCAGTGGAGAATCTGGGTCTGGTTGCACAACATGCTCCCATCTCTTAACTGCTCTCACAAAGGTTAAGAGCCAACAGGACACTCAGTCCCAGACGCTGACCTTTCAGATAGACTTGTCAGATAGCCTCAGATTGCTCGCAGTGGGAACTGGAAAGTCAAATGACCAATGCGACTGTTCACCGTCATATGGTTTTGTTCCGTGTGTGTTAGTAGTCCTATTGCAGCTCCATGTGCACACACATGGAGGCTAACTGTGCAACACATAATCCACAAGTTGGCATAAAAAATGAATGTCTAAATGTGTTGGGAGGTGAGTAATTTCAATACATTTCTCAGATGTAGTTAAATGATCTTATTGATGCTCTAGTTAAGACAACAACTACTTGAAAATGTGGAAAGTAAAGCATTCAAGTTCCTTTATTTGAGAAGGCGAAGTAGTTTATTTAAGTCGTTATGTAACTAATAATAACTTTATTTCTATAATTATCTGCCTGGCATCTATTGTTTTAAAATAAAGAGAGAGAGAGAGAGAGAGAGAGAGAGAGAGAGAGAGAGAGAGAGAGAGAGAGGCAGGCCTACAAAGACAACATCCACAGACCACCCGGCAAGAATGGGCTCAAGTTCGTATCAGTCTCAGTCCACAGAAGAAGTTAAAATCATGCTTAACTGGCATATAGACACACAGAACCAGTACAAACTAGGCAAATAAATCACACAGAAGAAAGTAGGAAAGAACAATAAACTGGCAAACCCCGCATTTGTGTTCAAAACAAAAAAACAAAAACACTCAATCAAGTGTATCTTTTCTCTCTATATAATATTCCTGTTCATATGTGATAATCATTTTAACCAGTACTTACAAAATTTATCAGCACTAAGTTTTAGAGAAAAAGTTTCTTGGTTATTGCTGTGCATAAATAATACTTTAAGAAGGTGTTGAAAAGTGACCGTTTGCATGTGTTTTGTGTTATTTTTCCCTTTTAAAGCACTTTGTGTTCTGGTTATAATGACTGCTGTGTAAATATGATAGTTACTGTTTTATTGGGCTGGTTATGCTGAGGAGGATGTGACATTAGCCCTTTTATAATTAAGTATCTGCTATGTGAAGTAATCTTGCACCTTCATCTTAGTTGTATTCAAAAGGTTATTCCTCAATACTCCGACTGGAGTAATGGGATGCCTGGGTTGGATCTTCCAACACTGCTTGCAGCCACACCAGTCAGATCAAGACATAACAGCAGATGCTTGATCACAAGCAAAAATCCACCTTAATGAGTCTGAAGTGGCAAACTATTTTTCATGCTATGTATGTGTGGGCACCGACAGTTCATGAATTTGAATTATCTTTGACGCAGAGGTGTGCGGGACCCCTGGTTACCTCGCTCCTGAGATCATCGAGTGCTCCATGGACACAGGAAATGAAGGATACGGGACTGCTGTGGATATGTGAGGGGACAAAAAACATGCGACACAAAAGAAAGTTAATGCAGGATATGTCAACCGTGCAAATTCTGTACGATTGACATATCATCGATTTTAATACTTCAGTCTATCATGCCCATAAACTTACATACAATCTGAAAACTCAGCTTATGCATGACTTGTCTTACATGCAGTTTATTATCAGAATAATGAATAAGCTTGATTTTACTCTCTTTTATGCTGGCAGATGGAGTTCAGGAGTGATCATGTACACGCTGCTTGCAGGCTCTCCGCCTTTCTGGCACAGGAAGCAGATGCTGATGCTGCGTATGATTTTGGCTGGGAGCTACGACTTCTCGTCTCCAGAATGGGAGGACCGCTCGGACACTGTTAAGGACTTGGTAGGCTGTATTTCACCTCACAGCTTGTCCTTTGTCGTTTAATCCCAGAGTGACTAAGTGCTGAAATCGCTATACTGACCCAATTAATGATGTTCAAATATGAGGCTGCAGAAATGTTTGAGTCACAGAAGAATGACTCAAACTCCTCGTGGTTTCCTCAGATCTCCCGGATGCTGGTGGTGGACCCAAAGCAGCGATTCACAGCCAGAGATGCTCTCAACCACTCGTTCTTTTCGCAGTATGTGGTGGATGAAGTACGACAGTTCAGTCCATTCAGGCGGTTCAAGGTGAGGTTTCTTTCTTTTTTTATTTTAGTGACTAAATTCAATCACATTCTCAATTACATTCACGTAAACTCAGCACACCAGAAATTGTTAGGTCTTTTCCCCGCCTTCCAATGCATCCATTTCGTGAAGTCTGTGCTCATAAGACAAACTAACATAGCACAAGCAAACATGGACTTTTGTTTAATTTTCTGGCTTGACTGGAAACAAAGCTTAGTGATCTTTCTGAGATGATACTCCAGTGTCTGATATTGAAGGGTCCTCGAACACATCAGAAGATGGAACACACCAGGATGTAATACCAATTAAAACAGGTGCAAGGAAATGTTCAGTATGACAGTTTACCTTTTTTAAACTGTTGAACTCTGCCTATTGTCACTTTTTTTGGTCATTCCAGGTAGGTTCATATTTTTCCCAAAGATTATTTTACACTTGATTAGTTCATCATTATCCTGTTTGCATTCAGCTAATTAGGTATTTCCGAATGTCTTATTGAATTTTGGCCATTTTGGCCACATAGTCCTGAGAAGTCTAATTTGGTAAATTGAGTGAAAACACTTGTGTGGGTGGAACATGGGTATGTTTAAGGTCCTTAAGGTGCAAAACATTATTACTTGCACTTTCCCACACCGAATATGTTCTCAATACTTCAAGACACCAGTGACTGTTTCCTAAACTTTCTCTTGCAGGTCATTTGCATCACTGTTCTCGCCACAATGCGAATCTATTGCAACTACCGTCGTGCCAAACCCGTCACCAAGGAGGTGATCAAGAGCGACCCGTACGCTGTCAAGCCTATCCGCAAGCTCATCGACGCGTGTGCATTCAAGATCTACGGCCACTGGGTTAAGAAGGGCCAAACTCAGAACAGAGCAGCACTTTTCGAGAACACTCCCAAAGCCATCCTGCTGTCGATGGCCGCCGAGACTGACGAGCCCATCCACCACATCTGGTAATAAGCACTTTAGGACAGAACTGATAGAGCTCAATGGTGATCCAGTCCCACTGTGTGGCTTTTTTATACCTTTCCTCATTGTATAAAAGCAATGCACTGGTAAAAATCATAACCCAGATTGATCTAAGTGTCTTTAATATGAAGAGTATGTTGTGCTCATGAACTGCAGCCCCGATTACTGCAGTGGGAATGATTTATTAGAAGAGCTCTCAAGCGTGGAAATGTTGTCACTGTTCCGACTCTTTTCTGTCTTAAATGGAGATTAAAATGACAGATTTTCTGGTAAAATTGCATCTTAATTTTCAATTGAACCCATTCTCAACCATATATCCTCTTAAAACGGAGTTAATCTTGGATGTCTGTTCAAAGTGAATGGAGCCAGAGTGAAACAAAAAATCTCCATGAGTAAAAGATTTCTACTTTCTTTTAGAATATATAAAAAATTTGAAAGTATTTTACTCAAGATTAGAGTGTAGATTTCAATCACATTCAGCGTGAGTTGAAGAATTTTTGATTATTTACGTGATCTTCTGCAGCAGTGTGTTATTCTTGTCTTTGCAAACATCTGTTTTGTCACAACTGTGAAGCTTTGGCTGCTAAGCCCAAGCACTAACTTGTGGAAATAATCAACATTTAGCTGACTGCAAAATAAAACACTCATCCTGCATACTTGAACTGGCATGGACTTGTCATCTGATCATTATGCAGGATGAACTGTGCCAAACCACTTACTGTCCTGTTTGTCGGAAGATGTCAGCACTTTAAAATGTATGCTATGGCCTTATTTATTAAAATGTGCTTTAAATACACAATCCAACTCTTTTTTTAAGAGGTATTTTATGGTATATGCAAGGTATTTTTCATCTTTGTCCAACAACTTCAGCTTAATGTAGAAAACTAACACACAAGACTCATTTTGAACACAGTTATGGGTTTATTTTAACAGAAGACCAGGATCAAGTCACATCCGCATCATCTTGCAAGAGTTAAAATTCATCAGTTTAGCGTGAACAACAGGCTGCTTTCCCTCGTGGAGCTGTGGGTGGGAAAAGCAAGGACAGAATTTAGAACTGAGCAGATCAACTGAATTTCCCCGCTGTGGGATCAATAAAGTTCATCTTATCATAGAGTAATGATGTTATTTTTACCATGACTGAAGGTGTGGACTCTTTTCTTCCTTATGTTCCTGCTTCAGAGGCAGACATGAGGTTGTCCTGCAGAGTTTAGCAAACAATCAATACAAAATGAATAATCAGTCAAAAATAAGAAAAAAACAACAGGTGTGAGGGCAGAGCACCATCTTCACTGTTCACTTCAAGTGTTTCAATGTACTCATTGCTGTGCAGCTGCATGAGGCTGAGGAAAGCACTCAAACAGTCATTAAAGCAGAAATGAGACAAGACTGTCGCATGGTGTCTGACTGTATCCACCACAGAGCAGCTGGAACAGAATTCAGCCATGCCTCAGTGGTAACCCTCTCAACGCTGGGAATAATTATGATGTGCATAACAGCGTGTAAACACATACCATCCCCAGGCTTTTCTTTACAGTCTGGAGGTCAGTCGTAGCAACCATCTGTCACTGGGCCCGTGTGCGACGACCAGCAGGATGACCGGATTCTGGAAGAACAGCAAAAAACTATGAAATGAATTTGTGTGCTGGCTGGCGTAATGCTACTGAACTGGTGTAGAGATGTAATTAGTTGACAGATGGCATTTTCAAAGGGAGTAAGATGGTATGAGATGAGACACGTGGTATATGAGCTTCATAAATAAAGATCATATTGTCTTCTCATGTGTGTTTAAAGGGGACTTGATTGAAAATGGATTAAAACACCTGAATTAATGATTGTAAGACTTAGAAGTAATGAAAATAATAGCTATAAATATATGCAAAGAGTCACATGTCCCTGTATTCACTCTGACATGAGAATGAGGCACATCAGTGGCGCTTATCCTGTCAAGTCAGTGTGTGAAAATAATAATTTAGCATGGTGTCTGACTGCATGTACTATTCCAAGAGTAATACAGAATTCAGCCATGCATTCAGGTACTTGCTATCATTACGAGGTGTGAGTCACCTCTCGCTTCAGGATCAGCGATCCCACCTTCAGACAAGGACTCTCCACATGCTTCAGTTCTCCACAGGGAGCTCTTTCATGACGAGTCAGGTCAGGCCATCTCCTCCTGTGTATCCTGAGCAACGATCACAAAAAAACAAAACACACAAACATGTAAACAGTCCAACATATCTATAACGCAATAACACAAGCCTGGGAGCGCACTTAAATCTCTGGATCTTTGATCTACTAAGTCTGGTTTGAGGTCACGGATGTGCTAACTTTCAGACCCAACCGATACATCCTGTTCGAATTACAGTCTGCGCAAGTAAATGTGAGATTATCGTTGTTAAAACAAAAACGATCAGCTGAATGTTTAGCAGAAATATTTCCGAAAACCAGGTACGATACACCACCATGTGCGCCACATGCTCTCCATGTCCACATTCAAAACCTGATGCTAGCCAAAGAAAATCAGCGTGAGTTCAGATGACTGATGTTACCTGCGCTGAGTTGCAGCTTTGAGTTTTCATTATTCGGTTTGAACCACGGTTCAGTTATATAGCAGACCTGAACGAGTGACGGCGACATGTTAAAATGACAAAAATCTCTGCACTGAGCTCGGCAGGGCTCAACTTGTAGGCTATAGCGTGGCTGAATTAGCACAACTCTTCTTCGTTCCCGTCTTCTTCCGTCTCTTCGTCTTCTTCTGGCATTTTGTGCCGTTTGAAAATAGTTTTATGTTCACGACTGCCACCGTCCGGACTGGAGTGAGGACGGTAAAATTTAGAAAATAATAATCCTGAGCACTTCTTTGAAGGATTTTTTCCCCCCAAAATTGTTAGATCATCGAAACAATAGCTTCGTGTTGTTAACAGCATACTAGCTGCTTTAAAAAAAAATATTCCTGCTTGTTGATAGCCCCTATTCCATGAACTTGAGAACAATTCCCAATAAAATCCCTACAACTCATTTAAAGTCTCCCTCTAGTCAATAATACATTTTTTCTCTTCTTCCCACAGTTGGATGTTTGAGTTTCACTATGCAGAAAGATGTATACTGATCCCGTTCTCACATTTATTGCTGAAAGTGTAAATTTGCTGTACTTTACTGATGCTGTCCGTATATGTCTGAATCAGTTTTATCATCCCCATTAACCAGAGCTGGAACATTAATACTAACTGCTTTAATAACAGTAAAGATACATTGCATCGATTTATCACAAAGACAATTGCTTAAATATAACCTTGCTGAAGGACAAATTGACTATAAATTCCAAGTTAGTCGACCTTTGATGTCGTCATGGAGCCGAGCCAAAGGGTAGTGGGCGGTCCCTCACCGGCTTCCCCCTGATTGGTCGAGCATTCAGCGCTTCCTTTCCTCGTCGATGAGCCCATAGGGGTTGATTAATGCTGAAGCTGTTAGTGCCTTACCAGCGCTGCGCCTACCAGTAAGTATTAGAGCACAGCTTGTACTTTTTAAATATAGATATATATATATATTCTCCGATGCATTAAGTTTGACCTGCAGTTAGAGTAGTTTCCCAGTTTCGACAGTTGAAAGGCGGTTATGTGAAGGGCTCCAATCAAGCGAAGTGGTCAGGTAACATCCTCTCACGCAAACGGTTTCCTCGTAACGTCCAGCACTGACATTTTGGTGCCAACTTGCAGCAGCGGGCTACTGTTACACTAAACGAGTAGAGGCGCCTCTTTTGACCGAGTTTCATCGTCTGTACGTTTATTCGGGGTCTTGCTCGCCATCCCCGGTCCTCTGTGGTGCTCATGGGGGTGACGCAATCCAGGCAGAGGATGTCCATAACGGCCCGTCTTATGGTTTGTTTAGGCATGCCTTATGTAACACATTTTTTTTTTTGCTTTCACACGACCGGCTGTGGCACGTGTTTATTTTTGAGATGAGCTTACTTATGCACATAGGTATTTCAGTCAATGGATGCATTTGCTGCTTCACTGGACAGAAGACATCCGCTGCATAAAGGGCTTAGTTGTGACAATGAAATTAGGCAGCTGCAGGGCAAAATCGCGGAGCACAACCCTGAAATGTGGGCCAAACAAGGTTGTTAGTCCTTTCTGAAATGCTCCTGCTGTTTTTTCATATTGTATGCTTTAAATTTTTTTTTTTTCCAGCAGGATGGCAACACTTTCACAGACAAAGGAACTATTCCGGAGAGCAGAAGCGGTCTGTTTCGATGTGGACAGCACAGTCATAAAAGAAGAAGGCATCGATGAACTTGCCAAATTTTGTGGTGTGGGGGATGCGGTCACCGAAATGTATGTGTGTGCTGTCAATATGACACGAAACCATGCACTGAGAGGTGCATTTTGAAATGATCTCTGGATATATACGTCTATATGTATATTTTAATACATGATGTCACCGTTTGGCCTTTTCAGGACTCGCAAAGCTATGGGTGGCTCCATGACATTTAAAACAGCGCTGACTGAGCGGCTTTCCATCATCCGATGTTCAAGGGAACAAGTGAACAAACTGATAACGGACCACCCGCCTCAGCTGACTCCAGGTATCAAGTGAGTATGTGAAAATTCAGTGTCGGACAGCGAGTCGGCCTTGTTTTCCACTCAGTAGAGAAACATTGGTGTGCACAGGAGATTTAAAACGGATGAATTGCCCAAAACGACTGTTTATGATAAAGAACCTGCTGTTGGAAGGCCATATTTCGTGTTACAAAACAGATATTTGTTATAATAAATCATCTAAATACTATTCACGAAGAACAGTGGTAATTGGTGTGGTAACTTATGCGCAGGCGCTCATTTAGTGCGTACGTGGCTTCTGTACAACACTACTGTGTAATATACAACATGTACGTTTAAAAATGGCATCTATAGCGTTCGGGTGTTGACATGCGACGGTTCATGTTCACACAGGGAGCTCGTAGACCGTCTGCACCAGCGCAACATGAAGGTGTTCCTCATCTCAGGTGGCTTCCGCTGCATTGTTGAACACGTGGCCGCTCAGCTCAACATCCCTCTGCACCACGTCTACGCCAACCGGCTCAAGTTCTACTTCAACGGTGAGAGATGGAGCCCGGGGCGTTCGTGACGCGTTGTGCGTCACGGTCAAATGTTTTACTTCATCACGAGCGTCGCAGGTAGCTTCACTTTGCATCTCTCGGTGTGGTTACGTGTTTCCCAGGGGAGTATGCCGGCTTTGATGAGAGTCAGCCCACAGCTGAGAGTGGCGGAAAGGGGAAGGTCATCAGCATGCTGAAGGAACAACACGGCTTCAAGACTGTGGTGATGATTGGAGACGGAGCCACCGACCTGGAGGCATGTCCCCCTGCTGTAAGTGCTCACCTCACGTATTAAAAACAAACAAAAAAACGTCGGTGGTTAACACGCATTGTTGAAAACAGTCGTGCATACTGGAGCATTTGTGCGTTTCCCCCCCCAACCAGAGCGCCTTCATTGGATTTGGAGGGAATGTGACCCGGCAGCAGGTGAAGGAGCGGGCTTTGTGGTACGTGACGAGTTTCGACGAACTGCTAAAGGAACTGGAAAAGATTTAAAGAAGCTAATGGAGTACTGTTACGAATTTTTAACATTTTATATTTGCACCTAAGGGTGTGCCTCTTTATGGTTTTATAAAGTGCACAGATTTCCTTTGACCCTCAATAGATTTTTTTTTATATAATGAATGGAAATGTTTACACTAATGAGACCAATCTTACCTTCATGGGGATGTTTTCCTAGTGATTTTTATACTAGAAGATACTAAACGAGTAACCAAATACTGTCTATATGGAAGTTCAGAAGATGATATTTAGATGTTTTTTGCACAGTTTGCATCAAAACCTTTAGGTAAGCTAATACAACTCCTGCATATTATGGCATGTGCAATGAGTAATAGAAGTGTTTTAATTCTGTATGGACATTAAGAGCTGTAACCAGACATGTCTGTGAGTGTGGCGACTTCTGTCCTGTGGAGAACATCAGCATTAAACATGAGAACGTGCTGTCAAAGGTGTTGTTTGAACTGCTTTAATCTGCGTCTTGTCCTTCCCTCTACAGTGTGTCCCCTCCCCTCTCCTCTGTTAGCTGAGGCACAAAAAAAGACAAGATAAACATGCTTCCTTTAACGATAAAATCTGATATTACAATACGCAGCATGTTGTCAGAGTTCATCACACATGATGGTTATGCCCCTTTAAAACATGTTGGATAAAAAACATTATTTTTTTTTTTTTAAAACCAGGCATGCTGTCTTCACAAGAAGAAAGTAGAAGGCATAGTTACAAACACAGCGCCATGAAACATCAACATTACTATGACAGGGACCCTAGGAACATCCAGAGGGGGGGAATAAAAAGCAACTGAAAGGAGAAATTTGCAAAACAGGAATCTTTGATTTGTAATAAAAAAAAAAAAAAATGAGGTAAATGATGAGCTTTACATTTTACACCATGTCATACTTTACCGTTTTCATGAATATACAGAGGCTTTTCGTCACTTCACTCAGCAACAGCATGGCTTACATCAAAGTGCCACTTCTCACAGCACAGCTCAAACACAAATATTCCTAATTTACATTAAATAAATAAACAGCCACTGCTCTGTTTCTCCCCGTCTGCCCTCGCACATACACGCCGTACAGCTGCTAGTCTTTTCAAGTAACTTTGGTTGGCTCTAAACTGTAGAGATGAGCTCTCTTCATGGACCAGTTTTAATGTGGCACGAGATGTTGGACACAACAACCATCATGAGGTTTAAATTGGCCAAATTAATTGTGTTCCAGCTCCCCCCCCCTTAGAGGAAAAAAAAATGCAGGGAAGTCTGGGGCTGTAACTGGCTCGGACTACTTTAATCTTAGATACACGGGTTTGACATTTTTACCTCCTCTGTCCTCGTGACATCTTGAAAACCCAAGACGAGAACAGAGAAGGGATGTTGACCGGCAGGATAGTGATGCTCTTGGGGTGGATGTAACATCTGAAAGGTTGCCACCTGATATCAGCACCGCAGCTTGCGTCTCATTTCACTGCAGCGGGGAAGCCTTCGTCGGGATCATAATCCTGGAATCCATGTGCTGAATGAGAGGAACTGGAGAAGATGTGAAACAAGAGAGCTGACTCAGCACGTTCTCACAGTTTAAAGTCCTTATGATACCGATCAGGTTCAGCAAGCATTAAGACAGACTCAAATACTCAATATATTGTTGCTCAAGACGTGTTGGGTAAAGCCTTCGTGACGTTTTCAGTCACATGCATCATCACGTAATGTTAAAGAAATTTGTTATTTTTTCGCACACCTGTGTAATACACGACCTCATCCCAGCCCTCCTGCTGCCAGGCGCCGTTCCTCGTGTCTTCTCTGGACTGAAGGTCTTTGTAAGCTGCAATCCACAAATCAAACACATTACAGCTCTGCTAATGGTGAATGCAGTCACTGCACTAAAAGCTGGTAGCTGTTTTGCAGTTGTTGTGGTGAAAGTAAACAAAGTAAACACGGAGAACACGAGAGGTCATATGGAGCAGCGAGACTGTTAGAAAAACAAAACAATAAACTGCAAAAGCTTAAACATTCTGTATGTCTGAGAGGAACTGAAGTGACTCAGTTCAATTTACAGTCATTTAATCATGTAATTGGTGCAGCTTTAAGTCTACACAATTTTAGCTTTTATCTGACCGTACCCCAGAGGTGATGAACCATATAGAGGCTGCCGATCTGTGAGAAAAACCCTCCCACAGCTTCTCTGTTGTGCTGGCGGTATCCGATGGCCCTGGCCCTGCACACAGAAACAACGTCAGTCACAGCGCAGGCCAAAAAACACCAAGGGCTTCATCTGGCATAACAACAGCGGGCCTGCACGCATGAACATATTTGACCAGTCTTCAAACGAGGATTTCAACATCATCCTTCAATTTATCCTGGACTGTTTTTAATTTCCACAATTAGATTTACTTTGTTTTGTTAGCATAAGGTGGACGACACAAGTCTCTCACAGCTGCGGGTATCCATTGCAACATCGCAGCCAAACACAAGACGTGAGGCCTTTTTATTTTATTTTTTTCTCCTCACTGTATACATGTTTATGGATGTTAACGCTGGCCAAATCTGTGGGAGATGAGCAGAAAGTTTGAAATCCATCATGTTTTCTCCCAAAGCAAACATGCTCTTATTGAAGTCGTAATCAATGTCTGGATACAAATAAAGCTTCAGTTCTTCGTGTTGATGTAACCCGAGGAAGATGTTTAAGCTTCAGCCACACAAATTGTACTCAATTTGCCTTAAATTGCTTTTCTGGCATAATCTGTATGACCATAGAGGTTTGTTCAAATAACGGCGGGTTAAAGGAAACATAAATGCAAACACAAGAAATAGTCCATTCAGGCAAAATTGTCTCTGCGCGATCTTTTCGTCGAAGGCGAGTCTTTTTTTTTGCCCCCTACGATTATTTAAATCACGTCTGCTTTATTAGGACAAAGGCAGAAAAGCCCGGGTGACATTCAAGTGTTTGAAGTCATATTTAAATATAAAATCATCTGTGCGGAAGTTAAAAATGACCACAGATGCATGAACTGGAAAAAGATACAGAGGGGGTTGACAGCGTAATGACTATCACAGACATTTCACTAAAGGTGGAATATTTTTTTTTTATACAATGAATTTCAGCAACAACAACAAAAAAAAGAACCAGGTGTAGTACGTAACCCGATGGAGAACAAAAAAACTGTTCAGACGAGTGCAAACACCAACACAAAACTCCATCAGGCAATCAGAGAAAGCTCAGGCCTTCATTTCAATCAACTGCAATCAGCTGCGCTACACAAAACTGATAAATGGTGATCCGTTGGCTCGGGCAGCTCCAGCAGTCCATCATTCCCGGCTCATTATACCGAACTATTATTTACACACATCTGTAGTGTTTGCAGTATTCCACTTTGAATTCGAATCTTGGCTCGAGAGCATGACAGTACCGCTTCAAATTAGTGCCTCTCTGTGGAATAGCTCTTGTTAATGACACGGTGAGGAAGGTTTCATGTAGTGCAGCTGATATGTAACTACAGTTCAGTAAATCAAATGGATTCAGGCTGCCTTACCAGTAATTACCCCACTCGATCATGGTTCCTGGCTGGAAGAAAGAAAACACAATATTCTTCATTACAATAAAACATATATGATTCAGAGCTTTCAAATTTGCTGATTGATATCACACTTTCCTCCTCCTTCCAGATTAAACACATTAAAAGAAATGGATGGTGAAGACGTAACACAGGTATTTTGTCATCGCCATGATAAGCTGCAATAACAGCTACACCCAAAGGCTTCTTCAATCACTCTGCGATGCTTAAGACAACAAACGCCCTGCTGTTTCCAGAATGTTATCTCAGTCTGTGATGAGGGATAATAGCCTGCATTCATCACGTGTCAGAGGAAGCACGCTGATCTAGTGACAGTTTTTCCTGTCAGATTAGAAAGAACAACTTAATCTGCAGGCGCTGGCGTGATGCGCATGACACAGGGTCATTATATGTCTTACCAGTAGTTTCGTGAGGGCGGTAATTTAAAGGTCACAGAAGCAAAAGCATGTGACTGGGAAAATCATCAGTTTAAATGAGAAAATGTGACTCAGGCAAACATGTATAGCTAACGGCGAGATAAACTCACCCTGAGCTGGTAGGACCTGAGCTCATAGATGTTGGGCCCCTCTCGCGGTACGGGTTCGTTCCAGAAGCTGAACTCCAGCAGGAGCTGGTTTCTGCGTGACATCAGCATCTTACCCCGCTCCTTCCTGTACGCCGTGAAATCCTGCCAACAGACACCAATCACTCGGCTTTACATCGACCGATGGCTGTGCTCTGTCATGACGGTACTAGAGCATTAAACTGGGGTGATATGAACAAAGTCCACCTGAGGGAGTGTTTACCTGGTTCTGCCTGAGCTTGTTCATCACCTCCGTTAGAGCTGGGTATCCACCTCTGTAACGCCACAGATGGACTGAGAAAAAGGAGAAAAAAATACATCACAGATGTAAAATCTTTTTGACATAATGTTTGGTCAGAGGGTTGGAGCTGCACTGCATATGCCTTTGTGAAAATACCTTATTTTTCTAAAAGACTTTAAGAAGTGCATAAACTCTATCCTGATAATTGAATTTACAGGCGAATAATTAATGACGCTGACTTCATGAGTGAGTCTGTTTGTTCAAGTGCCACTGAGTCATTCATTCAGTACTGCACTGCTACCAGGCGGCCACTAAGACAATCATTTGGAAAGTTCATGCAGCTATGTAGTTATGGAATGAGAATAAAAATATGACCCTTTTGTGGTATTGACCAGCCTGCTGATCCGCCAACTGTACACACCCACAGGACAGATATGCTACACTGCTGATGTTTGTGTGTTGATATTAGTAATCCTACCAGCCTGGTCTTGTTCTCCATACCAGGTATTCCAGGTGCCCACCAGCTCACAGGGGTAGTACTTATCAGCATGGATCGAGGGCAAAACATCCTCACTGTGATAGACGAGAAGCACCAAACTGAACTGAAGGAACTCAAATGCACAATAACCACGACTGCATTTAATATATTCCAGTCTCAGAAAGGCTAAGGTCTTCTGGTCACGTGTCTTCCCTCTAATGTTACGAGTCCAAAATTAGTCGCTAGCTACAAGTAGTGGGTCTCCAGTCATCTTAAGTATGAGCAAAGGTTTGAAGTCATGCCAGGTCGTCAATCACGTGACAGGAATAGACTACTCAGAATTATTCATGGAACAACGGTGTACTGCGTTTTCCCGGCCTCATACTACTGCAGTAACTGGTGTTTCTACGTTTACTTAAGAACAAGTTAATAACA
The DNA here is from genome assembly GCF_020382885.2 of Scatophagus argus. Taxonomy (NCBI): domain Eukaryota; kingdom Metazoa; phylum Chordata; class Actinopteri; family Scatophagidae; genus Scatophagus; species Scatophagus argus. Next base: position 14,147,046 of record NC_058497.1, on the reverse strand, counting down.
ATGTGCTACTGAGACAACAACATGAATTAACACTCACCAGAGTTTGTTGTATGCATCCAGGCACTCTGGCTTGACATTATGGACTGAAAAGAGAGTTGTACTTAAATAAAAACAATCTCATCTTTAATGTACGATAAATAATTTATGCATTGTGATTACAGTCAACTTACACTGAATTTTGTAGAGGTTACTCTCCTCATTTTTGGTCAGCAGGTTGGAGTGTGCATCTTTCCTGGGATCGACTTTCCTCACAAACAGTGATTTGAACCAGCTGTTCTCTCTGTTTCTGCTGCCTGATGTTGCTAAGCCCCTGAACACACAAGTGTATGGATGGGAAATTATCATTATTTTATGACTAGTATTAATCTATGGCAAAACTGGCTTACAAATGTCCTATCTTGACACGGGCATGCTTCGTTATCATAAAATATAACAACACTTAATTTGAGATTTACTGCTGTTGCTGCAAAGCGGGATTTCAGGCTGGGCTTCACATGTCAGTGCCTCCACTGTACACGCCTTGTGACAATATGTATGTGATACTTTACAACACAGCGGGTCACAGTATCCAACACTGCACGGTTTACTCACTAGTCATACATGCAATCTGTAAGACATAAGCGGCTACATCAAAGTCTACAACAAAGTACCAAATTGACCTTGAACATTTGGGATGCTCAGCAACAAAAGATGAGAGAAACTTGTGTTGTTTCACCTTCACCAGCAAATACACGCCTCTCTAATCTTAAACACCCCAGAACAAACGTTGTAAAAGGTGGAGTTTTCAAGGAAGCTGAAGGTGAAGGCCACTGACAACTGGCTAGCAGTTACCGGGCTAGCTTGCCCAAGCTCATCGTCGCCACTACAGAAACGTACTGAAATAAATGACACAAGAGCCAACTACGAACGCTACAGATATATCTACTACACATGCAGACTGATGACTGCCCCACCTGCTCCACACGACGAGCTGTCCGGCGGACTGGGCCCTGGTTTTAGCCCGAGCCAAGCCACCGCTAACTCTATAAAGGACTCCAGTCGCCATCTTCGACTGTGCTAATACACACAGGGCAAACGCTGTTACTCCCCCTGACCACCAGGTGGCAGCGTTCTGTCAAAAGCATACAGTGAACAGAGAACATGATAGGAAACAGTATTGAGTGTGGTGTTGTGGATATGTTAGAGAAAGATTTAGAGAAAGAGAAAGAAGAGGTTTAAAAAAGTGTTGCCCTTTCTGACTTTTTGCAGCAGATATTTTAACTTGTCACAAAAGGGAAAACACAGATGTAATTAAAAAAAACCTGATGACTCTATTTTGTTTAGATAATTCATAAAGCAGTGCCACTGAGCCAGCACAATACCGGTGCCTTGAGTTACAGCACCTGAGTAAATGTAGCTATTATCAAGGTTATTAACTACACCTGAGCTTTCCCTGCTTTGACATGTACAAGTGTCTGTGGTGATAAAGGCCCATTGTTTCCCTCAGTGGATTTCACACACCGTTGGCTCTTAGCGTGTGTCTGAAGTGCATTATTTTCAGTAAACAGTAAAATTATCCTCAGCTGGCATCCATAGAGATAAAAAAAAGTTCAGATGAAGAATGGCTCACAAAGGATATTTATTGTTCTATGTCTTATCCATGTATGATGAAAATGAGTACATTTCAGAAGTATAAAAAAATGAAGAAGTGGAAAATTTGAGACAATGACAAAACATAAAACAAAAACAGCACAGTCTAAGATGTATATAACAACAAATTGATCAAAAACTGTATGTACAATCAAAAAGTAATCACTTATTTGCAAACTGCAAGGTCCTTCCTAGCAAATTTGTTATGATGTCACTGATGCTAAAAAAATATATATATAAATGAAATGTTCCATAATAAGTTATAACTTAGGGGAAGAGCAACAATGTACACGGTGGTCAAATACTCCTCAAAATACACTCCAGAGATTGAACAGGTGGGGGCACTATAACTCAATCCATAGTCTACCAACAGCAATTTTTATGCACTACAAAGGACACTGTCCAGTTAGATCAACAATATGGACACCATCAGACTCAGTAATAGGTATGATATGGCACAAACCTCTAAAAGTTTTTTTTTTTCAGTTTTTGTAAAATCTTTCAGACAAATGTTACGTCTCAAACAGAGCACTTAATCTTTACTCCACTTCACAAACTTGCCTCTTGGAACACTGGAGTCCGCCATATTGGCTTCAGCAGGTGGCAGAGGTGTGTGACTCGCTATACTGACGTATAGTTTGTGACACGTATGTGAAGATGTTGATTTTTCTGGAGAAATTACTTCTGTATATTCTCAAAATCTGCTGTCAGTAATGGATGACATGACTGACATTTTTGTCTGTTGTGAAGCCTTCAGGAAGAGCACGTCAGTATGGTAGGATTCTGTTGCTAAAGGATGATGGAGAGGGTGATGAAGTGCAACCATGGAGGAATTCAGTACCAGCTGAAATTGATTTATTATTTGACAGAGTGACTATGAAGCTAACAGGGACCATATTGCTAAAGCCCACTTGGCTTTAGGAGAAAGACTACTTACCACCAGTGGAATTCAGAAACTATGGAGGGATTTGTTTTAAGTTCAAAGACATGAATCATAAGGGAGTGTTTTCTTGGTGAAACATTTTTGAATAACAAAAGGCAAAATGTGGATGTGTCTGGGAATTCAAAGTATGACCGAATCCGCTGAAATTTTGCACTTTAGTTAAAGAATTTATCAACGTGGTTGATTTTGGGGAGGAAGCATTTACTCAGTTTTCACCTCAGTAAAGTATTCAACATTTTGATAAGCTAGACTTTTTTTCTATTTCATTTCATTGTGCATTTAATTAACATGACGCCTCAGCAGCAGCCACAATGAACATCGATATAAATGTAAGGGCAGTAGCAGAAATTCAGAACAGTACAGTTGTTATAATGTTGATAATAATCTGAAAAGCCTGATCTGTATTATTATTTAACAGCTGGACATAGACCACTTTCACAAAGAGCACATTTTACTGTTGGAAGAATTGACATCAGTGTTTTACAAAGAGCTCCAATTTCACTGCTCCAGCTGTACATAGACTGTACCTCATTACTGGTATAGTGAAATGTATTTTGTGCGGTCTTATCACAGCTTTGAGTGAACATTTGTTGCATTTTTTTTAAAAAAAAACAGATGCAGGAAATCTCTCACTTCTAGTCCTTGTTTAAATCCCTGCAAAAGATGCCACAGAGCTCATTTCAAGACCCCGTGTTTATCTGCTGCTGTGTGCTCCACCTTAGCAACACTGTGGTATGATATTACCTTTGTATTAATGTCATTAAAACCTCACATTTCATGCATGCATACTTTCTATTAGATACACTTCACTAAAACTCATGAATTCAAAACAGTCCTGCAATAAATCGTACTTGTTTTCATTGGTTTGTAGAGCAAAATGAAAGCAAATGTTAAGGTCCGCTTAGGCCCACTTGATGTTTACAGCTTTCATCAGCAGATGGAGTCCTCTCTTGGACATTGTTCTGTTGACATAGAAGCTCCTGTGATTTCATAGGAGTTTCAAGACTTCTTGTCTGTGTTGGCTTAAGAATGATTGTTGACCTACATTGTTGACCTTGGACATAGTACTTTGACAAAACAATCCCAACTCAAACTCCACTTACTAGCTAATTATGGGGATTTCATCTGTTATTACACACCATGGAGTAAACTTCAGGCTGTATCTGGTTAAAAGCTCTGGGAAAAGCTGGAGTTGGGTTTTTATGTGAGATTTGTCTATTTGTTGACAATTGCCCATGCTGCTTCTTTTTGAGGCTCACTGATTTAAAATAGGGAAGACGAGCGAAGATAAACTTTATTTTGGCTCTTGGAGTTTGAAACACCCTGCCTGGATGTTAGCGGGGTAGAAAATGTCTTAAAATCCTGAAAGTACAGTTTAGGGGTTTTTTTTATTTGAGAGATTTTACACTGCTATCAACCCACATTATTTGTTCATTATTCTATGTTATAATCATGTGTTTTTTGACTGTGTTGCTTTTTATACAGCACTTTGTAAAGTCTGTCTTATAAAGTCTGTCAGATAGTTGCTGTATATATTTTATAACTCATTTTCTTCATTTTCCAAGGCCGTGCTGGTGCTGGTTTGGTGCTTTGCCGAAGCTCTAAAATCACTAACAATATGCTCAGATTTTGCTTTTGGATACAATGAGTTCTCTAAACCAAGACTTTCAGAAGAACAGCTGTAAAAACAGCTGATATGAATCCTCACTAATGCACCAGAAAAGCATGGATGCCATTTATCAAGGAGTTTAGAAACATTTAAAAATGGTCTTTGCTTAGCTCTCTTGAACCTACATAGCTAAATCCCCCACTCCAGCCTCTGGTATACAGTATGTCCTGGGTGGATCTTCAGAAAATTGAATATCTCCAAGCCAAATTATCTAACCGGCTGTCTTTGCAGTTTCCCTCTCCCTCCACTTATTATCTTTGGCTTTATTATGGACATGCTTGTTGTTAAAGCCTCTCCAAGAAATGCTTTAGGACTTGTGAGAAAATACTTCAGTCATATTGTTTATTGTCTTCACTCCTTATCTTGTCTGGGCACTGCAGTGAGTGAATGCAGCACCACTACACACAGTGGCATTGAAACATTTATGATATCTGATGTGAGCAGATTAATATCCTGGAACATGTCTGTGTTTTTATTCAAATACTGTAATATAGATAAGGAAGTTTACTGTTGCCAAGAATTACCAGAGTCTGCCCAAACGTGAAAGGTTCAGGAGACAAACCACTGTGGCTCAGGCTTAAAATACTGTAAAAACAAAACGAAAGAGTGCCTCGCCCTTTTAAAATGATAAAACACTTCCTCCAAATACTTCATGTACTTTTCCATATTCTTAATGTCCTCTGTAACTCTGTCACTACAGCCTCAGCAGTGGAGTAAGGACTTCATTCTTTTCATCAAGAAAACTCCAGTGAAGTACATGCACCTCAAAATTATACTTCAGTCGAGTATTTGAGTAAATGTACTTAGTTACATTCTGTCACTGTATATAAAAAAGTTGTCCCCTGGTTAAAAAAAAATTATACAGCATCTAACTTGAATATATTTCAAATAAATATTTTTGAACAGTTACATTTTGTAAGATTTCAACCAGTGATGGAGTAATATCTTGTCTTTCTCTTCTGTGTCTCATCTGTGTTTGTGTGTTGATTTTAAAAACGTACAAGCACAAAATACATATGCTCCCACCGGTTATCAACTACAGCTACACACTACACACCACTACAACCTGTGCTTATATTACAGCTGCTGTGCTTCAAGTTCCCATACATACATTAAAAATGTTTTTCTGAGCCACACAGCTTAATGAAAGATGGATGGTGAACTGACAAAAAGACCATTATTTATGAAGGCAGAGTAAGTGACACAAATGAAAACTTAGGTTAAGAGTACAAGGGCAAGCTTAATGTGAATTATTGTGAGCATATTACGATGTGAAAAGTCTCTGCAGCTCACAGTGCTGCTGTTTCATGGGTAAAAGAAATAAATGAACCATACTTAAAAGATTTATTACCAATATATTCATCATGACCATTATGAAAGGATACGTCTGAGGTTTAACCTTTGTGTCCAGTCTCTGGCTTGTGTACATGCTTTTTATCTTAAATGATCCCCCGCTCAGCCTTTGAGAATGGACAGAATGGGGTTGGGAAATAAAAGAATCCTGTGTACTTACTGTGGTATTTCATGACGTTGGACTGTGCTTATCCTTTCTGTCTCAGCTGCTGCGGAGATACACTTCTTCTCCTTACAGTAATACTTGGACATAAGGTCAGGAGTGTGCATGAAAAATTAAGTGGCCAGACCTCAAGGCCAAAATAAGATTTTGGAGAGGGCGGGAACGGCCTTTCCCGAGCCAGGTCTCCTTTCACCTATGAATTGTTTGTCTGGAAGCAATTTAACCTTTACATCACACCTTAAAGACATGCAGCAAGGTGTCAGCAGATTAAAGTGGTGTTTTTCCCCCATACATCACAGGCAGTGGAGATCGCTCCACTGATTTTATTTTATTTTAAAGGCTGAAAAAGAGTGCAGGCTTCCCATGACTCAGTGTTGGGCATGTGTGAGAGAACGTGCTTTTGAGATTTGGTTGATGGTGGGCCTAAATATTTTCTCTCCTTTGTTCTGATCAAGCATTTGCTGGTATTTCAGACCACATGTTCTCTCATAATTTTCTTGGTAGAGAGAAAGACAGTTTGCCATAATTAAATCAATCATTGTATCATCTGGCCTATTGAAACTGGAACAACCAAACTTGTGTCTGCTCAAGCATATTTTAATATTTCTCCCCACAATGAAGGAATGCAAAGGCTTTGTATCCTTTCTGAAGTGATTATGTGGACTGCTGGTGTATCACAGTAATATTCAGCGATATGTAATATACTCCTCATAGTTGAGCATCCGGGATTTTTTCCTCACTAAAATATGTGGCATTGATCTGCTGTCATATCTGTGGAATCATTCATGCATTTTCCATATTTTTTTTTTTCCACTTTGGGGTCACAGGGGGCTGAAGCCAATTACTTTTATTACAGCAATGACCTAATATCCCCATTGGATAAGTAACTTTCTATCTGTCTGAACAGATAACCTATCTGGAAAAGGTTGGTTATGCATATGGATGGCTCATCTTTGTGATTATGATTCTGTTTCAGTTAGGTAATTCCACTTTTTACCACTACCAAAGTGATTTTTTTCTTTTTTTTTTTAACTTTGCTCTCTTCACAGGTATAATACTTGGCCAAAGCTATCTAAGACAGATAAATAGCATTTAATCAAGGCAATCATATTATCTCTGATTCCAACCAAAGAGAGAGGGAGAGAGAGAGAGAGAGAGAGAGAGAGAGAGAGAGAGAGAGAGATGGCAACAGCTACTACGGCCATTTTGGCTTAATGTCTGAACTTTTAACGTCTGAACAGTTTTACAGTAATGTTGATATTAAAATGTAACAATGTGTCAATTACAGTTAAATTTGGGCACAGGAAAGAAACAACTAAAGGCCACAGTTTCAAGGTAACTTGTAAAACTTTTCTGTAACTTGACGTTACAGGTCATTACTGAGAGCATTGTGTTTATGTGTAAACATGCTAACAATAGATTGCAAAACAATGCAGGTATTACTTCATATAACTGCATATGAATGGCAGTAGTCAACAGTGTTGTTGTAAAGTGCAGCTAATTTGAAGTTATATTTGACAGACTGGGGCGGCATGGTGGTGCAGTGGTTAGCACTGTCGCCTCATAGCAAGAGGGTTCCAGGTTCGAATCCCGGTCCGGGGTAATTGGCTACTCTAAATTGCCCCTAGGTGTGAGTGTGAGAGTGTGTGGTTGTTTGTCTTTGTGTGTTGGCCCTGCGATTGACTGGCAACCAGTCCAGGGTGAACCTGTTCTTCTCGCCCGTAGTCAGCTGGGATAGGCTCCAGCCCCCCCGCGACCCTGACAGATAAGCGGTATAGAAAATGGATAGATGGGTTTGACAGACTGTTGTTCATTACTAAAGATAGTTTTTGCACTCCACTAATATGTGATAAAACAGTTTACATAAAAATTTGAGTTAATTAATCTAGTGTTATTAAACTGGTGTTAATTGTTTTTTCTTGCTGGACTCTGATGCCAACAACAAGAAAAGTGATCCTGAGAGGTGAGAATGAGTCAGGGATTAAGGTAAACATAAATGATGCTAGTGATATGCATTGATCTGTGCATATCAGTGCCTTTTGTGTAGTTAAAGTGAAGTCGTAGTTATTCTAAATTGGACCACGGAGGGGTCACAAAGTAATAAAATGACAAAGTGTGGGCCTTCCAGGAGAAAATAGACCAGGCATTATAAAATTGAAGAGGGCAGTGTTGTTTCACAATGGACAATCAAAACAATCCAGTGGTGGGTGATATTATAGCTTAACGAAGGCACTCCTTGTCTCTGAATTAATTATTATGTTTGTGCTGGTTTATGGTTTTAACTATTAGGTTTCTTGACCATGCCAGCATTTTGGACGGCATATTTTGATGTGACCCACTCCTCCCTAATCCACATAGTATGTCAAGTAATGCGTAGGAGTAGGAGACTGTCAATGGGCAACTGCAATATAAGGACAGATGTAATAGTTAATAAATATGTCTGCTGCAGATGTTTAACAGATAAATATACATATACAAAATTGCATGATTATTGTTATTAACAGTACTGGACCAGACTCTGTTAAAGTATACTGATTTTTACGACTTCTGACTCTCCAAACAAAAAAGATAAGGACTGAAAATGAGGTTAATGTTAAAGTATTATACCAGCTGTGAAATAGTTGAGCAAATTCCATGTATCATAGAATTGCATCAACATCTCTTGAGAGGACCTCAGTTTTGTACCATATGTGGTCCTGAATGACAATAACAGGTAGCTCATAGAGTGATTTTAAAAAGTAGGAATCTGACTTGCATCTGTGAGTGATCCCCTAGTCATCACAGTTTAAAGCTAGGCTTGTGTGGCAGCATATGCCAAAACTCCCACAGGCTAGGCAGCTAGGCAATCACTACCACCAAGTTTAGCTGCAAGCAAGTAAGCTAGCTAGCTGCTGGGTACTTATCTTTGTGCAAATTAATTTTCTGAATTCTGACAATTTGTTTTTCACACATAGCTATATTGTTAGCTTCAGGGCATGTCTATCTCAAAAATGTACTGACAGCAGCAACCCACACATGCATACGTTGAGAATACTAAAGCAGAACGGGCATCCATATAACAACAGAGGTAACGCTAGCTGAGCTAGTGCTTCCAAATCAGTTAGTCAAGTCGCAGTTTACATCCATGCCTATCCAGACTAATGTAATATATGTAGTGTAGACTTTATTTATCCGTTTTTGGACAACTTGAAAACATGATCCCAGCCGGTAGTCATCAGCATGGTGGCATGAACAATTCCTGGGATCAAACCTCTTGTTTTTGTTATTTAGTTGGCTTCTCATAAGGCTTAATGTTATAGCTTAATGTTCCCACATTTTTTTTGACTGTCTCTTAAGATTACAACAGTAGCCCAACATTGCCCTGGACTGTAGGAGCAGCCACTTTAGCCTAACAACATGCTAACACCAAATTCAACATGAAATAATCAACAAAATAACTTAAAACTTGGCAAGATGCACAGATTGCAAACTTGAAGTTTGGTTGTGGACAGCCGATTTTGATTCATCCTTGAACTTGTACTGTTACTGGCACTACTTGACAAAGCATGCTGGAGCAAAATGTGCACAGTCCAGTTTTTCTGTCATTGTGGGAACATTTCCATCACATTTCCAACAGAAAATATAGTTAATCCCTGAGGTCTTCAATTCCTCAGATGGAAGGCATAGATGAAGACTTTGGGGTTGTTGCACCCAAAACAGAGAAACTAACTTGTGTGCAGGTGGGGCTAAGCCTCACAAGACATCAGGCAAGAGGCAAAATCTGACCATTTTGTGAAGGTGGAGGCCTGTACTGCACATATTTTTGTTGAAAACCATGAAAAAATGTGTTTTTTTAAATAAGATTTTACCTTTCATTTGTAAAAACACACATTTCACACACAGATAGTCACCTTACTGCAGTAGTACTATTAATATTGATGTTTTATATTAGCCTTTGTGGAGATCAGACTGATGGATGCCTTTTAAAGCTATAGCTTTAATGTAGTGTAGAGTTCTGGTATGTCTGTATCCATTAAACCACATATAATGCAATTTTTTTTTATTACTATATGTAATGCATATTATTTATGTGTGTTTTTTTCTTTAATAATAAGTCCAGCATTTTTTACATATTTCATAGCTGAGGGTCAGGATTTACGTTGAGATGACTAATACCAAATTCTTAGCTCCTTATTGTTAGTACCATCCGCATTTATCAACGTTTTATAAGACACCATGTTACCTTTAACTCAGCCAAATGTTTGCTGTATTAGGTCACATGCAGTAGGCTGTTCAAAAGCATGGAGCCAGACTGCACATCTGAATTTTATTATCATGAAGCACTGTTTCCATGAATGAAATTGAGATAGGGATGGAGTGTTATGTTAAGTTGAATTTTTAAGGAAAGCAATGTAGATATGTATCGTGGTTGCTTCAGAGGTAGGACAAAATTTGATTCATGCACTACAAACAATGACAATTACAAATAGATTTTATTTCAGCTTTGAGTCGCACTGATGCCTGACACAATGTTGTTTTCAAAAGATGTCAAAGATCAATGTCAATTTAAGCACATGTATATGGCAACGATGCAAGAGTACAAAAGATGCCACCAATGCATTAGATATAAGCATGTTGTCAGAGGGTTCATTCATTGTAGGAGATAACAACACATGGTTCCACTTGAGGGGGATATCCTGTAGGGTTTATTTTTCTGTGGCTTTTGCTTGTTCGATAATATTCTCATGGTGGTTAGTGTTTATTATGCAGATACACGCATCTCCAAACCAGCAGGGTGTTCCAGTAAGATTATGAGAAGTTCCTCCAAAAACGATGATGCTGTCAATATTGTGGAAAGATATTCTGACAGAATGTGGCAAACATTGCCTTCATATGAGAGTGATTTTCTTGCTTATGTTTAAAGTCGCCAATGCCAGAAAGTAAAAATGTCTGAAAAGTAAAAGTAAATGAAGACTGTGCTTTTTTTTTCTTTTGGTGGAGTTAAGATAGATAGATATGTCAAATTATGGCATCTGATTTTAGGTAAAGGTAGGCAAACTTTATGACATAACATTACTTTCTTAATGAAATGTACTGATTTAGTTGGAATCAAGCTCATGAGAAACAGAAAACAGTAACCAATGACTGCATTGTTTGGAACTGCTCTAGGCTGTGCTTACATTTTACTTCATTGTTACCATAGAATAATCGATAAAATGTGATGTGTATGACATGTCCAACAGCCTATGTCCTGAATGGACTGCAAGCACAGAGATTGCAGTCAGCATGTGTTAAAAGGAGTGCTACAACCACATCGTTGTTCTTAGCTCTTTTCCAGCTGATTTTAACTTATTTTATTGTACTTATTGTACTATCATAGCTTGAATCCACTCATTGTTCAAAGGTTACATTGGCAGTGTGGCAGTATTTTGTCTTTAATTTCTAGCAATTTTAAACAATAATTCCATGTTAGAGTATCATAGGAAAGTTCAGACATTGATGATGATATGGAGAATGTGTGAAATTACTCCACCCTTTGGCATGCATTATAAATCAACAAATTTAATACTTGGAAAAGGTCAGTGAAGTGCAATTTAAGCTCTTTATAGCTGAAGTTAAAGGAATGGTCATTCCAGATCTGAATCTTGTTGGCTCTATTGAATTTGTAATATTTCTTTATAAAATTGCAACTTGTTGGGAAAAGGTTATACCAGAACATTAGCAGCACTGTTTTGTCTTCTTGGATTGTACATATTCACAAGACATGTTTTCATTTATAGAAATCTACTGAAGTCACTGTTACACTCATTTCACTGACACTTTGACTTGTAGCCCCAAAATGTTATGACTACAAACTTATATTTGACATTTTAAAAAGTCTATGAATTAGATACTGTGAGGGCTTTCTTCTGTGTTTGATAAAAGCCATTTGATCCTTACTTACACCAGCCAGGGAATGTATGCTGAACCATTCTGTTATCACTTAAGCAGTCATCAAAATGACAGAACGCACAGAATACATTGAGAATTTAAATGTACTGTACTTGAGTACAAATTTTAGGTACTTGAGTATTTCTATTTTAAACTATTTTATACTGCACTAAATCTCTGATCTAATCAAGTACTGTACTTCAGTAAACATTTTAGGTACTTGTACTTTACTTGAGTATTTTTATTTTATGCTGTTTTATAGTTTTGCTCATCTAAATCTCAGTTGCAAATATTTTTACTCCAGTCAGCTTTAGTTATTAGTTATTTATCTGCCTTTCCTGTCCTGTGAAAACCATTTATCTCCAGATTTGTGGATTTTTTTTCTTTTTTTGTTTTGATAACATGAAGATGTTATGGGTTGAGAAAATTCTACTTCTTAGGATAAACTAGTTAAAAACATCTCAGATTAGCTGGAAAATGTTTTGTCACAAAGTTGAAAACAGGACTGTTATTCTGAAACTTTCTAGATATGAGTTGTTCTAACAGGAGAGCAACACTGCAGACATACGCTCATGTTATAGAATATCATGCATTACTTTCGATTAAAGTACCCAGTAAATTTTACTCATAATGCTAAAGTACTTTTACAATAAAGAGCACCATCTGTTGACGAACCAGACTTCCACCTGGTTTGTCTACAGATGAACTTTCCTTCTTTAGCAGTACTGTTGCTGTACTGTTATATGACTGTACGTTTGGCTTTAGGCTGGCTAACCTGGCTTTGATGACTCCAATGCAATTTCAACATCTGAAAGACCAAACACCCAAACAGATGTAATCATTTGCTACACTTTGTGCCAACATGACCTTGAAATCAAGGATAATTGATTTAGTCTTTTGAATTTTGATATTACCCAGATGTGAATCATTTTAGTATTAACAGCCTTTTAGTATTCACTAGACAACCCATTTTGACACAAGCGTGTTTGTCTATTGTGTCATAAACATGGTTACATTTTTTTGGAGGGTAGGTGCCATTAAGGTTAGCTCAAGTGTTGTTATTGGTATCAACATTTCTGCTCATCACATTTAGTTTTGCAGTTCTAGCGAACATATGGAGTTGTACTCAGTTCATGAATTTATTGTAAACATTTAGATTTATTTTATAATTTGTTTTATTTATGGTTTTACATGACTTTAATCCACATAAGCTTCTTTTCATGATTGAGATGTAGTCAAAGCATAGTCAACACATAGTCAGTGAAAGATTTGTCGTACCGTACATGATTACTGCTTCATATTTTCTAGATTGCATGCAAATTCTTTTCTGCCAGTTCAAAAAGTATAAATCCACAGGCAGTTCACCTGACACCTTGTTTTAATTTTGTTTTTGGATTTTTGTTTGTCTTTTGAATATTTTAGAGGAAAACTCCATCTCCAGCTTTTAAACACAGTTTAGATTTGTTCGGATGGATTAACCGAATTCAAATGCCTTTGTTGTGCATTTGGGAGTTTAAAATTGATGGTCAGCCACTGATGATCTGTGTAATTGAAATGTATACTTGGCATTTACCAAAGAGCTCCTTTAAGTCTTCCCACAACACTAGCACAGCTGAACCAACAACTGGAGACTGCTGGGAGGATCATCAGTTTATTTAGGAGAAAAGCAGTTGCAGCTTACCTCTCATGTATCAAAGCAGACTAGTAGCTGATGGACTGCATGACCTCTTTACACTGTTTGGAGTTATGTTTTCTTAGGTCTGTTATTCAGAGAACCCCCCCACACACACACATATCCAACTTAAGAAAAATGTGACATTACTAGTGATTTAAACAGCAACAAAGAGCACAGATTTGATTGAATGAATGAATGCTTTATTGTCATTGTACATCAGTACAACAAAATTAGATGGGCCTCATTTGAACAGTGCAAACATAAAGGATAAAAGATTTCCATTCACACAGCCACCAAAATCCACAACCATACAGCCATATTTTGACCATATTTTGACATACAACATGGGAAGTTTGTTTGAATGTGAGCTCATATTTTTGGCTCTCTTGATCAGCTCCCTTTATGTTGTCCTAGGAAAATACATTGGGTTGACTGGTTGACAAAAGTAAACATAACTTGCTGTTAGCATCTGAAATATTTGGAAGATTTGCTGAAGGACCCTTTTTTTGCTAAAGTATTTGCAGAGATAACTCAGAAAGAAGGTGGCAGTCATTTCCTGTGTCACATGGACTTTGCCCCATGCCACACCACTTTATGAGACTAATGGCAGGTCCTCAGTCTATTCAATCCAATGTCGGAAAGTGAATGGACACAGATTATGACCAGTTCCTTCGTGCCCCCCTGACATGAAATTAACTTTGAGACCTGTCCCTGTCTCAGCTCCACACTCTTGCGATATCTGGCAACGCAGCTATCTCTTCCAAAGATACTACATAACAATGTTAAAGGCATACTATGCATGATTTTTTTGGTTGCTGTTTGTAAACACACCTTAAATCGATTCTGGATAAAGATTAATGATCGGTGAGTCTTATTCCACGGTTGTCAAATAGCCACCAAATCAAACTCTGGTATTTGATGGCCTGCAAACAAGAGCCAATCAACCATCTTTGTCAAGCTTTGTTGATGCCCAAAATGTCAGAAGACAGAAAAATACTTAATAATTAGTCAATGCTGGCAAATGTCAGGGTCTCTGCAGATACCGACACCACCACACACTTGATTGAGAAGGATTATTTCTGGATGAGTCTGTAATATTGTTTTCAGGAAAATCCTACATAGTATACTTTTAAACACATTCAAATAGCAAATAAAATAAGTGACAAAATAAATATTGAACATTAAATTTATACTGTATCTCATGTTGTTTGACATCGACAAGCAATAGTCCATGAGTAACGCGTTAGTGTTATCAGCAGCTGTGCTCCCTGAATAACAGCAGGAGGCAGCAGTGGCCCTCAGTCCTGACACTTGTCTTACTATATTGCAAAAAATTGGTGCTTTATGGTTTGTTTTTTGTTTGTTTGTTTGTTTTTTTTCTTTTTTATTTGTTTGGCTTGGCTCTTGTCATGGATTGCGTGACTGGTGTTCATTATAAAATCCTGACCTGCACATCACTACCAGTCACACTCCAACTTACCAGTCATGACCCACGTGACAAGGACAGCTATCAATCATGAATTGATTTACAGACCCAGGCTGTAATAAACTATATAATATTTGTGTTGAATAAATGCTATGTAAAGTAAACAGTAAGTTTAAACTAGCTTAACAATGTAAAGTTGCCGTATCCTAAGCTGTAGAGTTAACTGGGTTTGTGTGCGAGTGCATGAGTGAGTGAGTGAGTGAGTGTCCATGTGTTGGCCAACTTGGCTGAGTGAGTGCTCATATCTGGCTGAGTGAATAAGTGCGGTTGGGTAGATTTGGCTGGCTGTTTGTTTGTGCGAGAGAACGAGTTCATAACTTATAGATTTGGCTGCGCGAATGAGTGAAAGAGTGTGTCTGTTAGAAGTAGGATGGTTCTTGTGTTTTTATGCTTCTTTTTGTTTATTTCTGGTTCTCGCAGCTTGTGAACATTCAATAAATAGAATAGTTGTGATACTGGAAACAACACGTCTTTTATTATCAAATGAACCTGTGTGCCCCATACTGGGTGAGTGTATATTATGAAATTGTGAGTATCTCCCTGGGTGTAAGTCTCCAGGGTGGTATAATCGGGGTATAATCTATTTTAAACCCTAATGGTGAATTGAGTACAAAATGTCTGGGATCTCGGATAAGCGGTATAGAAAATGGATGAATGGATGGATGGATGTCTGGGATCTGAGGAGAATCAGAGGGTGGCATGGTGTTCAGTGTATCAGCTGTATAAGAACTTCTAGAAAGCACTTGATTGCCAGGCCAGCATATCGAGTGCTAATTCTACATTTTATGCTTTGCAGGCTGTAAAGCATGTTGTTTGACTGTGTTAGCTTAATGTTTAAATTAGCCATACCAGTAAATACTGTTACTTTCTCTAATATTATGTTATCGGTATCAGTACCCTATTATATCAGCTTTCCTAATGTAGGTCTATATCCAGCAGTCAGTGATGGATGGATGGGAAGCCTTGTGTATTTTGATGTTTTAAATGGAATGATGTTATAAATTATTGTTTTGGAAAATAGTTTGGCCATTGTCCACAGTCGCCTGACTCTTCTGTTTTTAATAAATCTTTGATTCATTCACTTGAACTCTGTCTTAAGTGTATAGATAGTATAGTATTAAGTTGATGTTACACAGTCATGTTTAGTGTTGCTTCGTATTTATTTATTTAGTCATTTTGTTCAAGTTCTTTTTTGTTTTTACAATTTTTAAGTGCCCCTCATATTTAACCTGCTGATACAATGTGTGGGTAAATATTAGTTCAACGAATCTTTCAATTTTTTTTATTAATGCATTTTGTCATTAAAATTAATAAACAATTATTCTGGGGTGCGTACTCCCAGCCCAGTTTTCTCTATCCACACAATGTTCTCACAGTTTTTTTGTTTTTGTTTTTTTTTTTTTAACCCTTATCTTTTTATGTGCCTCATTATTTCATTTAGGCTTTAAAATCTGTTTGGCTGTAGTTTTGAAAGACTGGATGATTGTCTTTACTTTACTTGGACCGCTACCATATTCTGTTATCTGAAAGTCATTGGTAGCCTTCATTTTAAATAACTAACTTCATTCTTTAAACACAGTACAGTTTCAGGGGAATATAACATACACTACGAAATGCCACCTTGTCTCATTCGTATGATTACCGTTGAGACGTGCAAATGATGAATTGTTCAAGCCTAAAAACACATTTAATCCATTATTGTATTTATGTTGAGTAATATTCCCTGACATCCTCTTAAACATTTGAAACAGAGGGCTATGGGTTGTGTGCCTCTCGCTTTGCCAGCCTTGTGTCTCATGTTTTAATGTTGACTCAAAAGTCGATTCACAAACAGAACTTGAGAGGTTTCCATTCGATCATGTAAAGACAGAAAACAGGTGGCAAAAATTAGACCACAAATTTTCCACTTGCACTGTTATTTCCCACTTTGTGGGAAGTGTGTTGACAGAGCTTTGACTGATTATCGTCCTAACCTCTAGAGTTAGGCAGCATATTAACTCATTATTAATGCCCAAATGAATAAATGAACTCAGTGCCTTGAATACTTGGAAACCATGCCTTATAGTGCAGTCACAAAATACTGGTTCTGATATTAAAAATAAAAAATGAAATTAATGTGAATATGAGATTAATGTGCTAATTTTCTCTTTGAGTTTAAGCATCCACACAAGATCTGTGTAGAGCCTGAAATCTGATTGATAGATAGTCATACATGTTTAGGAGACAGGAAAAAAGACAGAAGGTAACATAAGCTTAATCTCATCATATTAATATTTGGATGACTATGACTCATACAATATATATCAGTGGACACCTGATATCTACTCTAGGAATGCTTTTCCATGGGCTGTACGGCAGCCATATTCACATCTTGCTTGTTTTGGGAGCTTTCTTTTTCCTGACTAGTCTCATGCAAGTTGATTTCCAGTTGGATTGTTTGTTCAGTACTTCTTCATATGTTTCTTCAAAATAATGTTCCCAATATGTTTACAAAATAATGAAATATTCCACCTTTTCTGTAATGCTGTTTCAGGTATTTGGCAATTTCTGCTTTAGGTTTACAGTCAGCATGTCCCCACTTTAGAGATATTTTACCAATTTTATGAGTACTTTGCCAACATGGTGACAGACAGGATACACTGCAGCACAGACTTGACTGAATTGACTGTGTTTAGCTTTCCCAGCATTGTTTAATTCTGTCGAGAGTGATTAATTAACTTCTAAACCCAAGGTCATGTGAAATTGCTTGCAGCCTGCCACCTTGTGCTTTCTTTCTCATTCATAGTAAAGTTAAATGGTTTTATTAGGACTGCCCCGTGAGAGTAGACCAAACTGTTGGCCGATTAGAAGAGTCTTAGTTGACCAAGTTTTGAATGGTCAGTTTGTCGTAGTTCGTGTCTGTTTTGTGTCATGTGTTCCTCTCCTGTTCCTTTACAGCCAATGCTAAATAAAGGCAAAAAGCAACCAGTGGATAAATGTGGGATAATACTAATGGCTATTTTAAAATAGTAAAATATTTTAAAATAATGCGTTTTGTGACTATTTGTCCTATTCAGACAGCAGTAGCAGTTTGAAAGAAAGTTTGAAAGAAAGGATGGCAACTTTGGCAATTTGCCAAAAAATGTATTGTATCGTAATTTGATCTCACCATTTGATATATGAAACCAATAAAGAACAGTGGTAGTTCTTCATATCTTGTTATTTTCCCATTATATCTTGTTATTTGGGCACCACACAGCAAAAACCTAAAAGATATTTGCTTTGTGGTATTTGGTTAATTAGAGTTCTGAGTCAAAGTAAAGAGATCAGTGGTTCCCTTGAGTTGTTTTGTTGCAGTTGTCCTGGCTGCTGGAGATTCATTTTGGAATTGAGATCAAAAAAACATATTGCAGTCCAATTTATCTGATTTGCCAAACTAGATTTCCTTTGAAATCAAAAGGGTAGGCGTTGCTAAGAAAGCATGACAAAAAAAACCAAAATATATCACCTCTACGGCCGTCTCGTGCTTAGCAGTATGTTACATTCTTGGTACGCTTGTGTGTGTCTCTGACAAATTTCTGGCAAATTTGGGTCATCCACTGTTACTGGTCTCCATGCCTCCTGGCTGTGTCTAATGTTGATTTATTTTATTCCATTTATCTTGATATTTTCAACAGTGTTTATATGTGTTGCCTCTTAGTAGTTCATGTGAAAAGTTGGAGGTAGTCCCAAGTTGGTACATTTATTACTCTGGTAACAATTTGGCTCTGTTCAGTGTGTAACTACTGATACCACAATATTAAAATGCACAAAAAAGCCTAAAATTAACGTTGGAGCCTTGTACCTAACTTAAATTTTATGTGGCCAACCATTAAACATCTGTCCATTGGATAGCCGTGTTATTAGTCATATAAAATTGCCTGTTTCATATGTTTTCTCTTTAGCTCTGGGCCCCCCTTCATAATTTAGGTAGAACATATGAAGGAGTGAATGTTTGACTACAGTGATATGATCGTCTGGATTTTATAACAAGGCAGGACTTCTATATTTTAATATTAAGATTAAGGTTAAGAGTTTGCATTTTCCATGTAGGGACACTGGCCACTGGTACTATTGCCACTATGCTCTGTATGTCACTGTCATATATACTCACCACATCTGCTTTTTATGCAAAGCTGGAGAAATTCAAAACGCAGTCGATGTTTCAAGGAACATATCCTGACTCATATGCAGAAAAGGTACAGAGGTGTGAGGTACAATCTTAGGTTAGTCATGCTCTTGTTAACGGAGCACTCATGTTGGACGTACAGGCACCCTGTCTGAGCACCTTCCTGTTTGGCAGATGCTATCGGGCCATTGAGTGTCAGGAAACACTGTACAGTTCGAAGGCAGTCCACACAAAAATTGCAGCACTGTTTGCTGCAACTTGCTAGGATAAGCCACAAGCGTAAGGCTCTATGCAAATAAAATAGGACATTTTAATAGAGTTCACTATAGTCCTCATCTTACTCTTTCTCATGGATTGCGGGTCATTAAGATCATACATGTAGTTCCACCTGAGCCAACCAGAACAATTTAGTGGCAGAATTTTGGCTTGAAATGAATTTGTACACCTTGAAATTGTATCATGGTGCACTATTTAACTTCAGATAATGTGCCATTGATGAAATCATAGAAATTAGTTAGTTACTAGTTTCATTACTGAAAACTAGGACAAAATATCAAAAATACATTATTACAGCAATGTTGTAATGTTCATTATCTGACAAGGGATTTCTCTCTTTTCTCTCTCTCAGTAGTTAGAAGGTCATTGAGGGGTACTAACCTGAGACTTGTTTGTTTTAAAAATACATTGTGGTCCCAAGGGTTAGATAATTGTGCTCTTAAGATACAAATAGCAATGGTACATAAAATTGAAAGGAAAAACACAGGGTACTGTCCCAGCAACAAGCTTTTGCGCTCCAAAATATACAATCCTCATCTACTTTTAACAAAAAGGGATTGCCTTTTTTTGTTGTTCTCCATCTTACACTGAGTCACCGAAGTCATAAAGTATGACTGAATAGCCCATGGGCTTGCACCCTCTTTCTCACTATTGCGATTTCATCATTCTGACTGTTTTCATTTTTTAAACAAAACCAAATGTTGGGAAGCTAGATTTGTGACAGTCATCCAAAGGACATGCATTCAGTTCTATTTCCGTAACTACGCATGCAAAAATCCACGCAAAAAATTGTTATCTGTAAATGTTAAAAAGGAATATATCTACCTGCCCTCAAAAACACCTCACGCATATACAATAAATACTGTAGTTTTCTTACACATGTAATCAGGCACTTGTGAATTTTGAATTAGGAGCGTTTTTACTTCCATGCCAGCAGTTTGATCTAACAAAAGATCCATTAGGTATGCACCATGTTGCACAAAAAGCATGTTTTGTGATATTTTCCTGGCAAGGTATGTGGAAAATATCTGTGCTGGCGTCTTACTGCTTTCTTTCCATAACAGTTTGTCCTGCCTGTCAAAACTCTTGACAAGACAGCAGAGATGCTCACAAGTCATTTTTTTTGCAAGTCCAATTCATGTCAAGTATTATCATCACTCCTTTATCTCTTAGCATTAAGGTTCAAAGGTTTTTGTCTCAGCAGCAACAGGTGTGCTCGCCAAGGTGCTGTTATCACAGGTCGTCTGTGGTTGCGATCTCACATGCTCGTCAGATATTTCCTTAATATTAGCATGGCAAAAAGCATGAAATAAATATTATTGATGAGTCCTCAAGCTTAAGTCCAAGTCAAGTCTCGAGTTCCTATACAACTTAAATGCATCTCTACAGGATAGTTGCTCTTCTTTGACTTAGGAAGCAGTGACACAGAATTTTGATGAATTAGTTCTCATCTTTTCGTTTTGTTCATAACGCATTACTTTGTGATTAATGAGTTTAAAATTCTGTCACCTTATGACAAACATGAGTGACTTGGAATTTCCATATGCATATTTTCAGGCAAGTATGTGACTACGTGACGAACTAGCAGTTATTACTTTTTACAACATATGTAAATAGTATATCATGATACTCAAGGAGCTGTTGATTTCTGCTAACATTTATGGGATTTTAATTGATTTCCTATGATCGTATGAGCATAAAATCAAGCAGTTTATGTTAGACAGCTTGTATTTTTCCTCTGCTATAAATACAAGCAGTTGAGCCAACAGGCTGTTATAAGGGTTTGCACTGATCATGCACCATATGCGGTCATCTGTCAGCCAACAATCGTTCACTCTGTCTCAAGCTTCGACTGCTTCTCAGAGCTGAGCAGTCATGACAGATCAAGCTGCAAAGGCTGAGGGCACTGATTAGAAAAGACGAAAAGCAGTCGAACCGCAACAGTGATAACATCATGAGTATGGGAGAAAGCATAGCAGGAGCTGCAGACAAAGCCAAAAAAAATTAAGTCAGTGAGCCTGACAAAGTAGGCCTTAACAGTAGACAGTGACCCATGCTTTGAGTCATTTGCGAACCTGTTCACTGAAAGGTTTGAGATACTGTTGCACAAGTTGTCTGTTAAACACAAGTTTAGGGAGAATTTTTGGTGTAAGATAAGATTAGTCCTGCAGTAGGGACATTTGCATTGAAACAGCAGCACATGGATAGAAAATTGAGGTGCAGATGGTGTTTTTTTTTAAAAGAAACTACACAATATTTATGGTATTTTACATTTTGTTTGCATTAATAGCAGTAAAAAGTTACTGTAGAAAGTTACTTTATTGCACCAGGAGATGAGGGACTATTGCACAATGATTTATTGAAATTCAGTTTGTGGTGGAGTGCATGGGGTGTGCTGGGAGCAGGAGTCGTACAGTCTCACAGCAGCAGGAAGGAAGGACCTGTGTTAAGGCTCCTTCACACATGAAGTGAAGCAGTCTGCCACTGACGGAGCTGCCCAGTGTGGTCAGAATCTCATGCAGGGGGTGGGAGTCAGTCTAAAGCAGTGAGGATAGCTTGGCTATCACCCTTCTCGCTCCCACCACTTTCATGGCCTCTCTAATGATTTAATCCAGTCTTTCTGACTGCAGTAGATTTTACTGTCCCAGCAGGCCACTCCATAGAATAGGGCCGAGTCGAAAAAGGTCCCGAGGAGCCCTCTGCACTCCAAAGGACCTGAGTGTCCTCAGTAGGTACAGTCAGTCTGCTCTGGCCCTTCCTGTACAGTGCAGTGGAGTTGTCTGTCCAGTCCAGTTTGCTCTTGAGGTGAACACCCAGTTACTTTTAAGTGTGCTAGTTATTAAGGGTCAATACCATTAGAGTATACTGCACACAGATAACCAATTACAAAAGCCTGTGAAAGTATGAGGGATACTGAAGGAAATATAATTACTTTAATCATTAGCTTAGTTGTTTAATTTGCATGTTTTTGTCCAGAATTTTGGTTTCATTTCTTATCAGCCATTTTGTGTTTGTGTTTTTATGTTTTTCTATTTAGCTATGTTTTTTTTTTTTATATGTGTTTTATGTTAAGTCTCGACACGGCTTGTAAAGTTAAATTTATTTTGTGAAGTGAAATTCCAGGTGCTCTGGTTTCCTCCTATTGTCCAAAGATATCAATATCAGATGGACTGTAGATTCGTAATTACCCAAAGGTCTATCTCTTTTAGTGCCGTTGTGGACCAGTTTGAGGTATTTCCATGTCTTCTTCCCACTTACTGAGATACTACGTGGGCAGAGAAAAAGGTTGTGCAATATCACAAAACAGCAGTGTTCATTGATTATATTGAATGTAATAGATGTGTATCGTATTGTCAAAGGTCATCTTTATAATGGTAGGAATCCTATTAACTCAGTGTACAACATTCTCATTTTGTTTGGGATTGTTGACTCCTCGATAGTTAATTGTTTTCCTGAATAGTTATCCGGTTGCATTCTTTTATTGCATGCAATGAGGATCCCATGAATTTTTGCTAAGGTTTGTTTCACAACATGCCAGAGAAGATTTTATTTTATCCATAATATGCCTGTCAGACAGTATTTGTTGAGAGAGCCACTGCCAGGAAATGAGTCAGTTGTGTTCCACTGGTGACTCTGAGACAAGCCATTAAGTGATTTACTGACCCTCTGGTAGATATTAAGTTGACATAAAATCCCTTATGTTCTTATTTCAAAATATGGCACTGTTCAGACAACATGAGCATCATGCAAAGTTCCCAGGGACCTGTCACCCAAGGACGTCCATTCAAAGGTGAATGTTTTATCATCACCAGAAACAGCATGTGGATGCAACGAGAAACAGTTCTTCTTAGGCTGAGTTTTGTTTTTGTTTTGAGCACTGATGATGCATTATTCCTTTCTGATCAGAAATTGATCAGAAAGATTTATCTATCTATCTATTTAATTTTAAAGATGAGATAATAGGTATTGGTCAGGAATATCATCTGTAACTATTGGGTTTTCATTTTCAAGGATGTTTTCTGAGAATGTTTCCAGATTCTTCAGAGACAGATACAGATTTCTGCGGATGATTCACATCAATAGTAGTCGTACATATGTTTTTTAGTAAATTAGCTAATGTATCAACAGAGCTTTTACACCTGATCAGGCAATGAATGTTGACATAGTTGCACTTGGGTGACAAACTGTTATTGTATCACTGGATATGTTGCAGTGGTTTATGGTTTTGTGACTGATCAGTACATAAAGCTTCCCTTGAAAAATTTCTGTCCCGTACAATAATCATAATTTTACATTTCAGAAACAACTGTAGATGTTGAATGACAGATGCATGTGAAAATTGACTGGCTTGTTCTTTCCAATTTTCAATACAGCCACTTTTTTACATTTAACTGCCTTCTTTAACTGACATCATTTCCCAAAAGTTTAGTTTTAAAAGTAGTTAGTGAGGAAGTGACAAAAAACAGGATTTCAGCATTAACTTACTTTGAGCCAGTTTCTCATAGTAAGTCATAATTATTCTGTGCTTTAGTGGATACCACGACTTTTCCATTTGTACTTTTGCATGTATACAACTGATGAGAACAGCCAGACACAAGTTCATGCCCAGCAGTGCTCCAGTCCACCGGCACTCATGAGATAAGATGAATATAACGGGAACAGCAACCACTGCAGAGGTGCTGTACTGGCTTGTCTGAAGCTTTACAAGTACAGATAACTGCGTCCAACCCTTGTACTCACTGATAATAGCTAATTCAAAAGATGGTGTCAATTAATTTGAATGTCCTGCTGCCCTCTCAGGTTGCTTCTGATTGGTTTACAATGATGTCAAACGGACTACTGCCAGCTGTCAGAAGTCACAGAAATGGCATCCAGCTGGAGAGAGACAGTGATGACAGGAATAATCACATCTTCACTGAAAACTCCCCATCTGCATTCCTGGATTTGATTTTGGAAATGACTTAAGTTAGCGTGATGCTACTACAGCAGCGGTCCTGCTTGATGACACATCATGAGTGTTTTTGCACTGCTTGACAGTACGTTTTCAGATAAGGTATCTTTGGGCATTCACTTGCATATAAGCTTCTCTGGAACTGTAAAGCAAGAAAATATCCAATCTTAATCTCCTCTTAAGTTTTAAAATAAAAGAAATACATTTTCTCAGATAAAGTGGCAATCCAAATCTACTGAGCCTGCCACATCTTGATTCTCTTGTTAAAAGTAGCTCGAATCAGAATCATGAAATGTATTCTTGATGCAGCCTCAGACAAAGTATATTATGTGTTTCTTTAGATTTTGTAACTAAAAACTCCCCTTGAGTGCTATGAAGTTGTAGGCAATTTTTCTAGAACTTGCTGTAAAAGTGAACACATTCCCAATAAAATACCTGCAAGGGGCTGGGAGATACAAGCCTCTGTGAAGCATTTTTAAAGATGTTTCTGCTGACGTTCCTGCACTTAGGCTCTTGAGACGATCCAACTTCAATGTAGTGAATTACACTTTAAAGAAATATGGTGGCAAATTATATCTTATCTTGGGGCAGGGTGTCGTTGGAAAAAATACTATATTCTCAAAGCAGAAAGGAAAAGCTTAGGCTCGGTGTTTACATCACACATAAAGACAGATTTCAAAAATTTTAAACATATTCATAACAAACATAACATAACAAGTCCTGCTCTCTTGCCAAAATCACAAAATATTTAGATTCCTAAAATTAAATGCACTTTTCATTTTGAATCTCTGGAAGATCTGCTTGCTTGATCTGTTGTCAGTCAGATGCTCCTTATTTTAAGAATGCAGTCTTTATAAAGATCAACTGTATAATGGTCACTGTGTCATTTTACTGGACCAAAATACATAAAAATTCAATATATTAATATTGTAGTGATTTATTTTAAAACCTAAACATGTTTGCAATGGAAGTTATTTACAGCAGATTTTTAATCACTGGGCCACACTACCATGCAGATGTGCCTATGAAACAGGCCAGTTTGTGCCACCTGCAGCATCAGAATCTGGTAGCGCTCACAGCAGAACAGTAAACCTCTGACAATATGGAGAAGATGGAGACAACAGACATCAGTTACTCCAACAAACAAAAAGAAAAAATTAGCACATCCTGGGCACATCTTAGTTAGTTCACATTTTCCTTTCGTCATTCCCTCCCAGGCGAGTGCAGCTGTTGCAGAACTAGAGAACAAGAGGCACTTCAAGAAATCTGGAGTAACAGAGGATTGGGAGGTGGGGGGGTGTTTTTGCTTCCCTGGTGCCTAAATTCCGACCAAGCTGGCAGTGCTTACCTAATTAGTTTGCATACATGACAACAACGCCAGACCCTCCCAAAGCATGTTGTGCGGACATATCACAGACATTACGCAGTGGTTTTACCCCATTAAGCATCTATATGTTCATGCCAAGAACCACATCCAGAAATTAACAGGCCAGCTTATGGTCGTATGAATGTGTGACAACTGCAACAAAATGCCAGAGGAAAACGACTCCGCTGTTGAACAATACATCTGTTTCATGAGGAAATGTTCACTCTCAAGCCTTTTCTTTCACTGTCACTCCTAGTGAACACAACGAATGTTTTTTGAAACAGCAATGCCAGTAACTATTGGCTGAACTGTGTGCAAACCTGGCCCAACAGTATTATGATGCAGTACCATTTTTAATATGACCAACCATAGGTCAGTTTTAACCACCAAGCTTGCTTCTGTGTTGAAGATAAAATCAGAAGTCTGGCCTCCCGAAAGTTTGTGAAATCAAATGGAAAATGTGACTGAAGGACAAAAGGAAAAAAAGCGCAAACACTGAAAGTGGCAATAAATTATAGAAATAGTCCAGCGAAAGAGTCATGATTGATTGGTGTTACAATGGCTTTCATGGTTTATAACCTGGACTTTGTTCCCGTCACATGTCAAAAAGATTTCTGCTGAAACTACGATCAAACGTTTAATTTTTAAGCTTATTTAAGCATGACTGAAGTGCTTTCTTAGCCTTATATAAATAGATTCAGTTGCCTTAACCTCACTTGGTTTAGCTCCATGACGCTAACTCTAACCTTAGGCAAAGTATTTTAACAAAGATCAAAGATGGTCCCTGGTCAACTCATGCCATTAATGATCAGGTGAACAAGGTTTGCCCTTGTTTGCACTGGCTCTGATGGACCAGACTGCTGCAGGGGAGCTTAGAGCGGGATGAGTCTCCATCACAGCTCCCTTTAAAACTCTAACTGAATTGAATATGCTCTCTCCTGAGGGTGTGTGGGTGCTTCTGTGAGGGCCCTGACACACCACACTGATTAGGTTATGTGGTATTATGCTGATGGTTCCAGGTTCGAATCCCGGTCTGGGCCCTTCTATGTGGAGTTTGCATGTTCTCCCTGTGCCTGCGTGGGTTTTCTCTGGCTTCCTCCCACAATACCAAAAACATGCACATTAGGTTAATTGGCTACTCTAAATTGCCCCTAGGTGTGAGTGTGAGAGTGTGTGGTTGTCTGTCTTTGTGTGTTGGCGCTGCGATTGACTGGCGACCAGTCCAGGGTGTACCCCGCCTCTCGCCCGTAGTCAGCTGGGATAGGCTCCAGCCCCCCCGCGACCCTGACGGATAAGCGGTATAGAAAATGGATGGATGGATGGATGGTATTATGGTGATTATAACTGAACTGATTTTGCTGAAGAATACAAAAACGATTCAGTGATGCAGTGTGTCCATGCAGTGTGCATGCCCGCTAATTACTCACACTGTTAACCATACACTGATAATTCTTATTACATTGTTAATAAACTCATGCAAAGTTTACCAAAGGCTTGGACACATTGGCATCCCAAACTGTAATACTCCTACCTAACCAGGTCAGTTTACAAAGTCTAAACTTACAGCTAAGATCATTTCCACATCAAAGAAAAATATAGGTTGTAGAAGTAAGGTTTTCTGCTGCATTTTTCCTACTTAACATCAAAACTGATTGGAAGTTTGTTTGTTTGTTTTTTTTTTATAAACTGTTCAGGGAGGAAGAAATAGATGTGCATGCTTCCTCCCTGCAACAGCAGTATGATGTGGTTGTTTGCCTGGAAATTTTCCATATGGATGCTAGTAAATAAAAATTAATGTGTCACATTTGCGCTTGAAGCAGTAAAACAAAGGGGATTCAACAAGTGATGTAATTTTGCTGTCTGTGGTACAGAGTTCTAGAAATAAAACTGAGCTCCACATAACTCTTTTTTTAATGAAATAAAGGGGGTCATTACTGCTTACAGAGCAGAGCTGAGGGAAGAACACGGCCCCCGGCACTTTCACTGTGGCTCTGGCAGTATTTAGGCCTTATGCATCGGTTCTGGTGAATCTGTTCTCCAACTATTTAGCTAATCTCTTTTATGGACAGGAAAAAGTGAAATAAATGCTTTTCCAATTAAACTGTATGCCACAGCTAGTCTGGAAAAAAAAGCCCTGGTGGAAAGCACTGGATAATTTGTCTAATAAATATTCTATTGGAGCCTTTACTGTACAATTCAGCTGGTTGTGTTTGCAGTCCAAACTAATTCAGACACTCAGCACGCTAGATGATGCACAGCACACTCCTTAGAACACGGTGTAAATTATGCATAGCATCTCCTGGGGAAAATTGGGAACAGGGGTTGTAATTAACTACAGGGCTGCAGAATGAGTTTTAGGTTACATATTTCGCAATACAAAGCTGTGTAAACTGGAATTATTACAGGACTGGAATGTCGCAAAGAAATTTGTGGCGCCTTTTCGGATCATGGTGGATGATCTTTCCTGACTTGACCATTATCCATGAATTTTCATATTTGAAGAGCAAGTATTATTAGTAATATTGGTAAGTTTTCTGTAAAAATTTCATGTGCTTTGACTTTGTTGCAGTGTTTCAGTCAACAGAATATTATTGTTAAAGCTGTGGCATCCTTGGATATTAAACTGATACATGATCACCATTTCTATACCAGTGTTTAGATTTCCTCTGCTACACTTTGTTAAAGTATAGGTTTGGATTTTTTAAAGTCAATGTAAATATATTACTCACATGCCATATGTGCATTGCGATAGTTGGTTGCTGTAATCAGCCCTCTCTAGTACTCTAGTTCTCCAAGCTGGCTTTGAAGAGATCCTTTGTGCTACAAATACTCTACTAGAAATCCAGCTGAAGATAAAATGAGACTTCAACAGCCTAATTGAGGGGTTGGCTCCCAAAGTTACAGCCTTTTCAATTAAATTCCCTGTTTGCGTTTCCTTTAGCCACTGTGATTCCTTGTTGAACCTCACTCTCTGGAAGTTACACCAATGGGCAATATATTGGCAATAAATCCTCACACAAATAACAGGAGGAAGAGAATGATTTGATTTGATTAATTCAGACTTTGGCTAAAATTAAGAGAGTATTTTTTTTTTTCCACAGAACAAAGACTATGTCCCAATTTGTAAATACATGACCTAGAGGTGTGTACATTAATGCTGCAGCTAACAGTTATTTTCATTATTGCACATTCATCTAATGTGTTTTTTATTGCCAAAAATTTACAAGAATTGTTAAGGGCCCAAAATGATGGCTTTGCATTTCTTCTTTTCTGCAACCAACAATCCAAAATCCAAAATATTATTTTACTAGCATAAATGACAGAAAAAAGAGAGAGATAGTAAGAAAAAGAGAAAAAGTAACTGAAACAATTAGTCATTTGGCAGCTAATTTTCTTTTAATTAGTTAATCAAATAATAGACTAATTGTTGCAACTCTGTTTATTTCATGCGAGTAGTGTCTTGCCTTTCACTTGAACATATCCAAATACTCCCTTCAATGTGCTGTTTTGATTAAAGTGTGTATTGGACAAAAGGGTGATCATCATATTAAAAACAGTTGCAGTTTTATGATAGCCAAACATTTCTTTGACCAGTAAAGATTGCATATTCTATTTTATTTGGTGTTTTCTGGCAGCTGTTTGGATCAGTAGACAGGGGAGTACCACGGAGACAGCTGTGATGTGACCTGCAATAGTCATCAGTTATGCTACAGTGTATGGCATTGAGGTTGGTTGAATATACAAGAAGAGGTCTGATTGCATCTGTGTTTTGTTAAGCAGTACCTCATGCAAAATCAATCATGTAGCAAACCAAGCTCTTATGAAGTCCAAAGTTCATTTTCAAAATATAATTTATTAGCCTACTGTGCAGTTTTATTACAATGGGACTCAATATATACCACTAAAGGCTGATATTCAATATTAAATATTTTATCACTGTCTGTTGCATTTATGCGATAAAATACAACACTTTGTTTTTAGTCCTAATCTTAAATCTTTTTTTATGTTGTCGATCCACTGTATTAATTAAAAGGTCAAACTTTTTAATCAACTAAAAAACTCACTGTAGTCACTGTAGTTACACTGTGCTGTAGTTACATCAAGCTATGAACATTGAAATGTTCATAGCTTGGTTTATTTTTTTGTAACTCTAACAAAAAGTAGAACAAGGGCTGACCTAGTAGTAGTAGCAGTATTCACTCAAGCTGAATATTGTATATGCCTGTACACACCAAATTTTCCTCCCAGAAGATATAGTACCACTATAATAGTCAAATTTGGAGAAAGACAGAACTACCAGAAAGACGATTTGCTAGTGGAATTGTCACTGAAGCTTGATGTTTCTATCAAAATCTGCACTTAGATACACTTAACACATTAAATGCCTGTGCTATTGTGGTGATACTCTACAATGTAGCATTGGGAGTACTGAGGTTATATCTGATGTGATCTCTCTCTAGGTAAACATCCGACCTGGCATGCATCTTTTAGCAGCTGCAATGGGAATGTAATGACTTTTCAACAGGACATACATTGCTTACAGGCCGGGCCTTTGTTTTATGACCAGTCTTAGGTGGACAGTTTTATGTCGTCAAAAATGAAAAATGAGGTCGAAAGAAAGTTTTAAAATGGGTAGAAAAACGTGTGAATTAGCCTGCCCAGCAGAAGTACTAAAGGAGGGCTGTCATGATATCAGATTTTCACTGCAATATTATCATAGCCAAAATAATTCATGAAAATTAATAATAATATTATTGCAATACCTGTAGAAA
The DNA here is from genome assembly GCF_020382885.2 of Scatophagus argus. NCBI lineage: Eukaryota > Metazoa > Chordata > Actinopteri > Scatophagidae > Scatophagus > Scatophagus argus. The sequence continues at coordinate 14,116,706 of NC_058497.1, read as the reverse complement.
GTTTGTGAGTCCATTTCTATCCCGCTTTATCCACTCGTCCTAATTTAACAGTTTTAGCAGTGTTTTTGAGCACTGTGAGTTCAGATTCCACTTTCTCCCCCCCCCCCAAACTTTCCATAGTAAAAAAAACAAAAAAAAACAAAACACACAGAGTAAAAAACACACCCATTTATTTTGATCTGAGATGCTGGTGCTCCACAGCAATATTTTGTGGCAGCAAATGTCATGTATTTTATCTTTAATATGTATTTCCTCTTTTCTCTTCCTTAGACAGCCTGAAGAACTTGTTTTGTTTTTCCTTCTGTGTGGGCAGAATATGCTAAGATAAACAGCTGCTCCTGTTATTCATTTGTCTTTTTTTTAAGCAGTTTGCTCTCTTGTATGCTCTTTCATATGACTCATATGTCTCTTTGTTTTGTTTCTCTCAATATGTGCAACTGATTTACATCTTATAAGTGAATAAGACTTTGTGCAGCAGCACACAGTGGCTTTTTGTTTCGTTCAGACAAATGTGTACAAAGAGTCATGCACTGATGCTGCACAAAAAAACCTGACAGTTTTGTATTTTGCCATTTCACCTTAGTACTTTAGATTACTACCATATCAATGACAGATGTTCCCTGTGAAAATGTAGTGCTGAACAGACAATGTTTCTTATATATTGACAGAACTGTGAATACATTGTGGTAGCTTCTTTGTTTTATGAGTGTTATATAGAGGTCTTTGCCTTTGTGCATTTTGGCATATGCCAATGGATGACAGTTCAACGAGTACATGACTTAGTTATAATTAAACTTATATTCTAAGACATGTAACTCTCATATTAAGATGGACTGTAAGTGTAGTCACTAGAGAAGTTCTGTCACTCAGTCTCCGTGTTAAGGGTCATTCCTCACTCCTCTACTCATAAAGGTAAAATTTAATTGCTGGCACAAAACATGTCATACAGAAATGTATCAGTTGCTTAATATTAAAAAATACTACCTATTGCAGCAGTTATTTCATGTCTCATTGGGCTTCCTGACAGTTTAACAGAACCCTCATCAAGCAGAGCTGGTGTTTATGCTGTCTTGTGGGATGGATGTTATGAGCCAAGACAAAGTCCAGAGACATTCTCCTCTACCATCGCCTTTCACTATCGACCAGTTTGTTTTTCAAAGGCGCAGCTTATTCTCTGAACTGTCTGTCTGTTTCCACAATGTCAATGTGTAGTTGTCTTTTTTCTTATAGTTCAGGATTACACAGGAGTACACACAATTTTGTCGCAGCATGACTTTCATAAACGTAACAGTACGAGTAACTTTAGCAGGCTTGTTTGAGTATTTTATTACATTTGAGAAAAGGTGTATATAGGCTAATGTTAGTTAAGGACATGCAAAATTTTTTCACGTTGTTTGTGTAGTTGGACAAACCAATCCTAAAGTTTGTCCTGTGTCCTTAAAAAAGTCCAAAGAATAGTAAAACTTGTAATGCCCTTTTTCAGCTCAGTCAGTCAAATCAATTTAAACTCATCCATTAAGGGTTTCTCTGATTTGTAACTATCTGATTGGCGTTACATGAAAACTACTCAGATCTCAAAAAATATTGAATTCACTATGGCACAAAAACAAATAATAAATATGGATTCAGGGTGAAATGCAGAAAATCATGTATTTGATGCTGATAACAGTATTTTCTTTCTTTCATATGCCATAGAAGGAGGGAATTTTTTTTTTTTGATTATTTTGCTTTTCCATAATATTAACTTTCTATTCTCCATGTCTTATTCGAAGTTGATGGCCATCATTTGCTGTGTTGATATTGGAATCTGGCTCCCATTATGCTCTATGCTGTGATCAATCATTAAGTGCCATTAAGTTTGACTTATTTTTCACTTGGGTCATCTTTTAGTCTGATGATTTATGGCAAAGCATTGTGGTGCAGAGCAATGCCTTTAGTATGCACTAACATTGCATTGTGAGTTTAATTCAAACTAAAACTTTCTTAACAATTTAAATGTCCTTAATTTGAACGAAGCTTATCTAAGCAATATCTTAAAAATTATTAGAAAATCAATATGCTGAGTATACTGAGAGTAAGAATCTCAGTGTGCAGTTTTCACCAGTTTTTACCAGCTCATTTGTTTTTTTTAGTTTGACGGTCCAATAAGTCTTGTAATGGAACGATGCAAGAAACGCCTGTCCTCAGCTCATGAGCTCACATGACACACAAGGTCGTTAACCCTTACCTGTACAGCCTAAAAGGGTTGTAACCTGAACTAAATGTGTTTCAAAAATCATACAATTACATTAGCAAGCCAAATAGACCTCAGAGGCTTTTTTCAGGAAAAGCAACCAAACCAGTCGTAGGATAAGAGTTAGCTGCACATAATACTGTATTTTTTGCTGGATGTGCAAATACTAAAGTTTTAGCTAACACATTATTCATGTTAACTTGGCTTTGTAGTAATGGACGTTACTGGAAAATTTTTGAACATACACAGATTTTACTGCTTTTGTTATATCTGTAATAGAAACTACTTGGCCTGCAGATCCCAGTGACACAGATTTCTCTCTTTCTCACACACACACACACACACACACTCAGAGAGAGAGAGACCCTAACTTTAAAACTCTAAACCCTATACATTGTGACCTTATAAAACCTGTGAACCTTTTGTTTTCTTGTTTCTTTTGGTGTCAGGTGAGGAGTGGGCACAGAGTGAGAAGCATAAATATAAAGATAATGTGTTACAAAAGTACGATTAGGGGCTCAGTAAGTTTTCAGTAAATGGATCTCTTGGTTCCTTGTGATTCTTTTGAACGAGCACATTTTTGCAGTTTCCTTCGAGGGTGACCCACTTTGACTTGGTGTGAGAACTTGCTGGCTTATCTTTGGTCTGACTTGTCACAGTCTTTCCTCCATGGGTATTTATGAAAATACCACTGATTCATTTTCACACACTATGAACACACACTATTCAGTACTTATCACATGTGGTGAACTCACTTCTGTTGGCACAGAGGTGGCCCCAAGAGCTCACTTACAGGAGACAAAAGGAAGTTGTAACAATGTCAAGGAAGTGTGTTAGTGTGCCTGTCGGAAATTAGTGTCACTGCACTTAACTGAGCCCTGAGAAATGGGGTTGTACTAAATGAAACTGAATATCACATACCTAACTTTGATCAGTACAAGCAGGAAATTTCAATGTTGTTGTTGTTACTTGATAATCTCTTTATAAGTTGTGGAAAGTTGGTGAAATGTATGGGAATGCTGATAATTTTGTCTTCACTTAATCATTTTCCCATGTCTTAACACAACAGCATCTCTGTTAACATGTTATTTAATGGTTGCAGTATCCTTAGCATGTCTGTTGCTGGACATTACGATGAGAACTTGTTTCATTAGCATTTTCTATTGGTAGTGAATTCTGCTGGCTCCATTCTCTCTCTCGACGCATAGCTGGACTATATCCCAAAGAAAGCCTGAGAAACACGCTGATAAGACAAAAATGAAACACTATACACTATACTATAGACTATACAAGAAGTATCATTTTTCCCTGTGAATTGTGTTATTGTTTCACCCTGCCAGAACAACTTTTATTTCACTAGAACATAGGCAAAAATGAGAGTGTTTGGGTGGCACATGCGTCACTATTTTTTGTAACTGAGTGAGGTGGTGGAAACCATTGTGCAGATTCATAAATTTTCTTTGATGCAATAGTGATGATGGTTTATTTTTTCCAAATGTATTTTATTTTCAATTCACATCAAAACCTGTGCATCATTCACTCTTTTTTTATATACTTTCTTATACACTGTTGAAAAAATATTCTTTTTAAGTGGACACCTACGCTGAAGTCTTGTGATTAGCACCTGTTAATTCCAGAGTCTTGTGAATGCATAAAGCTGCTTTAATTTGTTACAGCTTCTTTGTATAGTTGTTTACTAAATGGCCTGGCATATGTCAGGTGTAGGTAGAGAGAGCTAGCAGCATGATGGTAGCTAGCAGAAGCACTGGGATAGCCGATAAGCTCAGTGTCCCAGAGAGAGCTGTAGACACAGTCCAGCCAGCATCCACTAGACAGAAGTGTCATCACTAATGCATTGGTGCATACTATGCTATCTGATGTTGTGTTACATGCAACAATACATGTTAACCTCTTTGCCCTGTTAAAGTTACTACAATATACTGTCAATACAAAACAATTTGTCCCCCACAGTTTCAGTGGAGAGAAGCCCTTCATTTCTTAGCAAAGCTGTTATTGTGAAACATTTGAACACGTCGTGGGAAACTCTTTGACTTGCAGAATTGTAATACATACTTAAAAGGTAGCCACAGTCATCTTTATGTTGCACTAACCTGAAGTCTTATTTAATTCATTATTTGGATGTTAAGTTTCAGAAGAATAAAATTTAAGTTGAATAGCTGCTGTGAGATATATAAACACAGTGTGTCACAGCTTGAATTGTGGTGCTGATACACTCTTTCATTTAATGGGTCAATGTGAGCAACAGTTGGGTCTTTTCTGGTCCCATATTTGGCTTTGAAACTTTTTACACCAGCCCAACCAACTATAGACCATACCGTAAAGTCAGCTGATGCTTGATTGAACCAAGATTTAAAATATTGCCAGGATTCAAAGGTAGCTCCAAAAATAAAGGGGAGGACGGAGACAGGACAGGAGTCTGCCTGGACAGTGGCCTCAGAACACAAATAATAGAAATGACTGCCTTAGTACAATAGTAATGTTTAAAGGATGGTGTGATGAATTATTGATTTTCAGTTCTAATATTTATTTTTTAAACACAGTATGTAATTTCTGCCACTAGGGATCTCTCAGTCAAAACAATTAAAACAAAAGCCACACTTTGTGAGTAGTAAGTACTGAGTGGATTGGAAACATGGGAGTTGTCGTCTTCCCTGTCAAACAACTACAACTGCCAATAAAAACTTCAGATGTGACTCAGGAAGAAATGTTCATGGAAAAGATCATGTTTTTATAGTTTTATTTACGTTTAGTTAAGTTACGTTAACTGGCTTCCTTCCTCACTAACTCTCCTAGAAGTTACAGACAAATAAATGAAATGTGCATTTACCTTGAAAAAAAATTGTGTATGTATTGTGTAACGTAGTTGGAAACATTTGAGATAATGCAAGTAAACACTTAACAAAATATATAACAAAAATGTTAACATTTTAATGTGGAAATGTTACATGATGAGCTCATTTATCCTCTAAATCTTTTAAAACAGAAAAGTTACAGATAGAGAAATTGCATAATAATGGTCATCTTAGCCATAAACTAAGCTAAGGATCAAGCAGAATGGGTACATAAGGACTTGGATGTCTTACTTCAGTGCATGCAAAGCTCTCTTAAAGTTGGTGTCTTGCAAAGTTTATTGCCAAATGTGAGTCACCCTGCTGCCTGGTCTGGCCCTTACCAGAAATCATCAGTTTTCCCTCGGTGCTTGGGCTTGGACAAGATGTTCACTGGAACCTGCTTTGTATACGCAGCAATGTTAACTGCAGAGAAACCACATCTGGAGTGTGGTCTGGATGTGTGTAACATTCTTGGAAGCAGGCCAGTCTACTTGTCTGTGTGTGTTGGTGACACCACATGCCATTAAATGAATAATGTGTTATTCCACCAGGGCACTCTTCACTCACTCTGTGATGGGTTTCCCTCAAAAACAGTAGACATAGGCTCAAAGAATTCATTCATCTGTGGTCTGACCATTGTGGTTGACTTTTTGCATGTTTTTTGGTAGCTTAAAACAAACACAGCTTGGATGGGCCTCATACAAATTGGTACAGCGTCAGCTTTAGAGCAAAAGAAGAGCCAAGAATCTTTTGCATACCATGATTCACATTGCGCTATAATCACCCAACACGGCTGGCCAACTTCATTTGGTGATTATTACATGATAATGATCTCAGAGCTCAGATCCAGTACTGTACCCCAAAGCAAGATGTAAACACTAACCTCATGAACAAAGGTTCATTGTACCAACAGTGGTACATGTGTAGAGTGTTAAACGGTATTTGCACTCATACTACAAGAAATACACAAGAAAGCAACACAGTTTGTGTCAACAAACTAGTCTAACCTGAGACCATTCCATGCAACCTGTCACGTCTGTGCATTCAAAGAAACTGGGGACACAAGGAATTGATCCCAGGGTTGAACACTTGAGGAAGATCAGTTCAGTTTTATTTATTCAAAATCAAATTGCTCACAGGATCGTGAGGCAGGTGAGGGTCAAACCAGGAAAGCAGTCCAACACAGGCAAACAGATCTGTCAAGGAGTAGGCAAGAATCAAAGTCTTATCAATCAGGCAAAGTCCAGGGAAAAGCAAAGATCCAAAAAACACAAGGAATAAACACTTGGGAAAAGGCTGGAACGTTTGGCACACGAGGTGTTAAGATGAACTGGCAAAGAATGAAGGGAACACACACATACTAAATACACAAGGGAAGGAAGGCTAATAAGGAACAGGTGAAACTAATCAGTAATCACACAGACAGGATGATAAGAAAGACACGGAATGTAAAGCAAAACATGACACATAAGGAGGTAAACTTTCAAGATAAAACAAGAACCAACTAAACCCAAAACAGCACCTGGAGGGCGAACAGGACCAGTAGGAACCATGCTGGAGGTCAGGCAAAGGGACAACCAGATGGAGCCGCTCAGGAGGCCTGGCAGGAAGACAACCAGATGGTCACGGTAGCTCTGGAGGATGGTTTGGAAGCTGAGAAGACAGGTGAGATTGGCTGTGAAAGTGGGACCTCTTCAACTGCTGGGTGGGAGTCCTGCAGCAAAGACATGCACAAACTTGTCTTCTGCAGTTTAGGGACTAATAACAACTGCAGCTCACCTGGAACAGAGGGCAGGTGCAGCTTAACAGGCACAGAGGACGACTCTGGCTCAAGCTCAGTGGACTGTTGCAATGCAGGAATTGGGGATTACTGCAACTCAGCAAGAACGGCAGATGATTGCAGCACAGTCAGTGAATACAGCTGCAGCTCATGCTTGATAGGTTGGTGCACCACAGGAACTGTGGACTGTGCAGGAGGCAGATGACTGGTGGTCTGGCTGAGTGTTGGCAAAGATGGCCAGCAGGGGTTTAGGGAATTTTGGCTATGCATTTGCTGGGGCAGTCAGTTGAGGAGTTGAGGGACAGGAGCAGGTGATGGGTGGACTGTCCAATGGGAACAAGGAACAGGTGTTGCCTGGACTGCTGACAAAAAAACATGGGCAGGGGCTGGGCCTGGGCCATCAACTCAGAACCAGGAGAAGGTGTCAGTCAGACCACTGAATGGGGAAAAGCCTGGGCTGACAGGCAGGAGAGAAATGGTTCTTGGGCACAAGACTGTGGAGGCTCTGGGGTACCTGGTACTGAGGCTGAAGTGCTAAGTGCTGAGCAACAGGGAGCCTCAACATTGCAGAAGCCCTACTTTTTTTTAAGTGCTATCTTGATAGATAGCTAGGTCCTCCAGTAAGAAGACTTCTCGAAATAGTTGATATTAGCATCAGGCAGAAAGCAAGCCTACTCAGAGACTAGAGCTGGCAGAAGGCAAGCAAACCTGTGACTGCTGACTCAGGGACTGGGTGTGGCAGGGGGATAGCAGGCTAGACCGTGCCTTTCTGGCTGTTAACAGTCTTGAAGATTGGCTCAGAGGAAGAAAGCTGCAGGCGTATAAACCCGAGCCTAATTGCCCGGTTTGGCGTTTGGGAGCTAGTGTGCTGAAAGCTGGTGGATTGAATGCTAGCTGATCAAAGGAAACGTCTGGATGATAGCAGGAGGCCAGGATAGCTGGAGGCTAGCTGACTGGGAGGCAGGCTGGAAGCTAGCCAGCTGGGATGAACACTGGAGTCTGACTTTGATAAGATAGGAGGCTGGCATGCTGGAGGTTAGCCTAGTGGGACACTAGGAAACTGGCTGGGAGTTAACAAAACTCAAGCAATGAACTCTTTAACCAAAGCTTGTTGGACACCTTCCTGCGTGCCGACATAAGAGTAGCTTCTTGGTATTCCATACTCAGAGCTGTTCTCCACTCTCCATATAACCACACAACATTATATGAAAGGTCATGAAGTTCATCTTCCAAAGAAATCTCTGCTGTATTTTGTCCAGTTTGTACAGTCACACTTGTGCATACAGAGAAACAGGAAGTGCAAGAAACCGAACTTGAAGCAGATAAGTATTTATTAATAGTCAAAAGGTCAACAGGGTGATGAGGCAGGTGAGGGTCAAACATAGAAAACAGCGAGTAGGCAAAAATTAAAGTCTGATCAATCATGCGAAGTACAGAGAAAAGCAAAAAGACTCAAGCAATGAATGCTGGGAAAAAAAGTGCAATGTTTTTCACACAAGGTGTTAAGACAAAGTGGCAAATAATGAGGGGAACACACACACACTCAAAACTAAATATATTAGGGAGAGAAGGCTAATAAGTAACATGTGAAACTTCTCAACAGTCACAAATGCAAGAAAAACAACACGTGCAGGAAGTATAAAGCAAAACAGGACGCATAAGAAAATTAACTTTCAAAATGAAACAGGAAACAACCAACTAAACGCAAAACCGTGGCACAGCCAAATCATGCTGCCCCTCTGCCCCTGGTTGCAGCTGACTTGAGTTGCAAGGCTCGTCTTAAGTTGATTGCTGAAATGGGAAACTCTGTTATTATTTTTTACAGCAGAGAAGTAATTAGTGTATCTGTTAATAATTAAAGCCTCCGCTGCCTTGGAATTTAATATATTTCTACCTCAGTGAGTTGATACAGCTTCTGGCAGTGACCTCAAAAGTTGTCTTTAGAGACTTAATTTCTCTTTTACTGATGCCAAACGTACTTGGAAGGTTAAAGTGGATTATATGATGCTCTGCCAACTGTGCCTGAAGATGCAGAGCCATTAAAGCAAGTCTTTTGTGATCTTTGGTTGGCTCCAAGAGAGAACTTAGGACGACTGCATGTTGCGGCATGTTTGGCAATGTAATGTGACAAAGACAAAGAACAAAGAAGGTCCAACTACTCTAGAGATTTAGCATGCCTGAAGCAAGTTATCTTCTTGATCTCACTGTTATCCGGCACATAATCAGTGGCTGCGATTTGCCAGTGACCTGGAACTGGTGATAGAGCAACCTTAATTTTATTAGCAATTTAATATCTTCTAACCACATATTTTCATATCTTATCTTATCTTATTTTCATATAGTAAGATGAGCTGTGAGCTATTAATTTTAAAATTGAAATTAACGGAGCTAACTGAGAATATACAACACTATCTTCAGCCATCAGAGCATTGTAATTTTTATAAAGATAATCAATAATTGAATTATTCTGTGTGACCTCTCATCAACCTTCATCAATTTCTATGTTTTATCTCAGCCTTTTTTGCAAAAACATCATTCAACTTGACCCAAAGGAGGCGAACCACACATGAGCTAAAATAGACATTTGGATTTGCAAATAAATGAGGAGACGCGCTATGCTCATCCAGAATACGCTTTTGATTCCCAATCAGACAAGTCAGCTGGGGCTTTTGGTCTTAAATCAGACATGGAAAGAATAGTACCAAGTAGGATGCAGCATCAGGCCAGTGTCCCTCTGATGTTTGGATTGTAATTAATGATTTACTGTCATCATAAGAGTTGAGAGTACTTCAAATCCACTTTCATTGTTATTGACTATAATAGATTTTTTGGACTCATTCTGTGCTGTTTTGTGGCGTATCTGATGAGTTCACTGTGAGAAACAGATGTTTTACTTTCTGAAAACAACATTCCTGTTTAAATGACACAGGGATATTGTAAGCAGTTATGAGTTACACAGTTACGCAAAACCCAGCATGAATTAGTTAAATTAATTAGCCAAGTCTAATCCAAACAATGCAGTGCGCGTATAAATAAACCTGTTCTGCTACGTTGCGTACCAGGTCAGGCTGCTCATTGTATTTATTGCTGTCCCACTTGTTTACATGTAGTTATGTGATGCATGTTAACATATTGCTGCCTCACCTCCATGTGCCTGATCTAAGAGCTTTTTGAAAGTAAGAAGAACATTTATTAAGCTGGCATCTGACATTTAGGTCACATTGTCTGCCCATTTAGACCTTTTTGGCTTCATTTAAGTTTACTCCAACAATAATTCTTGGTTGCATTGTTTTTTAGTTTTTTTTTTTTTTTTTAAAGTACCTCACTATGTGGTAGAAAGAAAATTATTTACCATTGTCATGAAAAAATAACTTATTTTTGGCTAGCTTGAATAACTAGGATAATATTAGGATAAGTTTCTAATAATGATAAAGTTAATTTAATGACAAATGTAAGTTACAAAAAACAGATTTGCTCTTCCCACATGAGTTGCAGAGAAGATGCATCGAACAGAATTCCTTCTTGAGTGAAAAATCTGTAGCTGTATGACGCTGTTTCAAAAATATGCTTTGCATTCAGCATGAACAAACCTTTAACAGCTGATATTGTTAGGATGCCTGAACTAACTTAAAGGGAATCAGCATGAGGGAATATGAACATTAATAGTGGACGTCACTACTATGAAGGATACTGTGTGTCTTGGAAAGCAGAACCCATTAGCATGCGTGCAGCAGCCCAGTCTGTCAGTTTTGTGTCTGAGAGAGTAATGACTTTGGCTGCAGTTCTCACCAGTAAAAAGTACCTCTGCTCAACCTCTTCTACTTGAAATCCCAAAAATGTGTCCCAGGGCTGAACAAGAAGATAGACAATGACAGCTTTGTCAGCAGTGAGGTGTTTCATAAGTAATGACCATACATGTTAAGCCAAGATCAGTCTGCACCCAGGTGTCTGGAGAGGATGTGTCCTGTTAGTGACAGAACTCCTCTCAACAAAAGATCTGTGAAGCAGTTAATCAGTCGGTTATTTGTGAAGTTATAAAGAGATTTGTTAATATTTGGTAAATAAACATAGCAAGAGGGTTCCAGGTTCGAATCCTGGTCTGGGCCCTTCTATGTGGAGTTTGCATGTTCTCCCTGTGCCTGCGTGGGTTTTCTCCGGGTACTCCGGCTTCCTCCCACAATACCAAAAACATGCACATTAGGTTAATTGGCTACTCTAAATTGCCCCTAGGTGTGAGTGTGAGAGTGTGTGGTTGTTTGTCTTTGTATGTTGGCCCTGCGATTGACTGGCGACCAGTCCAGGGTGAACCCCACCTCTCGCCCGTAGTCAGCTGGGATAGGCTCCAGCCCCCCCGCGACCTTGACGGATAAGCGGTATAGAAAATGGATGGATGGATAGTAAATAAACAGTCTTAAAACACAAAATAGAAAACACAGTGAGATGTTTTGTGGCAGTTTTTGTTAACATTGTTTTTTTTCACCAGTGCATTAGAAGACATTTGTCAAAACTGCATCATGCTCTGCCAACATTTTTATCCATATATATTATCGCATATAAATATAATCACCTCTGCTAGTCTGATGATACAGGTGGCCAGTGATGTACAGGAATTATGAGGACAGTGTAAAGTCACCTGCCATGACTGAGTTCTAACTCTGTAAACCCATTAAGGAATTGAAGCAATTTACAGGATCTCTACTCTGAAGTTACTGTGAAAGGCACATAGTCTGGTTGTGAAGAAACTATTCAGAGCACTTGCTGGGGTAGAGCCTATGCATTTTTCTGTTCTCAAAAGTACAGCTCCAGAAGTCATTAAAGCCCTCTAAAGCTGAGAATGCACTGAGGTTAGTCCTTGCTCTACTTCAGATCTCCGTTACAAAACTGACAATGATAATTATCCTGATGAATTGCAAAGAGACTGCACATACTGGCAGGCTTTCTTTTGCTTTGCTCTCTGTCGTCCCTGTGTGATGCTGACAGTTTCCTCATTTCTTTGTAAGGATCCCTGTGCTTGGCTTTCACACATGGACTGCCAGGCACAGTGCACTGATATTTCCAGCTTGGTCATGCAGCCAGTGACTTTGTAATGTCTTGCTCTGGTATTTTGTGGACACATGCTGATAGGTGCTGTGTTCTTTACCTTTTGTCTCAAAGTTTTCTGGATTGCTTGCTTAAGAGAAACAGCAAAAACTGATGTTGCTGCTTGTGTTGAGAAAACCAACCAGCTGAAAACAGGGAACAGGTAATTATTTGGATATGTGGTTTGCTCTTCCTCAGACTCCCTCTTGACTCTTATAGATAAGTACGTCAGTATCCATGCAAATGCTTGCCAGACAGTTCAATTCCTTCTGGATGGTGTGTGTGTGGGGGTCTCTCTCTCTCTCTCTCTCTCTCTATCTCTCCCTCTCTCCCTCTCCCTCTATCTCTCTCCCTCTCCCCCCCTGTTTGTCTCTTTCCCTCTCTCTCTTTCCTTGCTGGCAGCAGCGTCTGCACTGTTGGCAGGAGTGACCAGAATAAAAACAGCAACACCAGACACAGAGGAGGGAAAAAGCAAAGTGATCCATTGAGCCAGAGTCTTTGCCCTCTCTTAATTACGACAAGTCTCATCTCTTTTCACTTTTTTTTCATCTTTTTTCCTCTCTCTTTAATGCTTTGGGCTTGTGGTAATTAGTTAGAAGAGAATAAAACCAGCTGATCGGGAGAGGGGTGGTGCATTTTGGAGCGAGATGGCTAACAGAAACATTCTGTTGCTCTTCTGTGGACTCTTCCTCGTAGCACTGATTCAGCCCTCTCTTCAAGGAGGTAAGTGTGCACTGCAGGTGAGCTAAGCCTCAAATTTACTACATCAATCAGAGTTAGAACAGGTGCATTTTTTTGTCAGTACCTCTGTGTCCCTCAGACATAAAAGTAAACATCTGAAAGTTTGGCTTATCAGCTATAAAGTATCAAGGAGTAAGTTCACTTATTTCAGCTGAAACATTTTATATCATACATGCACCATATATTATTTACCTGCTGTGCAATTTCATATGCAATAAAAGTAATGTTTCTTTTGGCTGAATCTCAGCTCTAATTTCTGTAAAGTTCTATAATTGCATTACTATATTTCTCTGGTGAGGTTATTTACATAGCTTTATAATGTAAAAGCACCATGCTAAAATCGTGAAAACTGAAAATTGCTCAGTCTGGCTTCACTTACCAAAACCCTGAGTAGTGGTGTTCAGTCACATTACTGTCAAAGAAATCCTTATGATAAACAGAGAGGACGCTGGTCTCACATTTACATGTCTCTGTCTGCAGAGTTAGAGGTGCTGTCCATCATGACTTCACAATAATGCTGCTCAGTCATATGGTCGGTGTGTGCTGCAGAACAGTCAAACTTCATCCTATACACACATCTATGTATGCATAATGTGTGTTTACATGGCTGCAGACCCTATCTTATAACATATTAGGAAAGAAATGTTCCAGATGGTCTCTCTTTCTACTTACCAAAACCACACACAGTTTAAATTCACCCTTAATGGATTGCTAGGTGGACAGACAGTGTATGTGAGTGTCACCTCCACAGTTTTGACTGGGTCTTCTCTTGAAGTTAGAGGACTGGTCTGCCCAGAATCCATGAAGCAGTATCAAGCAGGTTTGAGCTGCAGTTTGAAGTTACAGCTTATATGATTTAGGTAGAGAGAGACAGAGAACAATAGAGAGAGAGAGAGAGAGAGAGAGAGAGAGAGAGAGAGAGAGAGAGACACACAGAGAGAGGTTGTGAGCTTACTTTCCCTCCTACTTTTGTTCAACTTGTGAGTTTGCTTTTTCTCCCCTTTCTGCATTGATTTGATTCTTGTTCTGCGTTTGGCTGAGATTCTCTTGCGTTGTAGAATCCCCAACTTGAAAACATGTTTAGCATCTGGGGCAGGATATGTCAAGTCTCTTTCTTTTGTATATTTGCTTAAAAGAACCAGCTGTTTATGTTTCTTATCTGAGTATCCAAGTGTCCCTTCAGATGCATTATGTTCAGAATGTGAGATTCCTGAAAGAAATATTTTGTCCATATAAAGTCTCATTTTTCTACATGTTTTGTTCATCTCCTCTAATTTGATCATGTTTACAAAGTCTTCCAAGTCTGCTTCTGTCAGGTCATAGATCGTATCATCTAAAAATTTATTTGCCCATGTTCTCTCTGTCTCAAAGCACATTTATCTTTCTAACATTTTTTTGTGCCAGCCACAATTCGGTTGAGATTTTGAGGTGCATTTGCGCAAAATATATGGCAGGTAAAGGAGCCAACAAGCATCAATACTGGCTTAGCAGCACAACTTTGATCTCAAGTGAGTGTCTACATCAAACTTTTCTGTGGTGCTCAAACCAGTTCCATCTGTGTCTGTGCACTCTAACTTGTTGGAAAACAGCTCTCATTATGGTCCAAAGGTGAATTATCTGTGAGTAACATGAATCTCATTAACACCCAGTCCACTCATATAATGCCTCTACACCGAAAACAGTGCTTATTCTTGCAAAATTCACCCTTGAATTATGATGGAGTGTGATGCATATTTCTATCAACAAGTGTAAATGAGTATGGTCCTAGAGGAAACATCTGGGAAGCAGTTTGTTAATAAATATGGCCCTTGTCATGTCATGTCCCTTCTACCTTGTGCAGGTTCTGAAGTTCGTTTTTTGGTTCCCCGTGTACAATATGGAGGCAGACTTTGCGTTAAGTTGGGTGTTATTCTTTTCAAAATACATTTGTGTTGACACAGTTTGGGCTCAGTGGCCTCTTTTTTTTATTGCTACATTTGATAACTTAATCAAACCCAGACCTAGAGGACTGATTGAATTCTTAGAATAGATTCCTCAGCTTAGGAATTTAATCAGACAAGAGAGAGCAGCTCACAAGCTGCAAATTTGGTTTTCATTATTTACTTTTATATTAAACGCCTGAGTGTATCGAGTGTCCCATATCTCTGTTTCCTTCAGACATATGTTGCATTCCACCAGACACCCTCACTGGTAGACTTTTGCCAGAGTTATTAGTTTGATTTTTATGACACAGTTAATAGCACAGTTTTGATGAACAGAGGCCAGAGGGAGATGAATTGGGAAAAATAGCTGCTCTTTCACAGATTCCAAAGAATTAAAGGGGCTGGGTGATGTTTACTTAAGTGCTGCTGGAGGATAGTTTGCCTCATTTGGCATTGGCCAGATTCTGCCCAGAGACTTCAGAGGTATTTATCATATTAATCAGTGACACTCTTCTGGCTGTCGGCGAAATTTAATGAAATCATTGCTGATTGGATGGCATGCACTGGTTGTCACAAAACACCAGTGATGAATTGCAACACTATCCCAGCGTTGTTGGTAGACACCCAAACCGATTGTCCTGATTCCCCTAAACAAGTGGTGCTTCAGGCTTTATTAGGAGCGTGTGTTGTGGACACCTCTCTGGCTCTAAACCCTCTTCTGGTAAGGTTGAGTGCCAGCCACAACATGCTGGATTAATGTGACACAGGCATCCCAGAGCTCAACAACTCCTACACTGCAATTAAACAAACAGACCATTTAAAGCACCGTCTGAGGAGGATACAGAGGTTTTTGTTCAGTGAGGTTTTTGTTCGGTTTCTTCAACTTCTTTAATGCCAGACCCACAAAGGCATTTTTATTTGTTGATGTTGAGTGACTTGGTATAATTTACAGCGGGGTGACCTCATTCAGCACTCAATTGGGAAAAGGAGCCTTATGCTTACAAGCACTGACTGACCAGAGTTTGCTTTTGGGAAAGAACTGCTGTTCCATGTATTCATGTCTTGCTCTGGCACACATCCTGAGAAAGTGTTAAGAGATTGGACAATCCAATTCACAGTTTGCAGTCTAACATCAAAGCTTGTTGCCTGGCTAGGAAATCCCTTGCTGTATCGAAACTCCTTACCAGAGGTGATTACATTTTAACTATTTCAGTATCACCATTTTTACTGTAGTGCCTGTTAAGTGTGGTATAAGGATTACACCAGAGGTTTGAGATGGGTAGGATAAGAGAAACATGGGACGGCACTGCAAATGTCTAGGGTACAACTGCTCAGCGCTATGCTCATTATTTAGTCTTGCCTTTGTAAACCTGATGGACTGTTTAATACAATCCCTCATAAATGAGTACAGCATGTTTACAGTTACTGTGAGGGTATTCATATCGTAGTGTCCTCACCATTGCTAGAAACATGTATCAGTCAATAATTTGTTAAGCTTGTACTCTTCTCTGGATAAATGTCAGTGCTAGCATCTCCCACAGAGATGTTTGGTCTGCAATCAACCTGTGCCAAGTCTTCAACAAAGAAGCACATTAACTCAGATGATTCATTCCAGCCACTCTGCAAGCAGCCCTCACCAGACTGTTAGGTTGCTGGGAGCAGTCTCACTGGGCCAGCAATCTGAAATGGCTCCTGTCAGGAATGTTTTCATCTTGACCCACCACTGCCGACTGATGCACAAGCTGTTCTAGACTTACAAATAGCATGACAACACTAGAACAACATTAGTATAAAAAATATTGTTTTAATAAAAATCCGTAACTGATGAGAAAAGATTGTAATAAAAAGAAATTCTGATCAAACACATTACGTCAATATAATCCAAATCCTCTGGCATGAAAACATTGTATGCTGTTTTGAATTATTGTCAGAATCCTTTTTTGGAGAGGATGGGGTAAATGTGGCACCTCTTGGCCTTTGGCATCGATAAGTTTTCTAAACCAGACAAAACAACAATTTGTTTGTGTTTTATTGTGTTTTTTTAGCAGTACAACTACTGAAGAACATGTTCCCTTCCTTCATATGCTGACTGGCCTGCACCGATTGATTTTATGATTGTTCCTTTCATCCATGTAAAGTGGAAATGTCAATATGTTCTCCATAAATCTGACTGATAATTCTTCACTCAGTCATGTTCTTCCCTACAATTCAGATGCTGAACTACAATACTACAATATTTCAGAGTGTTCATTCCAATTAACAGTGCCGGTTTCAAGAACAAAAGCTTTTTGTCCCATATTTTAGCGGTCTGTACAGCTTATTCAAATTTCAGCTTTTTTTTTCTTTGAAGAAAGGATACAGAAACTTAGAGAAAGCACATTTTGTTCAGTCTGACATCACAATTCACATTTGATGGATATTTAATACAAAGGCAAAAATGAAAATAAATTGAAATGCAATGCAAATTAAATTATGTAAGTTAAACAAATAATAACTAGAATAATAACTAGTGAATGTCTCCCTTTATGGTCCTTTTTACATTACACCAGCAACTGCGTGGGTTTGGCTGCATGATACAACCAGATCAGTTTTTGGATGGGAGTCATAACGTGAACTGCTCGTTCCACTAGCTCTTTCTAATTTCACATGGCTGATGGCTATCTTCAGCCATGGCTTATTCTTTCATCATACTCATCTCTGAAATACATTTCCATGAGAATTCACAGCTGTCACAAATTCCTTTTTTTTAGTTTCAAAGGCACCTCTCTGCTAATCCTGTAATGATTTCCTGTCGGCTTCCAGTGGGAGGGCTTCATCCAAGACCTAAATGCGAGCAACTGTACAGTGACAAGATTAGAATCAGGTCTTCTTAGTTGTTAGTGTTGGCATCTGTGGAAACTGATGTGTCACCGAAATAAGATTGGGCAAGCAAAGAAAGGCAGTGTGGAATGCAAGAAAAGGTTGGATTTTCACATTAAAATTTCTACTTTCTTTGATGCTCCTCACATTCCTCCTCTACCCTTCAACATACAGTGGAAAACAGAGGGGTGACTGATAGCAGGCCAGCTGTCACATGTCTGATAACGCGAGATGTAAGGGTGCCAGGAACCACAGTGTTTGCTTCAGTGCACTGTTGCTCTGGGCTGAAGTTTGAGAGCTTTCCACAAAGAGAGAACCAAGCCTCCTCTTCTGGGACAGTGGTTTTGGATGCATAAGAATATAGCAAAATGCTGCTAGTCTGCCAAAACTTTTTTTTATTTTATCAAAAGCGATGGAAAGAGTGGTGCGGATTTTTGCAAACGTCATATGTGGTAAACACATTTCTTTAGGAATTTCCAAACTCTGTGGAGTGCAGCAACATAATCATGAAATGGTCTTGTAAAGGATGGGGAATACCGTAATTAACTTTTGTGAGGTTGCATGTGAGAGTGGGAGTGTGTATGTATTACATGAGTTTGTTTGCAAGCTTACACTTAAGTGCCATGCAGATCGTTTTCTCTTACACATTTAATTAGTTGTCAAAAAAAGCCTGTTATTTAACAACCACAGTGCAGGGTCATGGAAATGTCACATTACTCAGCGTCTTGTTGTAAATGAAGGAGTCACAAAGAGCAATTGTAAAAACTGTCATTGGGAGCATGGGAGGTACTATGGAAAAATTTGCCATTATCTTTGGTTTTATTCCATAAGAAAACAAGTTCTGACTTACAAATATCGAACTTCTCCTGTATTCAGTCATTATTTGTGAGATCAGTAACCCAAATCTTTTTCTCCAGGCTGTATCGCCAGTTTTGTTGCTCAGGCAAACTATCAAACAAATTCTCTTGCCAATTTAACAGTTGATAAACATGTCACTTCCTTCTTTCCAGGCCCACACTCAAAACATGACATGATGCAAAAATAAACATACAAAGCACTGGATCAGGTCCTTTCCACCTGTTAGCTTGTGTCTGGTGGATTACGTCATTTTATCAAAATTCAAAACAAGGAAATTTGAGAAAACAAAACAGTCACATGCACATATGTTGTTTATGAAAGTGTTATTCTTTTCCCCGAGCCCTTTGAGCTTTTCACACATTGTCCTCTTCGTGTTGTGTAAATACGAGTTGAGTCCTTTGATGACATTTTCTCAGCAGTTGTGCGGCCTTGATAGAGTTAATGTGTACATGAACATAAATCAAAAAAATGGATAAAATATTGAAAATATTACACTAAACCTTGGCTCCAGTCCCTCTTAATTTGTGGCCATACCTTGACTTTCAGTGTAAATGCTTTCCTTTCTATTTTGACATAAGATCAAAGAATCAGCCCTGGCTAATTCACCCTAAAACACTCCTGTGTTGTTAAAAACCTATCGCTAATGCTAGTGTTGGAGATGTTTTTGATGCTAGGGGTATTCATCTCAGAATTTCATTGGGGCCCACCTTTCTAAAGGTAGTGAATTATCACATCCTTGTACCTGGAGTAGCTACTCCTATTGGTTGGGATATGTGTGTGTTGGGAGGGGGATTGGGAAAATTAAAAAAAAAATGAAATGACTCTTTGAAAATGTGGACTAGCTTATTGTAAGCCATGTTTATCCCACATGATAACAGACAGATATAACACTTGGGACTGAGGGTTGGGTAAATGGGCCCCACTACTTTATAGCCAACATGACAATGGATTTGTGTTGCCTGAATGGGACACAAATTCCAGCCTATCAATAACCCATGTGAGACACATATGGACAGGGAAATTTACAGGGAAATACTTTATACTGTATGTCCAGCACTTGTTCTCAATACACACTGTGATTGACATAAACACTCTGCAGGAAGTGTCAGTGTCTGACTCCTGGATCGTGTACCTTACATGTGCATTTGACTTATCTCCCTTTTGCTGATGACTGGCTGCATTCCTAGTTTACTGACACCTCGTCAAGCATGAGTCTTGCATTTGAACTGCATTCAAGTCCAAAGTAGAGTGATGATAAATTCAAATCACTGTCAAGATTCCTATGAGTGCATGTACATCATCACCCTCTAAGTGCACTCAGAACAAATCTGGGCTCAGACCACAACAGTAAAAAAAAAAAAAAAGTCTATTCAGTTCACACTACTGTATTTAAAATGAATAAAAAAATGGTTATTGCTTTCTGAAGCCTGTAACAGACAGTGATTTATTGACCACACTGTCTGTCCTAACAGGTTGTAAAATGATCTGATTTCTTGCTGTGTTCCTGTGGACTGAACCCACCCCAAGCTAAATATTATAGTTTTAAGTACAGTCTTCCCACTTATCGTCTTCTGCTACGTTTGTATACATAAGGCTTCATTAGACGTTCTTACCTTATTATCTTCTAATAGATGGTACCATTGTTTTGTCAGGATACAGTACATTGTCTAATCTTCTTTTCCGGTTTGTTCTTTTTTTTTTTTTAATTCCCCAACATAAATCATGCTACAGACACTCAGGGCAAACTCTTGACTCTTGAGTCAGCTGTGAAATAAATTCTGCCTCATCTAATCCCTTGTGCTCTACACGTCAATCTTGTCTTTAGCACACATTCCACCACATTCCAATGACCTGGCACAAGGAGTATGAGCAAATGTTAATGATGATAATGATAATTAGGACAATCATGAAGAAATCTTCAGATTTATTGAGATACGTCAGGTCACTTGGCAGAGGTCAGCGTGTGCCATATTTGGATGCGTGGTCTCTGTGAACCTGGTGCACTCTGTAAAAGTGGTACAGTAGCTAGCACGATGGGATCCTAAGCAAAAGGAAAACTGGAGCAGACACACACTCCCTCTCGCCTCGCTTACAGTGCCGAGACAGGAAATCCTCCCTTTGACTGTGAAATGAAGGAGCAGAATTGAGAACAATCACTCCAACGTGTGGAGCCTGCACCTGAGATCTCTGCCGTGGAGCCAATGGCATTGGTAAACTGGCAGAGGCTCACATTAACACATGTGCACGCCACACATACTTGCATTGACTTGGCAGTTTGATAATATAAAGCAGAACCCTGGACGATATTATTTATTCCTCATTTTTATTTGAGCCTGCAGGATTTTGAATTCTCTTCAGTCAGTCCTCAGTATTACAAGGCCAAACCTCAAGAAATCTGATCAGTTCTACCATTGCCCAGCTCTCAGATCACAGCTGACACCATGACTGTCCCTATTTGCACTGCTCCTGAAAAAAGCAAAACAAAACAAAACAGCAAATGATGTCAAATTTGCCTACATTGCACAACCCAACACTCACCCTCCCCTTTCACCTTTGAAAATGATCTTTAATTGCCCCCCCAAAAAACACTAATGCATCACTTATAATGTTTCGTTGTTAATGTTTTTGTTTGTTTGTTTTTCTCTTAAGCTATTGCTGCTACTCTTGTTTGGATTGGATTGCATCTTTGCACCAAAAGTGAACAAAACTAAAGTTATTAGTGTTGTTATTATTCAACAGCTGATTCTTAATGCACTTCATCGGTTTCCTCATTTTCTTAAAATCAGCAGTAGAGCTGCAACAATTAGTTGATTAATTGATAAGTCCCTTGATTTACCCAACTATTTTGATAAGATGATTAATTGATTCAGTCTTTTTTCAAGCAACAATGTCAAAAAATGCTGGTTCCAGCATCTTAAATGTGGATTTGCTGCTTTTTCGTTTCGTACTAAATAAAGAGTGTTTGGGTTTTGGACTGTTGATTGGACAAATGAAGCAATGAGAAGATGTGTCTTTGGGCTCTGGGAAACTGTCATGAGCACTTTTCAGGGATTTTTGGACATTGGACATTTTATAGAGAGTAAATACTTTTATAGAAAGTAAATAGAAATTACAGAAAGTAATCAGCAGATTAATCGGTATTGAAAATAATAGTTAGTTGCAGCCCCACTCAGCAGTACAACAGGAAGAACACTGATGTTATTATGGCACAAACCCATTAAATATGTCACAGCTTGCTTGTTAAAAAGATCAAAGACACTTTGAGTGCAATGGAACAGTGTGCTGGCATACTTCATAAACAGCATAGATATTTCCTTTTTGGCATTTATAAGTGGAATATGTCATGTATTTTTATTCAACTAGACTGGACAGTAATACCTTGTAATGTGCTTCTCCTAATGGCCACCCTCAGTGGAGGGAACCCAAAGCGTGGTGTTCACACAGTATTTGCTAATAAACACATGAACGCCTTTGACATGTGGTTTAAATTAATTGGCCTCCCAACACATGTAAGAGCCATTACACACAATCATTGTGGCCCTGTAGCCCCATTCACTCCATTGAGTTGTGTCTTTCATGATATAAACCAGGTTTTTCCCTCAAAAAATCTAACTCTGTAATTCTGGCCTTCACCATTCCCATTGGATTTAGCTGTTAGCCGTCCCAGAACGACTGCAGGATTTTCTTCTTTCTTTTACTTCTGTTGCTGTTCCTTGCACACATGTCTGAGATTCAGAACGACTGTCTTAGGAGTTGCTCTGGGTTGTAGCCAGAAATCAGGCAAGAAATGAGGCTGGGGGATGTAGGTGGGGGTTAGTGGTGTCCACAGTGCTGCAGCCGCTCTCTGAAGGAAGGTCTCCAACTGCAGTACCTCATCAGAATGAAAACAGTTGGAATTTTCTCCTAATCAAGCCTATAAAGTCTTTCCTTTTTTTAAATTTGCTTTTACTCTGGCCCTGACTGGAGCTGCTGTGCGCCCCATCACTGCTGTGAACTCAGGCAGATGTAAATGCCAAGGAGAGATTTCATTTTTTGCTGTCTGGGTCACAGATGATGAAAGTGTTGGAGAATGTTTATCTAATGAACGAGGTCATTGTTGTTGGAATTGTTTGGAAATGCTCTTACATGCAAAGAACAAACATTGATGGTTAAGGACTTGGCCACACTTCTAGTGTCTACTAATCTAGTGTCACACGTGTCAGAAATAGAGGATGATCCCTTACTTTTTCTGTTGTGTGTTCCAGGTATATATGTACCACCTGGTGCTGGGCTTGGACCAGGAGGCACTGGAGCAGGAACTGGATTCTTTCCAGGTAACAGATTCTCAAATGACTGTCTGCATAGTTTAAACGGAGGTAATCCAGAACACAGCCACAACAAACAAAGTCTGTTTGCCTGTTTCAACAGTTGTAAGTTATAAAAGTTGAATTATACTACTACCAGAGATTGTGCCAAAAAGGAACACAATTATAACCAATATCACATGTATTTGAAATTCAACTAAATGTAGAAATCAATCATGTTGTCTTGATTGTTGAAGCACACACCTTTATGGTCACATGACATTAATGCGTTGTGCCATACAGTATCACATTAAAGTCTGAGTTTCACAGTAAAGAAAACTCACAAACAGCAATGCAATGTCAACTTAGTAGAATTGATTATCATTATATTATCATCATGCTCCAAGCCAGTTTACTTGATACATATCTCCTCCCTTACTCAAATGGAAAGCGGCATTAGTATAATTCATACCATACTGTAATGCTGTCTGCTCCATGTAATGAAAAATGTTCCAGGTTTCTCAATACTGTTGTGCAAGTTCCATACATGTGCAACTGTGGTTTCTTGTGCAGTTGTATTGCAATACTTTAATTTACTTTATGGTCACATTTAAAGAAATGAAACATTGATTTTGAACACATAAACTTCTGTGTGGACTCCTGCTCAGTCGTGATATAAGAACTTGAGATGCACACGTGTACAAAACAGCTCAAGATGGCACAAGACTCCCTCCTGGTGTCCTGAGAGACAGAGTGACGAAAGTCAGCTGGTGTGATGATGAATTGTTGTGCCAAAAAAAACTCTACATTCATACATCACTGCATGTAGGAATACCATAACTCAATACTCTGCATGATTTTTGTTTTACAAGGGTCTGCTGGAGGAGTCCCTGCGGGCTATAAACCAGCTAAAGCTGCAGGTGAGCAAGAGAGACATTCAATTTATGATTTTTCCCCTTATATAAAATGCATTTTTTAAGAATTGCATCTGTTTTATCATGAATTGGTACATGCAGTACAGTTTCAGTCATCTGAATATAAGAAGTTAAACTTTGTTTGTTGTGAATTATATTCTAAAATATTTAGAAATCATTCTCTAGCTCCATCATCAGCTGGTCTGAGACTGCCTGCAGAGTTTCACATTTGAAATGTTTGCTTTACGTCATAACAGATTGAAACTCTCCCATACAGAAATCTCTAAGCGACAAAAGAAGTGTTGCTTTCTCAGGATCCCGAGTCCTGTCTCGTCCAAATGGTCATTGCCTCCGCTGGGCTTAGTGCAAAGCCACAGATATTCTGTCTAGCATTTGTCATTTCACATGTCCATACCAGAAACACTGCAAACACAGTCCACTTTCACAACAGTTCAGTCACCATAGGAAGCATCCTGGCATGGCTTCAGCTACCATTTGTTGAACAAGTTTGACAATGTGCACCTTTTTTTTCTTTCTTTTAATTTTGCTTGCTAAAGCCATGACCAGAGGAAGAACTGACGTGATGAGACTTTTGAGGAGTGTTATTCTTGTGAGTTGAAAGTTATACGCAGAAAATTGTTAGTCCAACAAAGGTTCAAGCACCCGCAGAGTGTAACATTTATATTAACAAAATCATGAAGAAACCGATTGCTGCTCTAAGACAAATTCCCTGTCAACACGGCTTTGGTTTGGTCAAATCAGAGGGAAACACATGGTGAGACTTCCTTGTCACACTGCTACAGTCTTAGAATAATTAAATCCAAGGGATATTGCTGCGGCAATAAACAATGTGTTCGTGGCCAACCAATGCTGTTAAGTCGGTTTATTGGAAGACGTTATGAGGTTTGAGGTTTGGAAATTTGAGGCCTATTACACAGTTCTCTCATACAGGCTTAGTGGTGAATAATAATGATTATCCTGATCCAGCAATGGCAACTCTAAACATTGATGACATGATGACATCACGTGAATATTGTTAGCGGATAATAACAATATATGCTTAGAACACAAATAACAGTAAAAGAAGTCATTGCAATCATGTCTGTCTCTGTTTGACCGTGACAGTAGGAGGTTATGGCGGTGGAGGGCGTGGTGTGGGCCCAGGAGGTTTGGTACCAGGAGGTGTTGGGCCCGGTGGCTTGGGCATTGGAGGACTCGGAGCAGGTATGAAGACTGAAAACAAAACCTTGCCTCTTTCAACATCTCAAAATCAGTAATCGAAAACATGAATCCATGAGGCATGAATCCCTCTTGAATACACGGACAAAAATTTGGCAAAAATTTAATTGCAGCTGTCTATTTCGCAATGTTTAAAAAGTTGAAAGCTTCACAAAACAGTGCCTGTAACACGTGAATAGGTCTGTTGAACTGACATTTAAATCATGATTTTAGCAAATCATTTCAGTAAAAATTTAGAGAATAATAAGTTAGAAATCCTTTGATATTACAGATCAAAAGCCTTGCCTCAGACATACATTTTTATTCTTGTTTTCACTCAGCAGGACAAGGTGGAAAGGCCCCTAAGCCAGGTAAGTTTAAATATCTATGTATGTTGTTGTGTATTGTGGACAGTGATCCAAGGTAACAGAATGGGCAGGTATTAAATTGTATGTATATATTATATGTACGAACTACACTATATGGACAAAAGTATTGGGACATCTGACCATTACACCAACAGGGACTTTAATAACAGCTTTGCAGCCACAACAGCTTCCACTCTTCAAACTTACGCACCCATGTCTTTATGGACTTTGCTTTGTGCACATGGGCACAGGCATACTGGAACAGAAAAGGGCCGTCCCCAAACTGTTGCCACAAAGTTATAGTTATAGCATAGCATAGAAAAACAGCCCCATAAGAGGTGTGTCTGGATACTTTCATCTTGTGTCTTATCTTAGTTTATATTATGGAGTAATGTATGTAATAGAGATAGATTTTGTTTCTTTACAACCCGGAAAATTCCTTTGCATTACGCATATTACTAAAGTGCATTGAAAGGAAGGAAATAGAATGTATTGTTACAAGGTGGATAAAGTGGTTTAAGGTATAGACTACATTATGCGTTATGTCCACACACCAACAGAGCAGGGAGGCCTGCATAAATGCAGTACAGTAACTAAAGATTTGATTGTCGTCGCCAAGTTTTCCTTATCGGCCTGTGTTTTCATTGCCGTCGGTTTACCCTGGCTTGGCAGCTGCTCGGAGCGTCCTGAGTGGGTGGGACCATGCAGAGATTCTTCCACTCCTACACCTCTGCTGTACAGTGATGATTGGCAGAGTGCAAACAGCCATCAACGCCTGCCAAACAATGGTGCCAGAGCACTGATTAATGTTTTTGTAATGTTAGGCCCTTACAATATCTGGAAACCTCCATGCTGAAATTTAGCACGGCCCTTCTTTCCGATACAGTACAGTAAATATTTTCTTTGCTGTATTACAGTCTGAGCTGTGCTGGTGCTTCAGCAATGTTTAGCCATCATTTAATTTCTGTAAGCATTGCTGATACAATCGCAGAGTACCTCTATGTGTTTAGAAAGATAAGGAACCAAGCAATCTTAAGCTTATAGTCCTGATAACACATGGAGCACATTACAGAAGGTTCCCTCTGGAGTGCCACAGCCCCACCCTCCAACAAGCCATTTTGTGAAAATGACCTAATATCAAGTGTTTGGTGGAAGTTGATTTTGGCTGGGATCAGAAGAGCCATACTTGCTCTGGCTTTTGTATGCATGAGTTCTCCTTCTCCCTCACCAGGCATACAGGGCACAATTACATTAATGAGAAAACAGAGGGCCATCGATGTCAAAAGCAGCCCTTTGAGTTATTGAAATTAAAGCAATTTGGGATACATGTGCCTTACTAATTTTTGTTGTAGAGGAAAAAAACAAATCTGTAACACAGTTCGGGGTCAGCTAGGGTTTTTCAGTTTATTTGAAATGAAAGGAGACTAAAGTTTACTAAGGGGCAGTAATGTGTTTCTTGGTTGTAATTGTGTTCAGTAATCTCTGAATGTAGGTCTCCATCAGTGGTGGCTTTTCATAGCAGCGGTTTCCAGAATAGAATCTAAAGTTCACTGACAGGTAAACCTCCCACGATGCCAGTTTGAATCCATCTGCATCAGCAAGTCAGTGGTTGGCTTGTGCCACAGAAAATATGTTAGAAGAAATGATGTGCCTCCAGCATATGAAAAATCGTTGGCCTCTTTTATCAGCCTTTAACATGTGAAGCAGCATTTTGTTACTAAAGAACGGTAAGCTACTCTTTGATGCACACTCTGACACACTTTTAGAAAGCTGCCATTCACTCTTAGGTGGAGGCCAAGCAGTGACGTTGCATTCCTCAGATATGCACCTTGCCTGGCCAGTAATGGAGAACAGCAGCTGGCTATGTGAGTAGCGTGACTGCAGTGAATTGCAGCGTAGCTCATGCAAGACCTTGTAAATGTTACACTAATTGTGAAGCCTGTCAGCATCCAGCTTTGACAATACACTGAATGCTGGAAAGAGGAACTTTCTCCTTATGAACAGCTGTTGGACACCAGCTCTTTTCCTGTGTTGCCTGAAGCAAAGGTGGATTCAATCCTCATGATGTGATTGCCAAAACTTGGCTTTCGTAGGCTAGCTTCTTGTCACTTTCAGGCAGTGTAAAGGCAGTTAACAAGAAACATAGAGGTTACTGTTTTCTCTGTTGTTGTAGTTTCATTCTACCATTACAATAGTCTGTTTTAGGTTGAGGAGGGATGCGGCCAGGAGTGATATCTACACTATGTATCCATGCTTACCTTGTCAGTCGACTCTCCAAATTGAAAATGATAGAAAGACAGACAGCATGTCCCACCTTTCTCTCACCGTCTGAAAACACTACATCAATCATAGTGCGATGAAAAATTCTAAGAGCAGTCAGAATCTGTAAGCAGATTCATTTAGCATTTCTCTGCCTGGATAATAGGCACAGGCATATAT
Organism: Scatophagus argus; assembly: GCF_020382885.2. Taxonomy (NCBI): domain Eukaryota; kingdom Metazoa; phylum Chordata; class Actinopteri; family Scatophagidae; genus Scatophagus; species Scatophagus argus. Next base: position 14,089,160 of record NC_058497.1, on the reverse strand, counting down.
TAGACAGCTGAAATACTGCAGTCACCACGGTGTTCTAATATTTTCTCCATCCCTACTGTGAATTAATGTCAGTTCATTATTAGTGTCAAGCCAGACTAGCCAGAATCTGTGCTGATGTTCTTGATTAATCTTGTACCTGATAAATCTTGCACTTGTGTCCCCTGTTTAAATCAAAGTTGACATCACATGCCACGAAGAGAGTCTCATATGTTTTCCTTTGTTGTTGTGTTATTGGTTAATTGTCCAACAGAGTATGTTTTATTCCACCAGTACGCCAGCTGGGTCGCTAGCATTAGCTTGTAGAAGGAGTAGTCCGCAGTTAGAAGATTAAAAAACTTATCTGTCAGTTAATTTACTTTTTCTTTCTCCAGACTATTGATTTTACAATGGCCTTAAAAAATCCACGATTGAAAAACATTTACTAAAATCCACAGCCTACTTCATGAAGATGGTATTTTTTTTTTATAGTGCTGCTATTTTAGACTGAATTATAATTAAACTGGCATTGGGTGTAACTGAAAACCAAGTCCTCACTTTTTATCTCTTTCACTATAATACCTTTATTTTGGCTCTTCCCAGCCACTAAGTAAACATAACAATGAGAAGTAATGGAAAAATTTGGAAAATAGTCCCAACAATTAGACACAGGATAAGATCATACTTGTTAAAAATGCAACATGTATAATTTTAGGTGATGGATTACGTTGGTCAATGCAGCAACACTGCAAATAGTTTTGTTTGGATCCTATGACTTCTGTGACGGCAGGCTGGCATGTGGGAGAACCGAGAGTGGTAGTTTCTGTCAGCAAAAAATTACAGAGATGGCTTTGAGTTTTCACAGCCTGCGACTAACGCTTGACTCTATTTTGAAGCTGGTTCTCACTTTAACACTGTTGTTCATGCCCCAGGAAACCAGGAAAACTGTCATTCCACAACCATCATCTCCTCCTTTTAAAGTGCAAACTTTAGATCATTTTGGATATTATGCATTTTTCTGCGGATTAGAATTCACTATTCATCAGGATGCCTGATGCTTTTGGTTCATCTTCAAACCCTCTGGTTCACATCAGGGTCAATGTTTAAAGAAGCACAAAGTGTACTTGTCTGCTTCATAACAGGAAGAGTGAGAGTGAGGACATTCTGAAAAGACAGAATGGATATGGGGAGGACAGAGAAGAGACAGGGTGAAGGAAGCAGTACGGAAAGGACCAATAACTCTTACGAACATATCGTATATTGTATGTGTCATAGACGCACACCAGTGCTCACAAACACACACACACATATTATGCACATTCATTCAGTCAACACACATGCTTAGAGAGCTTGTGGAGGGAAAGGAGACTGATAGATTGAGGTGAGGATGAAAGTGTTTAGCCAAAAGAAGATGAGCTTGGAGGAGGGTTAGTGCCCTGGAGAACATATGCTTTATATTACTGGAGCTCAGACCTCTCCTCTGAGCTGTCAGAGACTGGAAGCATCTGCATGTGAATGTGCATGAGCCAGAGCATATTCAAATATGTTCATGGTCTTTGTGTGTGTAACTGCAAATCTCAGCACGTGCACACACAGACACATAAATCGTTTTGGGCTCATATATTATTTTTTCCAGCACACAGACAAATATACAATATAAAAATTAAGTGCTCCACATGAACTATGTGAAAAATGGCATTTTCCTCTGTTCTTACCCACTTATCTTTCCTCCTCCTCTGCTCAGTTTTTTCTTTACCAAGTCTCAGTGTCAGTCTTTCAATATTTTGGAGCCTGAACTGTATGCAGAAGGGACTTTTTTCATATCCACATAGCCACAACACCCCCACACTCGACTCAGCCCATCCAATATGCGCGCAGCCAACACAGCTTGCTTTTTCACATTGGAAATGCCTATAGCTTCTCAAACAATTTGTCTTGGATGATATCACCAGATGTTGTTAATGTCTTCAATAATCTCACAAATTCATTTCAAGAATTAAAGTGACACTGGAGTAAGGCAAGATAAGATAAGGGCTTTATTGGTTTTTATTGGTGTCTAATCAGTCATGCATGCCACACATTACAGCTTCTAACTGTGGTATTTTCTCCCCACATTGAACTGATACTGATACTAACTATGACCCACTCAGCAGCTCTCCAGCCTTTCACCAGCCTGTTCTGTGTCATGTTCGCATGGTTGTTCTCCTGTGAGCAAGATACCACCAGCATCATTTTTTTCCATGTCCACCATGTTCATCGATGAGCCATCCGCTTGGCATGCTCTCGCAACCTCTCCTCTGCTCCGTTTGCCAGCAGTCCTGGAACATGGATCACTATCTTTGTCCATCTGGCAGCGCAGTCTAAGTGTTGTTTATGCTCTGATGGAGAAGTTTCTTGCTCTTATTTCCCCAAGAGTCCATCAAGACAGATCACCGGTTGAAGGACTTTGTTGCAGTTATGGGAGTTGAGAGTTCCACTTACAGATGGTATTTCGTTATTCGTTATGTGTCTCATGCTGGGTGAGTAAAGTTGTACCTGATCAACATGTGCAATGGAAGGGGTGCACACTCAGATTCACGTAGAGCCCACGTCTGACTGAAGTGCAGGCCGCAGGAAAAGGACAGGCAAAGCAGACTGACTGATACAGTTCAGTGATTTGTTGTACATAAATTAACTTACAGGCAGGCAGATCCACATCCAGGTCAAGGAGTAGAGACGTCAGAGAAGTCAGTCCAGGTTACTTGAAGAACCAAGGTACAAGACATTGACAGCTAGAATGAACTGGCAAAGGAACAAAGGATCCTGGTTGGAATATGTAGTGAGTGATGACTCACTAAATAAACCAGCCCAGATCCTTTGGAAGGTGAGCAGGTAACTGGAGAAGCCTGGTGAAAAAGTATGGTGGACGGATACAGAATGGCAGGGGTTCTTGCTTTTGAGCAAGAAGAAATGCGCCTAAAGAGGGGAACAAATAGGCAGCTTGTGACAAATGTAACTGTTTTAAACAGTACTAAATTGTCACCTCAGAAAGTGTAAGCCAGTCAGTCATTCTTGAGTTTTTTTTGGATAGGGGGTGGGAAATCTTGAATTCCTATAGAAGTTTTATTAATTTTTAAACTGAAAATAACTGAAGTGATTTAACCCCAGTGACATGTTTTGGATTTATGGATCCCTCAATACTTAGACCCAGTGCTGAACTAAATGACTTGTGAAGATGAATGGCTTTTAAATGACTTCAGCTTTGGCCCTGTAGGCCTTCTATGTATCCTGATGTGTTGCAGCCCATGTTGCAATACCTCTACATACATGTAATGCACCACTTGGTCAACAAATTTTCCACTGTCAATGACACAATTAATCTCTCTCACTTGTTTTCCTTTGTGGAGCCTCCCATATGTTTGTCATGGTGAAATACCTCAGATGGCTGCTCAATGATCATCGCTTTTATAATGACAAAGAAACTTGGAAAATGCTTTTGAGGCTGACTCAATGAATCTAACGCCAATGTTTCAGCGTGCATATTTTGAGTCGAGACAACCTGTCGAACACTAGTCTCTTTTCTCAACCCTGAGTTGTCAGAAAAGTATTCAGTGAAATGGTAGTTAGATGCATATGTGGACCATCTGGAAGAGGAAACACACTTGGCCAACTTTACATACCATGGCCACAGGCTGTGTTTGTTAGCTGGTTTTCTCACCCGATGTAAAGTTTGCACCAATGAACTCTAGACGTGGAATGTCCTTTTTAGAAATGAGTAGTTTTTCAGAACGTTCACATTTACTCTGTGCGCTAGTGTATATGTGAATTCTTACTGCGTCTCTACCTTGTCCGCGTGCCTGTACATGCTGTGAGCGTGTGTATGCCAAGACAAAATGGTTGATGGTATGAGTGGGTTCAGCGTTGGCAGAGCAACTGTGACATTCCTTTAGAAGTGGATAAAAAAGTAGAATAGATGCTCTCCGCTCTCACAGAAACAGGGCAAAGGCAGAGCTGTTTGGTCGAGATGAAAGCTTGTAGCATAGCGTGTTCTGGTCTGTGTGACTTGTAGCATAAACAGTGACATCACAAACTCAGTGGATATGGTGTAACGCATGGTGTACAAATTAGCACAGTTTGAATTAAGGGACATCAATAATGGTCTTTTCACAGATGTTTTGTGTTTGTGGAGGTGAGAGACTCACAAGGGCTCGGGCTGGTGAGGTCAGACAGCCTCAGACGTCACTGGGGAGGCAGCCTTTTTGTGGCAGTGCGTGTAATCCACATAACATGTAATGGTGACTTTTACAGTTACAGTTAATTTGGAGCCAATTCTAAGAATTGCTCAGTGCCTTAGAGATGATGTGTGTGTGTGTTCTGATGCCCAAGTGTGTGGGCTGGTGAGTCCCTGCAAAGTTTGCCAAAGCTGCTGCATCAGCTGCTTACTAAATGCAATTGTCCCCTATAAAAATAAAAAATGACCACCCATACCAACCATGACTAATGTGGAAGTTTTTATGTCCAGTTTGATTCCTCTTATTTTAACCTGAACGCAGTCCCACAAGCAAAGATATTAGAGAATGAGTCAACCTTAGACCCTGTTTGCCTGTAGGAGCTCTGGCAGCTGTGCACTTGGGGTCATCTGGCAAAGAGGGAGTCTGAGGCTTTGGGACCTCTCATTGATAGTGTCAATGACTCCATGGAAAAAGGAAAGCAAAAACAATAAAAGGCTTGTCGCCAAAGTTGGCTGGCTCACACCAGCCAGAGAGCGAGAGAGTTTGTGTTTAGCGCTGTGGCTGTGCGGATGCTTAATTAGTCCAACATGTGGCCAAACCTGCTTCTCACAGCTCGGTGCCCGTGACTGACAGCACAAAGACCCAGGAAGTGACAGGGAGCAGGGGAGGCCACAGGAGAGGGAGGGGGAGAGGATGCAAGGGGAGCTTCAGTGTGTCCACTTGTCTCACGCGATCTGGAATCACTACAGCACCTCGCATCATTCTGCTTTCATCCAGTTTGTCCTGCATCACCTCGTAAGAATGCAATCTATCCACCAACTTGGAAGTGGAACAGTGTGATAATTTGATGCTGATAAAAATCTGGTGTCATGACAGTGAAGGACATAATGATGGGCTTAGCTTTAAAAGTGAAAATTTATATGGGACCACAGCCGAAGCACAGAATCTGCCTGTAAAATGCAGATTCTCTGGGGAGATCCTTTCAAGATGAAGCTATCATCAAGATTTTCCATTACATAACAAAAATTGTAGCATCTACACTACCACAGAATACTTCTTGCAACTACTCTTTACTTCTTGTATGTTTGTGTTTGGATGGTCTGTGATGTTTGTACAGCAAATCCGGTGTTTAGCTCAACATAAGACTCACAATTTATCATTCTTCCATGAACCCTCCTATCTTTTTTTTGCACACTGACACTCGTTTTCAGTTGAGACCACGATATTAAAGAGACATATGAGTTGTAATCTTGTCCTCTGGCTTTTCTGCAAACAAACATTTGTTCTTAGACTGTTTGTGTGATTAAATATGAGCTTAAACAAATAATACGATGAAAAACGAGTCCCAAAAATTTCCTGGACATTCCAGAGCTCCATCTCCGAAGTCTGCTCTCTGCGCTTCTGCCGTCAGTTACAGTGGATCTTTGCCATGGAATTCTTTGCACTCTTAAATTAAACCCTCCACCAGGCCCAGCTGGTTCACAGAGAAGGGGAGAGGGGGAGGAAAAGGAGAAGATGGAAAGGAGCAAGAAAATCTATCTTTCACTTCTCACGTTTGGCTTCCTCTGGTTGCCGCTATTAACACCTCATGTCTGGTCGGCGCAACTCCTTAGACACCTTTTGGAGAGGAAAGAGCAAGAGAAAGGGGAAAATGATGGGGAAACAGGGAGAACAAGAGTAAGAGAAAGAGACTGAGAGCTGAAGACAATGTTTTGATTAATGTCTCTTGTAGTCCTCTGGTTCTGAAACAGAGGATTACCTTACCTAACCCCAATGGAGCATGAGCAAGACGTTTCAGTTTTGAGATTGAAACCAGATATTTCTGTTCGCACTGGCTCATATCCATCACTTGTACTGGACCAGACGTTGAGTACATGACTGGTGACTGAAAGAACTAGCCATTCTGTCTGGCCAGTTTTATTCCAGTGTCAGTCTCCAGTTTAAATACGAATGCACATGACATGGTACAGCAGGAGGCCATGAATGTGGCAGCCTGTCCCTCGTCACATTTTCATTCCCCTGAAAACAAGAGTCCTTCTTTGTTAGAGAAGGTCCAGACTTGCATTCACTTGTGTACCCTAACTGAGATCATTCTTAGACCAGCCACCACAAATGAATCACCACTGTTGGGCGATGCTCAATGATTCGTTGCCACACCATCCTAAAATTTACCTCGACAACCTGTTGGTGCACTTGTCACTGCACAGCTGTGAAAGTCAGTGGTCTTTTCTGAATGGAAACTGGCTAGTAAACCATGTTTCTGTCACACTTTTTTTAAAAACCAAATCTAAGTGGAGGAAACTATGATGCATTACAGCCCTGCATCACTTACCTTCCAATTTTCTTGGCCTCCAGTCCTCCCTCCTGTGTAGTATTGGGTTTCTGTTCCTTCCATCTTGTATTTAGAGTATTGACCTTTCATAGGGTTCCTTTGACCAAGGTCCAAAGGCAGTTGGGGCTTTAAGTGGTCTCTTGGGCTTCCTGCTATGCCTTGATGGTCACCAAGAAAATTAGCCACTACATGAGTGTACAGAAATCCTTCAGCTTGTCAGCAATCAACTGAATACTGGGAGCAGCACCAAAGAAAAGCGATGATTTGATATCGGAGTCATGGTGCAGACTTTCCATGTGTGTGGTTCATGACAACAAACAACGCTGGTGTAGACTTGCAATAATGTGTGAGCTAAGACAGGTCCATTTGTGTGCGCTGACGTGCTGTAAAAATAGTAGTCCAACAAAGGCATGCCTTGTTTGAGCTGACAAGATGGCATAAATACAGCTAAACACAGACCTTTTGTACTAGTTTCCATCTCCCAAATATACAATCAGTGGACGGATGCCAAACCGACAAAGGTCCAGGATTTTGTTAGTATGTTCTCTCACTTTGACCCTGAAAACACACAGCCTCCAGGGTAGTATTTTTTTAATTGACAGCATTTTATTTTCCAAACGTCTAGTGATGTCAGAACTACATAAGATAAAGTTTCTTTTCCTTTTTTTTGTCTTGTCTAAACCTTGTGCCTGCCCAAGGCCTGCACTCATGATCACATATAGACACACACACACACACCCTCTCAGGCTGACTTCTGCGTGTCTGCGTCTTGTCTCCTGATCTCAAATCAGAGAGCTGAGCTCAACGTGGCAGGTGCTGGTCGACCCTGAGCACGACTGCCAGAGCCAGGTTGGGTCATGCACATGTGAGCTCAGGCAAGCCAGATGATGCATGAATAAGCTGAAAGTCTCCACAGGACTGCCTGTCTTCACTCTTTCATCATGTTTCTCCTCCAGTGACACATATAACCTATATATTTCACACTCACGCTGACAAACACTTGCATCTTAGCCTGCCCAGTGAAACAGTCTGTGATCTGAAGGCTAGACCAGACAGTACAGCTTTAACAGAACACTGCAAACCAGACATAGTAATTTAAGGGCTGCAACTTTTTTCTTCCTGACAATTCCTTAACAGTTTTATATTATGCGGAACTCACTGATTAAAATGAGACAAATAAGACAGATTCCTTGTGTCAGCCCTACACTGCAAACGGGAAAGTGTTATTTATATAAAAATTGATTACTGTTGTTATTACTTCGGGGTATTGCTCGGGATGATTGTGCAATTGAGGAGAATCGAGCTGAAAGCTTTGAAGGAGATGGATTATTGCAAGGGCGCTTAGCTTAGTGTCTGGGCTCGCACCGTATGCTCGGTGTGTTTGCCAAGCCCTTGGCAAGGCATATGCCCACATTTGTTTTGACTAGGTCGTGAAACTCCACACTTCCATCTTTCTGTCGGTCTCTCCCAGCACATTCCTCCTCCTCATCAGTATCATTACCTGCACCCTGCAGATTGTTGGATTCCAAGCTGCTCTCTCTCTCTCTCTCTCTCTCTCTGTCTGTCTGTCCACCCCCCCCCCCCCCACTTTCAGCTTGTTTCCCATGCTTAGCTGCTCTCACCCCAGACTTTTTGGCTTACAAGTATTGATGAAAACAAGTTCCTTGGTGGAATAGCTTGCTGGCAGCGTTTAGATTTCTTCTTTCAGAAACAGTCATTACTCCGATATGTTTGTCCCTGATTGGGGAGCTTGTTCAGCTCACAGCTTCTTTTAATACAGCTCTGAGAATGATGTGCCCGACATGCCGTAAAACATGGAGTCTCATATGATGTAGCCCTATAAAATAGAAATGTATCACTTTGGCAGTTCAACTTAATGAATCTAGATTTGTACAGTAACTCGCCTTCACTCACTTTTTCATACACTGCATATACATTGAAACGTACAGATTGCAAAGCCCACTGAGGCTTTGTGATTCATGGTTTTAGGCTATATAAATAAAACTGAGTTGACCTGAAAGTGTTTAACTGTAATTATAGTATGTTTTGATGTTTCAGAATGTCTTACAAATCAAAGGTTCACGCTGTCATGGAGACTTTTCACATTGAGTTAAGGTAGCTTTTCTATTTTAATTTAGACTTTTTTTGATAAAGGCTGTGACACTACAGGAAGGCTGTCAGTTGTCACTGCTTCTTTGCTTTTCTAGGTCATACCATAAAACCCAAGTAATGCAAGCTTTCAATTAAAAGTATTTTCCACTTTATCTTCCATTGGCACTAAATGCGCATGTTTCATGGTTTATTGCTGAAATAAACCAGATTAAAAACAGTTTCATGTTCTCTATCTGTTATTGGTTGTTAGAGCTTCATTTTCCCCTTTGGCCTCCTACTTCTAGGGATCTTTCAGTGTCTTTTAATTCATGAGCAGGTGTTGAGCATTTTTATTCCATATCCTTTCCTTCTTTCCACACTTTTTCCCTGCCCATATCTTCTTCTCATATTTCTTGTTCTTGTCAGCAAGAGGAAGCCCAAGCTGGGATATGACTTTATTCACACGTCAAGTCAAAGCCAAAAGCTTTTGTCACCCGTAGATTAGTTCGGGTTTTTGTTTCAGAAAACTGACTAACTGCTCCCTCTAGTGTTTAGAATGCAGCATAATCAGAAGGTCAGCCATTTATGGTATTTTGTTTATCATGTTTCATGTCACTTGGGGTGAGCTCAAGCCCAAGGTGCAGTTCTTGGCTCTAGAAACATAAACGTATGAGTGTTTTCAATCAATCTTAATGAAGCACGCATGAAATTGTTTCATATTTCATGTGTTTTATTTTTTAATTATACAGTATGCAGCGCTTGCAAGTCCTGGAAAGTTTTGATGAGAGGCTGAATGTGAAGTTATTTTTATTGAAGAGTAATTGCTTCTGAATAAATCACTAGTCACTCATTAAGACCAAAGTGGGGAAAACTGTCACCCCTTCTACAGTTCCTACTACAGTAAGTCTCACTCTTATTTCATTCTCTCTGTTCTACAGCCTGACCATTATTTTCTTTCTCAAACAGGTTATGGCAGTTTAGGAGCTGGTGGTCTTGGAGGTGGCGGCTTGGGAACTGGAGGCCTTGGAGGAGGTGAGTGGCCTGGATTGAAACTGTAAGTGGTCTTGTGTAACATTAGCTAGCTGACAGTAGGTTAGACCTTTAGAATCACAGTATAACAACATTTGTCCCTTTGTTTCATTTAGGTGGTTATGGTGGATATGGTGGAGGCACTGGGGGCTTTTTCCCAGGAGCTGGACAGAAGGCTGCCAAAAGAGGTACAGCACATTGCAGAAAATATCTGAATAGAAATGTAACATACATTTCCCATAAACGGAATGATGGGACCATTTAACTGGAGATCATGAATTGAATGATTGGATCATACTGGTTGGTTGATATTCTATATTCAAACCTATAATGCTATCCTTTTCCTCCAAGTATTTGTATGTCTGATGGGAAAAAGTTGTGTTTGTTTCAGCTCTCATTGGAGACCCAGGATGACCTTCACAATAGGAACCTGTATTTTCCTTAGTTTCAAAAAAGCTTTCCTTTAAAAACTGAGTCAAAAACTGGGTCAGTGACGGTGATGGAAACTAGGGGTCGTCAAACATGATTAAAGAATATCGGCCGCTGGAAAGAGACATTGATCGTGTTGCACCAGTTGTTTACTTTGATGGCTCCAGCAATTTTATGTGAGTTCAGCCTTGGAACAAAAATGCCTTAAATTCCAGGTAGCAGGTTTGGGTCTCATATTTTCCTCTTGGATTGTGGTAAAAGATCCGTGCGGATGTTGAATAGCCACGGTGTGCCATTTAGAAAAATGATCTATTCCTTATGCTGAACGCCATTTTGCGTGGTATACTGTGACCTGTAGGGTTTCAAAAGTTCAGATTTGAAGCATGAGCTATTAATGTAGATCATCAATATAAACTCTTGCTTTCATTTTTTTTCACTCTGCCCTCCTGCCTGGTTTAGGAAGTAATCACGCGTGAGTAGACAGATACTAAGCTTGGTTCAGGCTTTGATCAAGCGCAATAAAATAAACAAAATTGTTAAAAACATGCCTAGACTGCAACAAAAAGCAGTCACTCAGATAAGGCTTCATGAGAGCACTTCTCTCAATGTCTTATACTGATGAATGCTGCTAAAATTCTGGTTGTCTTGATCATAGGTGCAGGAGGCCCTCTGCTACCACATGGAGGTAAGCTGACTGTTGGCCCGATAACAGACTATTGCACAAACTCGAACTATGCTGAATACTTACACAAATCTTTTCAGAGCTCAGGTAGATCTGCATGCTTGCATGTTATGAGAAACCCAAAATGAATGTTTTGCGTTAATGGTAACTCAGCATGAAAAACGCTTTCTGGCAAATACATGTACATTTAAATCATGTACCTGCAAACCTCCGACAGTTTGAACTTCAGCAGAGCCCAGTGTGACCTTAAAATCTGTGCTGTGTATGCGTACATGATTGGCTTTAAATTAGGCAAGCTGATTAAAAATGGACTCAGGAGGGCCCAATCACAACAAGAGCTGTATTATGGCAGAGAGCCTACTCTTAAGTATTGGCTGGTGATGACAACACCTCAGTCCCTAGAATCAGTCAGTACTTTCCGCATGACACTCAAAATAACAATTAATTCCTCTGAAGGAGCACAGAGAAAACAAAACATTCCCTTTCCAAACTTTTCCTCACCATATCTCCCAGGCCACATACTTACAAGCAGTGCGCAATGTCTGTCCGGTGTGTTGAACTTAAGATTAACAAACATAAAAAATGCTATGCAAATAAACCTGTGTGTGTTTTATCCTGCTGCCAAGTTCTGTTACAAGTGAAACTGACAGCTAATTTCCTGCACGGGGGGACAGCCAAAGAAATAAGGCATTCGATGAGGCAAGGCAAATGCCATGCATGCTGGCTGCCTCCCCTGATTAGATTAAAAGTCAGCCATGCTGCTTTTGATCATGGAATGATGACAGACTAGTAGTGTCAGATTAGCTGCTCTCAATACCAACGGGCAGCGTAAGGATCTGTCTCCCTGCGGAATAGATGAAGTCTGACGCAAGCAACACATCTGCTCACAACTCTTTGGTATCACAGCACCCTCTAGTGTTCATGGGATGTTCAATTACGGAATACTCACGTTACAGTGTTTTCATCGTTCTCCTGTTCAAAAATGTGGTAAATGTGAGTATAACCTCAAACCTGAAATGTATCTATTATATCTATGTCTGTCCACCTGCTATTTAAAGGAGGAGGAACGACTGTGCTAGGGACAGGAGGAGGTCCGGGAGGCACAGGAACCGGAGCTGCCGTGCCTGCTGGAGGCAATACACAGACACAACACATTATTCTGCCCTTTTTGTCATTTTCTGTTGTTATTTCGCAATGTTTGTGTTTGTTATGCTGTAATGTCTGCCTGCCAAGGACATGCAACACTGCAACACACTAATATTTTAGGACAAGAGCAACATTTCATACCTCAAACTGGCTCTTCGTCAGGTAAGGAGGAATTGATTTTTTGATTTTTCTGACAAAGAGCCAGTTTGGACTCCAAACATTTTCTGAAAGTTATAAATTAAAAGAGGGCAGTGTTGCGATTCTTTGGAATGCGGGAATCACGGTTACACTTGTTTGGACACAGCACTTGGATGATGCTTGCATTTTTCACACTGTATATTTGTCATGCTCTGCATGAGGAGCCAACTAACATTTAATCTTTTTTTTTCCAGCACCTGTTATTCCTCAGACTGGCCTTCCAGGAGGGGCTGGTGCTGGAAAGAAAGCTGCTAAAGTGCCAGGTTTTGTAGACTCAGCCATACGGTCAGGGGGCTGAAGGCGAACAGGGTGCAGTTCACAAGGCCGCAGAACCACATCAAATTGATTTTTATGATTTACAATTACTAAAATGTGTTCTTGTTATATGTTGAGGTACATTTCCTTCTAGTGCCAGAACCATATAACTCCTGTGCTTGTAAGAGGCTATGAAAGAAATTTGCTGCTTTTAATAATCCACCATCCAATGTCATGATGTCTCCAACAGAGACCTATCTGGCTTTGCTGCATCCTGTCCGGCTCTTTTGGTGGCCATGTTTTATCTTAATGATTGACAGGCACATACTTTTCCTTGTTGATGTTGTCAGAAATGCTAAAAATCACAAAAAGTTATGCTCCTCGTGAATGTCAGATCACTCTCACATTTATGAATGTGGATGCAGAAGTGCAGTAATGTCTTCTCATTGGCTGTGGCAGGTGTGGGTGTGCCTGGACTTTACCAAGGTGGACTGGTGCCAGGGAAAGGTTTGTCTTTTTCTCTCAGCCACCATTTGTCACTGGTTGTCACATGTTTCACCAGTCAGTGATGTCTGTCAGTGATTTTGCAAACAAGCACTGTACAGAGATTTAATGTGGCTTGTTTATGGTTGCTTATGGATTCTTCAGGGTTTGGAGGACGTGGAGTTCTGCCTGGGGTGGCCACTGGCACCGACCTAAGTCCTAAATCAAGTAAGGTTAATTTTTAGCGTTGATTGATTTTGAATTTCTTTCACTGCCATTGAATGTCACTAGTATTTTTATTTTCAACCCTGTTTTTTTTAAGTAAAAACATGGCAAAGTCTGCAGTTTTGCAAAGTTGAAACCAAAAAAAATGATACTGCACAAAATACTGTACATAATACTTCACCTTCAGCTTGTAAGGTGAAAGATCAATGCTACCAGACCTTAGTAGTAGTTAGTTTCAAGGTCAGAGTTCAAGTGCTGTTTTTGTTTCATTGCTGAAACATCTACGTTCAGAAAAATTATGTTTCATGTCTGACTGGATCATCAAATTTTTCTTATGCAGTTGGAGGGGGAGGACCAGGAACTCAAGGGCCAGGTAACTTTATTTATGAATATTGCTGTACTACATATATTTGTCTTTTTTGGTATTAGCTGATGAGAATTTGAATTTATTTCCCTCTTCACAGGAGGCCGTGGGTATGGTGGAATGCAGCCAGGAGTTTTCCATGGATACCCCCTCAAATCACCCAAAGCACAAGGTGTGACCTGCACAGAGACACAGAAGTTTTTTTCTCCAGCATACAAACAGTCTTTCAGCCGTATTAACTGATAACCAGTCGGCTCTTCTATGGGAACCACCCTAAAGTTTTCAGTGGTGTGTTTATCACTGGTTGATTCTGAAGAGAGATGTCCATCTTTTCATTTTGTTGCACCTGTCACCTTTCTGTTGGTTCAAAAGCAGAACATTGCCTGCATTGCCTGCTTTGTAGAGATTTCCACAGCAATTAATGGTTAAGAGGAGATAATGATGGTAAAAGTCGGAGAGAAAGCGGGAGAGTGGCCAAACACTGGACCATATTTTTCAGTCGTATAGAAACCAGGAGGGTTTGGGAAACATGGAATATGTTTTGCCGTAGATGGTTTAGATTATTCCTATATTTACTCATCTCAAAAAGTTGATATAGAGTGCATTTGTGTATGAGAATTACTATCTAAACATGGCTTGTTGATTAGCTGTTTTTGAATAAGGACTCGATAGTAGAGACAAACAGCTGCAGACAGGAGGTAAATGAATGATCTTGCTTCACTGTCATCTATAGTCTCTTCTCTGGGGCAGGCCAACCATGATTAAGTGAATGATCTCCCAGGTGCTACAAATCAAATACATCATGCAAAAATCGTAACTGTTCACAAACATAATTCTGCTGCAGTAAAACTACATTAACCATTAACCTCTTCAGTGGTTAAATGTAAGCATCTGTTTTCATGCATTTGAAAACAATTATACTGCATGAGTGTGAACAGTGTCTCAAATTATTTATTTTAGACATTTATTATTGAAACACTTTGTTGCTTATGATCGTGTGCAGACTCATCATTCTGCCACTTTGTCTGCTTTTCTCTCTTCAGGCGGCTATGCAGCAAAACCTGGAGGTGGCAAACTACCTTTGGGTACAAATACTTTTTACATCTTCCCAAATATTTTCTTTAACTGTGTGTATCGGTGGAAATTGAAGGGTCAATGATGTGTCACATTACAATATTTTAGCTTATGGTGGTTTTGGTCATGGTGGTGCAGTACTTCCTGGAGGTCAAGTTGGCCCTGGGTCAAGGCCTGGTTATCCTGTTGGGACTGGTATGTATTTTCATAAATTTACTGTTAATTCATATGGAGTAGCAATGTGTAAAAAAAAATGTTTTGCTTCCTGCAGGAGTGGGGCCTGGGGGCATCTCACCTGCTCAAGCTAAAGCTGCCAAATATGGTAGTCCACTACATTTATTAACAAGACAAAACTTTATCATCAGAACAAACATACTACAAGTTGTGTGACATTGGCACAGAACATATCCTACTTCCATCTGTGCTCTCTGCCCCAGGTTATGGTGGTGTTGGCGGTGTTGGAGGTGTTGGCGGTGTTGGCGGTGTTGGTGGTGTTGGTGGTGTTGGTGGCGTTGGTGGTGTTGGTGGTGTTGGTGGGGTTGGTGGACTGTACCCTGGACATGTTCCTGGAGGTAAATTATTATTAACCTTGAATGTAAAGTTCATCAGAATTGTTGCATGGTGGAAAATAAAAACGTAAGCTTGTCAATCTTTTGCCAGGATTCTTAAGATTATTCTTATCACTATGCCCTGAAATAGTTAAAATAGCACGTTAAAAAACATATTTACTTTGATTTGCCATTTTCTGTTTTTTTTTTTTGTGTACTGTGTACATCATCATATGCTATCTTTAAATATTTTACAGTGGGATATGTAGCTGGCTCCAAGGCTGCTAAATATGGTGAGAACATTAAGGTTTTTCTTTATCATAGAACAGATTTTAAATCATATTAAAATCACACTCGCACTCATATATAAGTCACACTTTTCTTTACATTACACACTTATCCTGTGAGTGGTTGTAGTCTTATTATTACCTTAATTAAGAATCTCACTATTTATATTGACCTATATTGGTCTACTGGTATTCCCTGCTCTGAAGTCGTACCAGGAGGAGTACCGGGAGGAGTACCAGGAGGAGTACCGGGAGGAGTACCAGGAGGAGTACCAGGAGGAGTACCAGGAGGAGTACCAGGAGGAGTACCAGGATTACCATTGTCTGGTGGATATTCACCAGCAGCTAAAGCTGCTAAATATGGTATGGTGTATACAGTAAATGGCATTATTTTATTATTTGACATTTTTTGACTTATTATGTTAAACTATGAGTTCTACAGTGTTTACTTAGTTCTTGCAAAAGACTTCATGTTGAATAAATGTGTTTTAATTATGTCTTGTCTTGCCTTCCTTTGGCCATATACCCTAAAGGACAAGTAGGCACAGGAGGACAAATAGGCACAGGAGGACAAGTAGGCCCAGGTGGATATGGAGGGCTGGGAGTAGGTGGAGGATATTCTGCCGCAGCCAAGGCTGCTAAATATGGTATGGATTTTTTTGGGGGGAGAAACTTGAGATAAAATTAAATCAAAATCTGTTCTTCTTCTTCCTCCTCCTCCTCCTCCTCCCCCTTCTTCTTCTTCTTCTTCTTACTATTATTATTATTAAATTCAAGCTTTTCTTGCTAAGGAGATCCTGAAATGAATTTTTGCTACAGTAAAGTGCACTGCAGGAGATAAAACAGTCTTTAAATGTTCAAATATAAGTTAACAAGTCAGTTAAGATACTTAGGTGGTCCTTACTGTCCTCAAGTCTCAACCATCCAGCTACTGAGAAGAACAGTATTTCTAATATTTCCCCCAAGGACTTTTTTCATTCCTTATTAAAAAAAATGTTCAGAGTGCATTTGAACAACATGTTGACCTTATTTTTTTAACTGCAAAGGGATGTCAGAATGTGATTTGAGTTGCATGCTTAAATCTGTTTTCCACAGGAGCAGGAGGACTGGGAGGAACTGGAGGACTGACAGGCACTGGACTGGGAGGAGGACTGGGAGGAGGATTGGGAGGAGGAGGATTGGGAGGAGGATTGGGAGGAGGATTGGGAGGAGGAGGATTGGGAGGAGGAGGATACTCTGCTGCTGCTAAAGCTGCTAAATATGGTAATTGGAATGCAATCGAAATATTCAAAAATAATGGAAAAATAATTCTGATCAAATTCATTGCATTTTACGCAGTGTTTTTTAAGTGAGTGTGCATGATAACATGATTAATTTTTACATTAAAGGTCCAGGTGGTGCAGGTGTAGTTCCAGGTGGTGGGGTAGGTGGAGGAGGAGTTCCTGGACAAGTCCCATTTTTACCAGGATATGGATGTAAGCATACGTGACAGTATTTTAATCTACAGAAACGATGAATAAAATATTTTATTTTCTGGTTTGTAACCCTTTCTGGGCATGTTGTGTTGCAGCTTTGGCAGCTGGTGCTAAACCTCCTAAATATGGTGAGACTATGATTTTCCCGTTTGATTATATGGTGATTACAATGTACCATGCAGTTTATCTCTTCAGCTGTATTCACTGATATTTATGTACACTATATAGACAAAAGTATTAGGGCACCTGACCTTTACACCAACAGTGACTTTGATGGCAGCGCATTCTAAATGCACAGACCTTTTATTACCTAAATGCAATGTTGCAATCACAAGTTTTTCAAAGAGAGATCGATTCTTTATTCCCTCTACAACAGGAGTGCAAGGAGCAGGCCTCGGAGGAGGCGGAGTTCCAGGAGCAGCAGGGCAGATAGTTCCAGGTGGTGGCGGCTATGGTGGTCAGTTGTTAAATCAATAAATCCATATAGACAAAAAGTCCCTCTGCTGTTTCCTACTTTAAATTAATCCAATATGATCAAATTATTTCTAAGTTACAAACATTATGTTGCCTCAGGTTATGGAGTTGGTCCTGCAGTCAAACCCCCGAAGTATGGTAAGGGACTTTAATTAATAAGTTCTTGTTATTTTATTTATTTTTGTCTAATTTGACAGTCTGAATCATCTGTATGCTTTCTGTTCACACATGTTATTAATATGAAGGTGTTAATGTGGAGGAAACTGTTTTTGTCAAGCAGCGCTGGTTAGTGTGCACATACAGGTATAGTGCTTTGTGAGAGGTTCTTCAATAGTACAAGAGCCTAGTACAGGATTTGGACTGGAGCGTACATGAGGAATAGGAGTACCTGGTGAAACACTCGGGTTCAGAGAACCTGGCAGCAGAAATAAGTGTGCAGTCACATGAATACCACACATTCAGAGACATTTTCGCATGTATAAATGTATTGTGATAGGCAGGGTACACTTTTCAATAATTACTGTAACTCATCCTATTGATTATTAGATTTGATTAACTCTAAACTAATGATGCATCATGCTCCATGACCCTTAAATAGGCATTTCAGGGGGACCTGGAGCTGGGCTGGGAACTGCAGGGTTGGGGGGAACAGGAGGAGCGGGAGGAGTCCCTGGTGCAGGTCTAGGAGGTGTACAGTACTCTGCTGCTGCAAAAGCTGCTAAATATGGTATAATAAACACAAAAATAAATATCATCTATTCAAATGCATTCAGTAGTATTTAATCTAAGTCTGACAATACAATTTCAATAATTGCATATATTGTTTTGCTTACCTCGTCTTATTCTTTTCATCACTTTAGTAATTAACCTGCATGTGCAACTTGCTCCATTTCACTTTATAAGGAGTTGCGGGGGGAGTTGGAGTAGGGTTAGGAACAGGAGGACTGGGATTGACGGGAGGAGGCGTTCCTGGTGTAGGACCTGGAGGTGGACAATACTCTGCTGCTGCAAAAGCTGCTAAATATGGTACAGTAAATAAGTAAACAAACATTCACAAACATTCAATAGTGTGTGACTTCAGGTAGAATCTGTTCGATTTTTAATAATTACAAATATATTTCGTGACTGACTAGCTTATCCTACCTGTTGCCTGTACCCCTAAACCTTTTATTATTTATAAACAACACATTCACACTTTCTTCCTTCTGTATATAGTGATATTAACGGGTAAGGCATAATTTTTACCCGTTTATAATCCTTGCTGAATTCATACTTAGCCACAAACCATCCCAGTGTGCACTGAAGTTCATGCTCTGATAAAGACAGAAACACTTTATCTGCAAAAAGCAGAGATGCAGTCCCGAGGCCACCATTGCAGCTATGCCTCAAGATTTGGCCCATAATTTAAATAGTTGTAAGGGAGAACTGTGACCACTGCCCACTGAGATTGCTTGGTATCCAGCCGAGAATGCAGCTACAGCTCTCACTCTGCTTACGCACGGGCCTACTAGCTTGTTGTAATGGCCGCAGTACCTACACTCCTGAACTACCACAATATAACCTGGAGGACATGGATATCTGGCTTTTCTAAGCCCTTACATCGAGCATAAGCCTTTGGGCTGAACCTAACTCAGCCCCATGGGAATAGGCTTGATGATCAGGCATTCACCCGCTAGTTCTCCTGATAAGTCTGGTTCCAGGGCATGGTCAGGGTAGGTATCTTTGTGAAAATCATCAATGGACCAATTTACCCTGAGTGACTCTTTCAGGAATTATTGCCAGTGCAAACCCCTCCACATAAACTAGCAAATTTCTGCTGATAAGTTACGCCATGTTAACGTTTAGTGTACTCTTCTTCATCAGAAACAGTTGCTTTACCTTAAACAATACAAAAAATAAAAAAATAATTGTAACAGTAAACACCACATTATAGGCTCACTCTCTGAACAAAGGCGAAGAGCTCCTATCTAGACGTGCCATTTTGCAGCCAAATTCAACCATCATATGGAGAGAAAAATATTACAGAAGAAGTCAACAGTACCAGCGGAAGTCAACTTAGAATTAGCTTTGCTGCTGTTATGCACTATTGATGTCTCTTCACCACAACAGGTGCTGGCTGTTTGTATTGTCATGTAGCAGATAGCAGATGGATAAATTTGACCTCTTGTGCCTCTTCACAATAGGTGTCACTGGATCAGAACTTGCCGTGCCAAGAGCTACTCCGGTTACTGGTGTCAGCGGTGTTCCAGATGGTTCTGCTGTTGTGGTACCAGGTGGCACAGGTCTTCCTGGAAAACCAGGTAAAGTTTAAGAAACTGTTTCTTATTTTCTTAGATGAGCCTCTTTTTTGCATTGCGAATGATCATTATATTGCTTTTGCAGCAAAGGATGTAGGTCCTGCTGGAACTCCTCCACCAGGTATAGTGAAATGACGATACTTTGAATTTTGTAGGACATTTACTGCGCACACATTTACGTATGTTTGATTTTGCAGTAGCTACATACAGCATATGGGAGGAAGACCGAGACGTGCTATTTCCACTGATATTTGGCAATTGCACTCTATCATGGGGTGACTGCTACAGTGCTGGCCCATCATTTGTCCCCTCTATGTTTTCTTTACACATTTCTTGCCCACAGAGCTGATATGTTGTTTGTATTGCCTTTGCTACCAGCCATTGACCCCCTCTAGCTTACAGCCTCCCTGTTGTAGCGGTATCAGCAGTACCAGTATCTTCTGCCTTTTCTAGTCTCTCTCACTCTGTGCCTGTTTTGAAGTACAGTGGGTAAAACCGGAACCTGTTGTCTTTTGGCAGGGCCCACGCCTATTGCCGATATTGGCAAGGCCCCCGAGGTCCCACAGCCCAGTAAGACTTACTGTTTGCATGAAACCTTTAAGTCAAATCTATGATATTTAATATGTTTCAAATTGTAGTTAAGTTGTAGTGCATTTGTTACTCTGATGTAGTCTGGGACAGTCGCCTCAGTATTTCTTAATATGACTGTTTCTCTCAAAAGAAACAAAAGAGATTTTTGTTCATTCAAACAAATGCTTTTCAGGTCTACATCAATGTATTAATCAGCATCCATGCTAAGAACCATAATAAGTACAGGTTTAAATAAATTTAAACACTCATTTTAAGCACAATTATCCGATTATCTATTTGTAAACAAAAGGGTAGCCCCACTCTGTTCGGTTTTTGGGTGAATTTGTTATTAAATTTCTGTTTTTAATTTAAATTCTTGTTAAAATCTGGAAAATGTAGTTAATAACTTACACGACCATTTGGATAGACTTCAGAAAACTGTCTTTAACGTACATTAATAATTAGTAGAAACTGTAAATACATACACTATTGAATTACCGCTTTCAGCATTACATTGCTAATATGAGAGTGTAGCAGTCTTGTTTTGTTACAGTCTGTCAGACAGAACAACATTTACGTATGATGGCTGTGCTCCAGACACAGTTCTTAAATGCCAGGTTTCCTGTCGTGTAGAAAGACGAATTGATGTTGGAGATGAAGTCTGTCTGGTCCCTGCCATTCCTCATGATTATGTCAGTTGTGGTCGCAGGTGGTCCCTTTTTCTCAACAGTACTTGTCTTGTGCACCCCTTTTAACTAACACCTCACTCTTTGCATGATGTATTACTTTCTTGCATCTTTTTGCTCGGATTTCCATAATTTAGTTGTATTTGTCTGATTGTGGAAAATCTAATTTAGCAATCGAAAAGACATTTAGATGGTGGTGGTAAGTTCATGCTGAAATGGCACCTTTCGTCCGGCATTTGATTGCTCTTAGATAGCCACAAGTTTGTTTTGACAATATGAATGCTTGCACTTTGTCCTGTTTGTTACAGTTCAAGTTCTACAGCGGGGGATGGTTTTGAATACATTTAGAGTTTAGATTTCAAAAAACCATTGCCATGAAAGTCACATATGTGACATCTGATTTGCAGTTTTACATATGTATATGATGCCCCTGCTATAGAATACAACTTTTCAGTAGATTGTTTATTTTTATGTAGGTTGTCTTGATGCGATTTTCTCCTCATGTTGAATGTCTGTTTAATATTATTTTAAAATTAGTATGTCTTGTTCTTTTTGTTCCTGTTTGTTTTCCCCCTGCCTTCTTTCTTCTCTCTACTTGATAGTTTTATCATTAACAGCAACTGTATATTGTTATATTCATTACTTATTATTTATTATTAGCATTATTTTTAATCCAACTAAACAAAAGAAACAAAATATAATAATAATAATAATAGTTTAAATTAAACATTTTAAAGGATTGTCTGACTAATTTTAATTTTTGCTTCTTTTTTTTGCATTTTGTTCTCTTGCGGTGGATGTGGGAAAACAGGCGGTGAGTTCAGTGCAAATTTTAACATTTACTTCATTTTATTCTGTTGTGTGTCTCAACCTGTTTTAATATACCTTTCATTTCTGACTGTTTTGAAAGTTTCTGGTGGAATTATTCAGCCTAGTGGTAAGTTGTACATATGGAACTTTTTTTAATAAATCACACTAAATATATATTTATTGTAAACAGTTTAACTTGATGATGCTTTTTTTATTTTACAGCTGGCACAAGTGTTGGTAAATATGTCAAAATTTTTCTGATATTGAATTATAACACTCAACAATTTATTGTTTTGTACAGCTTCTATCCAGACATTTGAAAAGTGACAAAACTTTGTATGTTGGTGTGTCACAGGTGGAGCAGGCGTTGCAGTACCTTCTGGTCGTAAGAGCAGTTTTCTTTTTTCTTTTGATCATGTATTTATCATGTGCCATTGATCAATATACAGAACCTGTTGGATTTATAACAAATGAAGTGTTTTGTACTGTTTGATCTTTCTTTATTCTCGCTGGCATTACACTCTCTTCGTGAGTTAACATTTTTTTAATGCTGGGTGCTAACTGATGTAGCAGATTACAGACCCAGATCAGTTTGGTATTACAAACAGTCTCTGCATTGGTAAAATTGCCTTCAGTGCTGTGTTCACTTCAGTTGTTCACTTCAAACCGAAATAAGAAAAGTGAAAGATCCTACACTTAATAAGTGGGATTATGCTAGAATATCGGACCCCATTAATGACCTCACTGTTTAACTGGTCATATGACTTTCGTAGTTCAAATTATGACAATTCAAGTGTTGTATGTGACCAGTCTTAATAAAAGCCGTTAAGTAATAATAAATCAAAAACATTTAGTTGCAGCTCAGTCAACAGGCAAAATGCACTGTAGTGTTAATACTGCATGTGGAGTATTTGCATTTGTATTTTGGTGTATTATGTTATTTTTTTTTTCTTCAAGAGCTGCTTTTGTTCCCCAACAGTTTAAATAGGCTTTCTGTCTGTGTTGTGTGTTAATTTTCTATCTTCTGACTCATACGTATGAAAAAGTTCATACATTTTGAACTGTGGATTGTTAGATAGTTCATGTGTTAGTCTTTTCTCTCTTTTAGCTTCTGTCGGAGTCCAACAACCTGGAGGTAAGCAAATATTTGTACTTTACTGATTTAATGACTCCATCTTGTTTTCTGGCTATCGAGTTGAAGTTTGTTATTGAAACTTAATGGGATTTGATGCACCCATATGGCCACACGGTGGAGCCAGAGTCGGATGCAAGAGCTGTGGTCTTTTGGCTCTGCTGCTGTCTGTGATTATAATAATACGGTTGTTTCCAGGTGTTGGTGTTGGCACAGGCGTCAAAGCACCCAAACCTGGATTTATACCAGGTAAATATGGCAAATATACACCTTTCAAAATGAAACAGATTCTTATCCATCGTGTTAAACCTTGATCATTTTTGAAAACCTATTTATCTCAGATTCCCTTGATTGTGGCCCATAATGTATTGACCACTCATTCATTTGATCTTGCTCAGTCCATTGCCACATAGTTGACATTAAACTGTACATATACTTACTAAATATTCAGTATTGCCATAAACTTGCTTTATTTATGTGACGCTGTAGCTGAAACAGAGCGCAGTTGTATGTCTGAAGATCATCTGTTAAATAATGCAGAATATTTTTTTTTTTTCACAAAATTGTGACTTTTGCATGCAAGTCAGGGATCGCAAACATTTAAACATTTTCACGCATCTAAATTTGTCTTTGCATATTTAGTTGTATATATTAACATAAGAGTTTCTAAATTATGTAAATATACAGTATAACGTAATGTACCTGTTTGATTCAAAATTCATAGTTGCATGCTAATTTGAGCACTGCTGCTAATTCCCCCCTCTGTGCATTAGACATAGTATGTACACAGTACATAAACACACGCTCAGCAGTCACAACATCCTGATGATGTGATCGATGCACATGATCCTATTCAGTGTTATTGATTATGCTTACACACACTGGGCTGTATTTATCTTACCCTCACATTATGTTTAGACAGTCAATCACTGAATTGTCATACTGAATCGATTAAAGCAGTAGTTAATATGTAAGAAACAGCTGCATCAGGCTTTCCTCCACCCAATTATGCCTGCAACACACAGTCATCAGTTTTATGCATCTGCAGCTTTGCAGTTTTAGGGTATTTTTGCTGTTGTGCACTATTTAACTGCTATGGACAGAAGACCAACTCAATCAAATATGAGGATAAATCTTATTGTCACTTAGAGGGACATTTGACTCATCTGAGAAGCATCCATAGAAGATAATTAAACAAACAAAGACACATTGAATACTAGTGTTAAAAACATACAGTACAGGGTAGATTAAATGTTAAAACATTAGACAGTATCAAGATAAAATCAGTTTCAAGTCACAGTTTCATGATGGATTTGATGAAAATCAAGTCAAAGAAATCAAATGTGCAAAACAAAATGTAAAAGATGGTGAAAGATTTAACAAATGTGGCCTTTTCAAAAATATGATTGACTTGGATTCCTGGATGGATCTGGATCCATTGATTTTATGTCCTGAGTACATAACTGTGTGATTCATCTGTGTTTTCCCACCCTGCTGATTTAAGAAACAAGTCACTATACTGGTAGTTGAGCTACTGTGCAGTACACAGCTACTCTTCAGCTACATCTTACTATGACAGTAAGATGACAGTAAGGTGTAGTTGAAGAGGATGAAACCATCATGAACCGGTACAGAAACACATTTCAGTTCCTCAGTGTAATGGGGAATCTTCCTTTCTATCTTCTGACTTCACACCTTTGGTCTTCTAACACTTTTACTCCAAAGGCACTGGAGTAGGTGTTGGTCCAGGTGCAGGTGGATATCCATATGGTGGAACCTACGGAGGCAAGTCCCCTATATTTCCTGTTTAGCATTTAGAGGTTGAAATTGCAGTTTGTTATTAGTTCTGCCATTTTTGTGCGTTAGTTCGTTATGGTGTTGGTCCTGGAGGCACTGGAGCTGGAACTGGACCTGCAACGCTGCCTGGAGCAAAGCCTCTGAAACCTCCAGGTATGTGTTTGTATGCACGTGTTTCTGCTACATCCAGAGTTTTGCTTTGTTTTGTTTTTGCCTTTTTGCATATGAAGGCTCACACATGTGCTGTGTTGTGCTTTTTTTGTTGCAGTGGGTGGTACAGGAGGTGGAGTTGGAATCCCTCTTGCAGCAGGAAGTTATCAAGGTTAAAACACACCTACATTTCACTTAACATGTAAAAATATACTTAATTCGTGAACCCTAAGAACACAGTAGGTGTCAGTTAACGGGGAAACATGAACTTTGAATAGCACAAATACTGCTCATTTCCCTTCTCAGCATCAAACTATTTTTATAAAATATTTTAATGATTCCCAGCTCTTGAATGAGGCAGCCCCCGACACAAACTGTGGGAGATGAGTTCACTTACCAGAAAATAACACTACTTTTCTCTGTCATCACGATTCAGGGGGATACAGGCCACATCTTCATGGTTATGGCCAGGGTATGTATGAGAGGAGAGGACACTAATAGCACTAATACACAATGTTCCCCTGATTTGGGAGGGGAAAAGAGACGTTCTGCTCAGTGCCCAGAGTGACAGTTAGTCAGGAGATGCCATCGCATTGCGCTTCCTGTGCAGGAAATTGGCCAACATGCTGATACGTTTTTGTGTGGGGCGTAGCGTCAGGAATGAGAGGGCAGCTGGATACGTTGATGAAGGAAATTAGCTGTTGTTTTATTGGAGGCAGAAGTTACACTCTGTCAGCTATATACAGGCGGGTAACCCTTTATCATTAAGCCAGTCCTCTGTCTCCGTTAACAGGTGGGTTGACGTATCCCTCCGCAGCTGGACTAGGAGGTGGAGGTGGAGCTAAGGCACCCAAACCAGGTAGTGTAACAGGCCTGCTGATGTTACAGCACACAGTGTGGTGACTCAGTGTACATGCGTGGTGACCTTAAAATGTTGTTTTTCTGACAAGTCCCTATTAATAATGACTACAAGGCCCTACAAGCCATAGTCTGCATAGCTTGTAGGGCTTCAGGCACAGCAATAGCAGAATAAAATTACTGTTGTGTTTACTGTTGTGACCAAAGCCTCATGCAGTAAAAATAAAAATACACAAAACTCAGCTCCCCCGAAGGCTGTAATCTCCACAGTGTTACAGTACCGTTAGGATTTTGTAAATGGAGTAAGTAAACAAGCCATTATATCCCAATGGAGACTGATTACTGTTAGTCTGTACAACATCAAAGTGTGACTGTTTGAAGATAAGACGAACCCCCAGAGAGTCCTGCTGAGACATAACAAACCTCTGCCAGAGGAATTTTGAATGAGGTTATTCCTGTGACCCCAGATGAGCTGCTGGTTGCAAGTCGTTTCAAATACAGGCATAGAAATACTGGTAATAAGTATTCATGCGTACAAAACCATTAGAATAGGCCCAATATCATGACATATGTGTTTGCTTTACATTCAAACAGGCTATGGCAATCTTGGAGGTGGTGGAGGATATCAGCCAGGTGAGGAGCACCGCATGTTCATTCGCTATTTTCTGCTCCCTTAAGTTAATCAAAACTACACAGTGGTGGGTTAATATGGCACATCACCCTTGTCAGCTGTCCACAACACACTTTATGCAATGGAGCTTCTGATCCTGTCTCTCCTCCTTCTCCTCCTGCTCCTCCTCTGCCCATCGGTGAGGGAGGGCTGTCATGTTCACTGTACATACTATATGTATCAGCCTACATTATTAGTAGGTTGTACATTCACACACTTTGTCAGTTTGTACACTGCTGGCATTTTTCTGTGAACGGATGTGTTGCGCCTCCCTGCTAAGTGCTTTTTACCTTTCCAGGTGTGGTTCCTGTGGCTCCTGGTTATGGAGGAGGTTACCCCCAACAGTACTACCAAGGTACTAGTACTGCACAAAGTAAATGGTCAAACATAGGCTTATACTGATGAGGATTTTGTAAGAGTTCCTCTGCTGAGGAGTCCATGGCAGACACAGCAAACGTAGTGTTTATGTTGGTGGTAAACAGTACTCTGTGGAGTGACCTTTGAGGAGCATCGATTCATAAATCAGTGGAAAGGACAAGAAGAATAGAACCATTTATCTTAAGGAGGTGGAGGCAAGAGAAGAAGATAGTCGTGGGCGTGTGTGTGTGTGCGATCTGTTTCTGCTTAGCATGTTTATTTCAGTGTAGTTACTGAAAGGTTTTTAAACTCTTCTCATCATCATTGTTTTTCCTGCCACTGGAAGCCAAACATGAACCCAAATAAGTTAGCTGGCGCTCAGACTGCCTCCACATAGACAGGGATTTAGGGAACAGACTTTAACTTTTCATCCTTGTTTTTGGATCAGCAGGCGGATTAATGCACAGCTGCCAGCAGCCAGGTAACACAGCTTGATGGATGAAAGGGCAGGAGAACTGACTCATCACTTCCCCCTTCAAAGCTGTGAGCATAAAGAAAGGGAGAGGAGACCTGCTGCAGAATGAAAGGATTAAATGTTAGCCTCCCAAATTTACTGAGATTCTTCACATCCAGTTAAGGAATCTACATGTGGAAAATATTAGTGACAAGTTGATTAGCTCGTCCTTCTCTCCTTCCCTTTATGCCATTTAGCTAAACTCAGCATCTCCACACTACCACTATGAACCTCTGTGTAAACTCCCATGCAAAACTGTGCATTGTTAACATTTTGGAAGCTGATGTACAGAAGAAATATACATTACTGTACATCACACATTAAACTTGAAAAGTCCTGAATTTTTGATGTCGTACGGGTTGAATTTGCTCATCAGTAAACACAGATATGATCCTGATTATGCACATTTATTGAGGAAATAAGTTTCGATCACCCGATTCCCTTCAGCAAATTCCGGCTGAGGGCTTTTCAATTTTAACAAAATAAGTTCAGTTTTAATTTTTCTCATTCAACTTGTTAACACATGGGGAGGCTGACTTTGCATTTTCCTCATCCGAGCGCCCAGTTACAAAGAAATTAATTGGATAACTGCAGATGGTGGAGCAAAGTATAAAGATATTAGGTTTAATGCAGCCTTTCTCCAGTTTGACACATCTGAAGAAAATTAGCGTGTGCATACGGTGTGAGAGCTCACTCAAATGGTTCAAATTTCAGCTGCTTGAATGAGGAAAACCACAAGTGCTTTCCCTCCGTGTAGCTTTAGTTCAGATTACTTTTCTGTGTCTTTTTAAGTACAAAATACAGCCAGGAAAACATGTTTAACTGTGGTTACTTAAATACTTGAGTTCGTCTCTGGATCCAACAGCTCGGCATCAGATCTGAGTGCTTCCCATGTGACTTGCTCTCATGTCAAGAGGTTTACCTCTCCACAAGCTGGCCAGGACAAATATATCAACTACCATGACAGATCCAAAGTGGTTTCATCTTAGCATTAGAGCTAAAGTCAGCTTTTTCATCTGTCTTTTGTCTCTGTATCTAATGTTTGTCTAGGTGGATATGTACCCGCCCCCCTGACTCCTCAACAAGGTAACAAACACCCACATCCGCACAACTCTAAAAATGCACCTAAAAACATTTTGAAGGGATAATAAGTTGTTTTTCCCCTGCACCTCAGCCAGTTTTCTAGTTTCGTTGTCTGCTCGTTGGCAGAGGAAGGCCACATGTCAGATTAATTTCATGAGATTGGTGGAGTGTGGGTTGGCACTGTGTGTGCTTGTCAGTGCAGATGGGATGGCACAAAACCAGTCTGGACACATTATAATCTGCATTTTTGTAAACATCTTAGGTTACTGCTGGCTGGATTATTTCAAGGAAATACACAGCTGGTTTCTTAGATAACTTCATTTCACTGGTTTAATCTCTGGCAGTGACTGAGCCAATGATGGCCTTTGAGGGCTCCTTTAAATAAGGAGAGTCTATGGTTGACTCTTACACAGCTATAAATTTACGAACTCCCTCTGCCAAATGAACAAGGGCTCAATTTCATTATGTGCCACAGGATTTTCTGATTAAAGTAAATACCTCTCAGTGGTTCTTCCTGTTGTTGTTTTGCAGCCAAAGCAGCCAAGTACGGTGCATTGCAGGGTTTCCTTGGCGGTGGAGGAGGAGGTGGAGGAGGAGTCTACAGAGGTAAAACACTCGCATACATTAGCGACTTGCTCACCCCAGAACCCTGCTACAGCAGCTCCTCTCCAGTGAAAAGACTGAAGTTTTGTTCTGCCGGTCTTTGCTGCAGGTGGCGCTGGAGGATGCCAGACTAAATACTGTGGGAGGAGGAAGTAGAGGATCTCTTGAGATCCTGAGTGACCTCAAGAAACCATGGTGCTACTGCATGATCGAGAATGTACATTTTATATGCAAACAAACCCCATTAGAAATCGTGTAAAGATGTTTTTTTTTTAACTTACTTGACTTCAACGTCTTGTTTTTATACAAACCCACCGACCCAGAATTTTGTACACGTTCTGATGTGACGTAGGCTATGTTATTGATAGTGCCTTTAATCATTAATGTGGTCAAGTTAATCAGCTTTAACTCCCCGTACTGCACCGGCCTACTTACAATACGTAAGAGTGTGCTTGTGTCACCATGTGTTGGTCCTGTGCGTGCGTGCGTGTGTGTGTGTGTGTGTATGCATAAGCTTGTACTGTTGTGCGAAAGACTGTCTGAACCATTGGCTGCCAGTGTGACCTATGACTGGTTTCCCTTCTGATTTCACTCCTAAACCGAGGTGTGCCGCCCTCCGCCGTTAGAGCCCACGCTGTCTTGCCTGTGCAGAGCTCGTCACCTCTCTGACATGACACGAGGGTTGGTCGAGGGTCGTCCAAAAACTGATGAAATCTGGACCAATCTCAGCATCAGTTCTGGCTCCCCGTCTTCACCGCTGCTATTTTTAGACCTGCTGGGTACAAAGCAGTGGGAACTGGAGCTCCGGCCAACCCATCTGCTCTCGGTAACTTTGCTGACTCTGGTTGCTATGCAGTTCAGCTTTTCTCAGCATTTTTAGTGTTGACAAACGTGTGATGTTCGAAGAGCATTTCCTGCTCTGAGGGGCAGTTTGCCGTCAAAAAGTCATTCACTGCAGGATGTTTAAAACCCATGGGAAACCAGTGTTGTCTTTTCACTCCAAGTCGATTCAAATGTATTTCAGATACTACTCTGGCATGTACATTATGTATGTGTGAATGTTTATGCTTATGTTCTAAAGTCTGGACTTCACACCGCTTCAGTCTGCTTCAAATGTTTAGTCTCATCGTAGCAGTTATTTACATTTATGTATCTTGTGATTATTCAAGATTTTTTTTTTCTTTGCACCATGCTTTGACTCATAGCTTTATCGTTATCAGGAATATGTGAACATAAAACAAGAACAATCCTTTGCTTTTGCATTTATTCACTGTTTAGAAATGTAATACAGAATAAGACTTTGTGTATGTGAGGCATAAGCTCCCATTGTTCTTTATTTACTTGAGCTGCTTTTTTCAAAAAAAAAAAAAAAGCTTACCGACCAAAGGTTCATGAGCGCTGTTGCCAGGTGACCCCATATCATTTTGTAACTGTGTACTGTATTTTGTACTAATTTGATGTTTGCTGGCTCCAGTTTCTTCACTCGGTGCTGTGTAAGAACTGTCTTTGAGCCTCGCTGGGTCAGACCTTGTCTTATGTGCCGTGGGATACTCTTCATCTTTATTTAAAACTGTTTTTATAAGGAGGAACAGTGTGGTTTTGCACTTTTTATATTTCCACGACACGACGTGTGACTTGTTCCCGGATATCCCGGCATTTTATTTGCTTCATTAAATAACTAAATAAAATGTGTTAAAAGATCTTGTGTCTCCCTGTGGTTTTATTTTCTTGCTCTTTTTGAGTGCATTCCTTCAGCAGCAGCTCGTCCTGTGAGCTGATCAGAAACACCTGGTCAAGTGAGACCTGCCCGGTCTGTCAGTTTGTTAGAAACCTCATACTACTTAGCAATAATATCTGGGGCTCAAATCCTGCCTGCTTGGAGCCTTTGTTGCATCTCAGTTCTGCCAGGCCTTAACTATCTCTCCCACCGGACAAAATGAATCGGGAACCATCAGATTTAGTGCGTTTCGAAATACAATGTCTGTGATTTGGTAGAGCTCCTGACAGTAATGAAAACAAACCCAGGCATATTCCCTCAGTGGTGACTATAAACTCTGTTCTTGTTGTGCCAGCTGGAAATAATGAACTCCTGTAGCTCCTCCGTGTTGATCTCCTGGGAGAACCGCTGAACCACGATCGGCATCCTGTGGAAGGAGCTCACGCTGCTGTTCCATCACCTTTACTCTAATCCAGTCCCACCTCAGAAACACTGCAGCGTCACTATGGAGCCGCAGTATAATGACAAGACTACAAATCTGGATTTTAAATTGTTTATTTCTCTTAAGAAGTAGAAGTTTCTCAACCCAAAAAGCAACACCTCATCACGCTTCAGATTTACATTGTGTATAAGTATATGCATTATTGTTACATTCCACCACTGCACTGTTACCACGTACCTTCAAAGAAATGTTCAGTTCAGAGCCAAGTGAACATGTCATGTTTTACCTTTTCCTCCATATGTGCTGAATTGTGTACTTGGCACTAAAACATTCATCTGCTTTCAGATTTCTCACTTCATCTGAAATTTTAAGCAATTTTACCACTTTTGATCAAACTAAGTGAATTTCAGCTACACTCTCTTACTCTAAAGTTTCAACTTTCATGCTTTGTTTTACCTTCTGAATGGTTTGCACTTCAGCTGTTTACAGCACCTCCACTGAAACTGATATTTCACTGTATTTTGTTTATGTTTTAAAGGGTTCAGCTGCTGCCACATTTACATTTTCACCAGAAAGTGCATCCTTTCGAGGTGAAATTGTTTTAAATAATGATATTATTATTTTGTAATAACTAAACCCCATCTGCTATGCTTGCTGCACTGCCTTCCTCTGGCCCCTCCTCCCCGCCCATGAAGTAATGCATTAATTAACAGGGAATCGCTGGTTGGCCGGCCTGTGTCTGTCCCTGCCCGTCCCAGACACTTCATTGGTCCGCAGCTCTCTTGAATGAAGCGCCGCAGAAACGTGCAGCAGGAAGCTGCGAGGGGCGCCGCAGGGAGCGACGGACGCACAGCAACAAGACCGCCGGGGCGGGCTGCGCTGCTGCTGCTCGGACACCGGTTATCTGTCGACCAGAGGCGGCTGGCTCTCTCCCGGAGCTCGGTGTCGGGAGTGAATGAGGTTGATGCTGCTCTGCTGCACCTGGAAGGACGAACGCATGGGAGAGGAGGAAGGTAAGGAGGTGCTGGGCGTAAAGAGCCGCTGGATGCATGCGGCAGCGGGGCGGGAGGTGCACAGGTTCCCCCCTGCTCCAAACATAGAGGATGCTCCGCCGAAACCGGCCGCAAACAATAAAGCTTTGGATTATTTCTGGCACTTTGGGTGTCGTGTCTCTGTCAGTCACACTCAGTCAGTGAGAAGCTGGTGTTTCTGCAGGGAGCGTCAGGCTGTATTGTGCTGCAACTGAAGCCATGTTTTCTCTCCGAGCTGATGCACCCGTCTTGTTTAGATGACACCCTCATATTCACCCTCAGGCCGTGCACAGTGTTCAATTGCAATGGCCTTTTAAGATAGATATTCTGCCGATGAACTCGTTGTTGCATTAGTGAAATGAAATGAGGACTCTGCTGGGTAATTTTGTAAGGTAAAAAGCAATTTTTAAGGTGCAGCTTGAAGTTCTGGGCTTGTCTGATACAATCTGAAGGTCTTACAAAGTTTGGTTTGAATGAAAAACATATCAGGAGTATTTACAAGATTTTTTTTCCAACCTGGGACCCTTACATTGCACTGCTTACTAAATAGTGAGGGACTGGGAGATGATGATGATTTTTTTTCCTGATCTTTGCTATTTTTCTTACATAAATTCCTTTTTTATTTTCAGGAATTCAAAACAAGAAGCATTAGTTAGCTAATGATACATTGTGTGTCTTTCTGTTGAATTTCTGTGTTGACATGTGATGTTACTGCATGATGTTGCTGCACCCCACTGTGTGATTATCGATGGCCGTGTGCTGTGGCTGTCAGTCAGGTTCACTTAACTTCACAATGGACCTTTTATGTGATGACTCACTTTGCATTTCAGTGAGTTTAGCTCATCTGCAGGAGGAAGTGTTTCGGGTTTTCTGTGTAAATTTATGATCCAGAGGGGGGGTTTCGAGAGGTCCACCCAGTCCAACAGCTGCACAGGTTGTACGCTCTGTTTGTTTATGTGCCTTTATTGAGGAAGACGCACTTAGCAGGCAGAGATGAGGCATCAGCCAACGAGTCAGTATGATCAATAAAAACACGAGTAAGCGGTGTAACTCTAATGAACTGGCCGCATAAAAGCCAGCGCAGCTCTCAAATCATGGGATGGATGAATAATTACAGCTATAACGATGCCTTATCTTGTGTTGCAGCATCGACACACTGGCACCAGTATCCACGTGTTGAAGGAGAGAGATGTGGGTTTGAACTTGATTTGAACTGATCTGTGTTCAGCAGTTCAGTGGGTTGTAGCTGCTTTGCACTGGAGTGATGGCATACAGACATCTGATGCTGTGAATGTGATAAATAGAGTGCCTAATCAAGATCAGATCAAGTCTCACGTCAGAAGTTTCACTCTAAAATAGTGTTATAGCGAAATAATATCTGCTTTTTGAATGGTGTTATTTTTGAGTGCACTTCAGGTTCCGGATCTCAGGGAGAGTGTTTGAACTCGCAGACATGTTGAGGTTTCAGGGCTGACAGAACCCAAACGCAAGGACTCAGCAGTTGTGCTAATGAAGTGCTAATAGTGCAGGAGTTACAGAGTTCATCTGGAGCGTCTTTGTCGTCTCGCAGATTACAGTCCTCACAGATTTGCGAACAGGAAATGGATCCTTAACTGTTCTGCTGTGCCTTAGCACATCAGTGCCTCAGGATGTGAAGGGCGTGTGATTCGGTTTCATCTAAATGAGCCTCTGCAACAGTAATATCTTCTGGTGTGTCACCAAATAGTTTACAATGAACAGATTTACATCGGCAGAAAACACACACATGCTGCTGCAGATGTTCAGTTTTTTTTTTTTTTATTTCATCTTCTTTTTTTGGTGCGAGTTGTAGAGTTTTGGAGATAAAGGCTGTAAAAATGTTGTCTGCCTTCTGTTGAATGTAATGCAGCTAGATGGCACCGGGCCTTTGGTGCTAAAAGCGGCAAAAAAAAAAAATATTTCCAGAAGTCATGATCTTCAACTCAAGATAATCGAGAGACTTGTCTGAGAGCAGTTTTATGTAGGAACTATTTTCTTTTTATTGAACGACATCTGCCGACCGTATCTCAGCTCAGATGGATGAGAGGCTTGTGTGGATGACAAGGCAGGATGTAAACATAAATCGTGTCCTCATCGGCTGAGCTGTGACTTCAGTTAGCTTAGTTAGCAGGTCTGTCATCCCAGAAAATAGTTCCCACATGAAAGTGCCAGCTGCAGCTGCTGTCGCAAAACCCAGCAACTCACACCAATTAAAAAAAAAAGTATTCTTATTTTCACTGGAACCTCAAGTTCCAGTGAAAATAAGAATAGGGAGTTTCTGGCTAAAAGGCTATTGAGCTTCAATAATAGTGATCACGATTTCCTTTCTTGATTTCAGTTTAACTTGATTTTACAAAACTTCATTATCCAATGACAAGAAAATGTTATTCTTAAAGTTGGAAGCAAAATGTTTTCCCTAAATATTAAGGCCTGATACCAAACACTGGAGACTTTACCTCGTGTGTTTGATATCTGGAGCTTTAGTGAGGGTCATTACTTTGCTTTGCACTGAAGGTGATTTCAGGGACACATGTAAAAAGTATAACATGCAAACACACATCAGCAATCATTACACCTCAACAAAGAATATGTTGATTTTATGCAGGACGAGCTGTAAGATGGCGGACATAACAGTGCATCCTTTGACCTCGTGTGTTCCTGTTACAGCTGGAGGAAGTTTGCCCGTCTGTGCGGGATGCAAACAGAGGATCTATGACGAGCAGTACCTCCAGGCCCTCAACACTGACTGGCACACTGTCTGCTTCAGGTGCGTCCAACGGCAGCACGTTAACACACGCACACACACACACACACAAAAGCTTTGTGAGTTCACACATGTTTAAAGGGCAGCGTTGGAGTGTCTCCTCACCGGAGTGCATGAATATTGCAGTATTTGCATTTCATTCACCGCATTTTTTTTTTCTGTCATGTTTCTCTCATCAGCTTGCTAAAACGGACAAAAACAAAAAAGGCCATAAAAATGCCAATAAATTGAAATGAATTGGAAGCCATTTTGGTAATCAATTAATCGTTCCAGTCATCTTTACAAGCAAAAATACCAAACATGTAGAGACTTCAGCTCCTTGAGTGTGTGGATTTGATGTTTTTCTTTTTGGTTTTGGACTGTTGCTAGAATAAAACAAACACGTGGTGAAGTTTTAGCAATGATTTCTAATTAGTAATCATTCATTTTCTCTTGGACGTGCCACAGCCTGTTCACCCTGCTGCCATATCCGACGCTGTACCCTCAGACCGGGGAACAGCTTCTTTCTTCAGGTTGTGTGTGATGCCGCCGTGAAAACTAGTTTTTCTCGTGTGTTTCATTGCGCAAGCCTTCACTGTAAGATGACAAATAGCCGATCGTTGAAATTGCCTTGCGTTGTACCTGCTAACTTGTCTGAACATGGAAGTGTGATCATATTCACGCCTTCTTTCTCGTTTGAACCCTCTTCTGTCAGCTGGTCTTGTGCTGTACTTAACACGAGCAGACGCTCTGCTGTCTTCTTCATCTTCAAACCAACTCTGATTTGTTCTTTCTCATGACTCTTTGCTTTTTTAATGGTCAGAGGTTTTGTGATATTAACTTAGCGTTTTTGTACAGTCTTTTGTTTTATGTGTTGAACTCGGTTTAGATGAGGATTGATGATTTCGGGCGAGACTCGCGTTTATCACCTGTAAACGCTGCGACAACCCGTTAGCTTTCATGCTGAGGGAACTGGCACTGCAGATGCTGAACAAGAAGAAGCACAAGCATCAAGATGGTTTTAAACGGAAGCTCATTAGGACATCATGAGCAAACTTTCCAGGCACACTGACACACACACACACACACACACATTACCGGGCATTTGCTCTGTTTGTTAGTCGCTTGGACTCTGCTCTGTTTTATTAAGCCCAAACCAGTATGAACTGTAGTTTCTGTTGTGTGGAGCTCCAGCAGAAAACCTGAAGCTGCCACCGTGACGAACATTTCTGCAGCAGTTCTTGTGTTTGTTTTCACTTTCCAGAGGGATTTTTGGTAGAGGAGAATAGGCTGGTTTGTGTTTGGAGGTCTGGGTGCAGTACACATCTGACACGTTGAAAGCGAAGTGTGTGTGTGTGTGTGGGCAGTGAGATTTCATTCGTCTGTGTGGACAAAAAATTGCTCATATTTTTTTACATTTTTAAATAGTGTCTTGTTTGAATCTTGAGCACAAATCAAGTCTTGGAGTTCTCAAAATTTGGATGACTGAAGATACATTTTAGGAGCCTGCAAATCTGTAAATTTGGATCTATTATTTAAATTTTTTATGCAACCGTTGCTCTTTAAGAATGGATATAAGCTCCACTTTGTGGCAGTTCTGAAGCTTTCAATCGTGTCACACAACCTTCCCAAAAATATGACGTTCGCTCAGTCGTCACAGATGATCAAATTTCCATCTTCTTAAACACTTTAAAATGCTTGACAGCTTCAATTGAAGCGATAGAGAGAGAGAGAGAGAGAGAGAGAGAGAGAGAGGAGGATAGCAAGAACGGGTTACAGTAAATCTAAACCAGTCGGAATGATTGGATTCTAACATTTTACCACAGATTAAGGCATTTAACCATACAGATTAACATCTGGTTTCTCCAGTTGCCTAACACTTTATGATACACGTTGCCCCTAATTTAGATGTCGCTAAATTGTTGGATTGATACAGTCACCTGATGCATCTGATGAATGAAGAAGAGACTCACAGATGGATGGGACATCATAATGGCCTTCGACTCTTTCAGCACACTAAACTGAAATTCGAGACTTCTGGCAGCAGCTTCTGTAGAGCTGAGAATGAGTGGCGCGTCGGGTCCTTTATGAGATTTCAGATTCTTAGATATATATATTTCCCTTCATCAGATATTATTTCTTATGTTTCGTAGCCCTCCGTAAAACAACAACCACAACAAATAACCTTGTTTTGTTTGTTTGCTTGTTATTTGATGTATTTTCTCTTGCACACAGCTCACTCCTATTTCAGGATTGAACTGTGTGCCTGACGCTGCAGCGAAAACATCACCCGGCTCTACGACTGCTAATTCCCAGTAGTGATGCTGTTTATTTTGAAAGAAGGCCGGTTTTGGTTCTTTATACGGTGTTTTTAATAGGACATAGTTGTTGATGCTGCTGCAGCTTTTGTTTCTGATGCTCTTATGTAATATCCACACCTTTTTCATCAAGCTAACATGATATCTGATGAGCAGGAGATAAAAAAAAGCAACCTGAAACCATCAGTCTCTTGTTTTTGTTGTTTACCCT
This sequence comes from Scatophagus argus, assembly GCF_020382885.2. Lineage (NCBI taxonomy): Eukaryota > Metazoa > Chordata > Actinopteri > Scatophagidae > Scatophagus > Scatophagus argus. The sequence continues at coordinate 14,051,874 of NC_058497.1, read as the reverse complement.
GAACTTCCTGAAAAGAGAAAGCTATAATTTAAAGGTAAAGTCAATAATATTCTACTGGCTCCCATAACAATATCGGACTCATGGTTGACAGTTTAAAACGCTGTAGGACCAGAGATATCGTCCTTTTTTATTCCTCACATTTGTCCTCTATGTCAAAACCTACATTGCCCATAATGCAACTTCACCACTCTCAGTTCACATTTCGATGTGTTATGCCTAGCTGCAGCCAATGTAGCCTTAAGCCACTAGCCTACAGGTGACAGGTGACCTCCAGCTGCACACCATCACATTTTCTTTTTTATTTTTAAAGCTTTAGTTTTTAGACCCAGCTGACTCAAGTGACTGATGACTTTGATGCACCACTGCTCCTCCTTTCACTGAGCTGGCGGACAGATTGGCGCTCGCTGTGTGGTGTCATTAATGATTTCCCCCGGCCGGATGTCTGAATGGGAAATTTGAGGAGAGTATCTGTACACAGGGCAGAGTCCACAATGGTTTTGTGGTGTGTGTGTGTGTGTGTGTGTGTGTGTGTGGATGTGTTTTACTGTTTTACCCGTGGGGACTCACCTTCCTTATGGGGACAAAATGCAAGTCCCCATAATCTAAATTTTAGGCTGAAGGTTAAGGTTTAGGTTAAGGTTAATGAAAGTCTGTGTAATGTAATGTGTTACAGACAGGCACAGGTCTCAGTGAAGTGTTTTGGATAGAATTTTTGCGTTTCTCTCTTTTGAGTGCGTTTATGTGTGAACTCATTTCACACCTTTTGTTTGTGTGCATATTTATGCACTTTGTACTCTGACTGACAATAAATTTCGTCAGTAGGTGCAGAAGAGTGTTATGTAGCTGGTTCAAACGCTGTGCCAGCTCCCTCACACTCCTTCTGAGGTGTCAGATATCAGCCTGCAGCTCGAAGCCTTTCTGCCCACCATATAGTGGCACAACACTCACCAGAACTGTTCAATTAGCGAGAGTGAAGCCATGTGAGTAATTAAAGCTGTAAAGGGTGTTGGAGTCTCCTAAAAAGTGAAATCACCCTGATGTTTCCTTGCCAGAACGTGTCTAGAAATGAGAGGGAATCATTTTTTTTGGACCCAGATCCAAATCCTGAGGGAGAGCAGGATTGTCATGGAAAAGGAGGATTAAACATGGCTTCGCTAGTCAGACAAGGAAAATTTTTGTGGAAAATTTAACTGCAGGGCTCGGTGCTGCAATGGAGCATTACTCCAGTGAAAAGGAAGTGGGGATGATAAGAGAAGTGGGGGATGCAAAATTCAAGTGCCCGTAGAGTTATTTGGAGGCTGTAGGAGTCCCTTGGGTGCAAAAAAAAGAAAAAATCTCCTCAGAAAATAGCTTTCTGTTCCTACTGTAATTATACTTTATCACAACTTTAAATGATTTTTATAGTTGTGGCCCTCAAGCCTATTTATGATAACATTGTACTCACCACATTATTTCCTGAGATCTGAGATAAGAGGCCATACAATCATACAGTCGCGCAGGTTTTACTGGAAACTAATGTGAGTTATCCGGAAGAAAACAAAGCCAAACGTTAAAATTATGACCCAGACTGTCAGCAGCATCACATGACAGTTTACAGACTGACTTTGTGAGCATTCACAGTTTTCCTTTGAAATGAGGCAAATACTGTGACTTAGATAATCTTGTTTAGTTGTTGAGTGCAGCGTTATAATGACCAGACAAGTTCTATATATAAACACTGGTGAAAGGCCCCACCAACATTCCTACGCCGGTGACCAAAAACTACCACCACAGGTCCTGTGTCCCTTCCCCCGACAGGTCAGGTGGGGCCTTCAGGTCAGAGGCCTCACCTGGTGGGAGGCTGGATTTGGCTTATTCCACTGCATCCCACAGACTTTCTAATTGCTACTGCTAATTAATAATAAGCTATCAATAACAGCTGTGGGTAATATCTGCTGTCCTGTCACTGTTTTTTTTATTTGTATATTTCTGACAGTTCTGCTTTCCTTTTTACATCACACAGGGTTTGATTATTTTTAATAATTTTATTCGTTGTTTCTGAAAAGGCCACAAGGACTCCACATGCTTCACAGTGTGAGGTTTTATGCCTTCAAGTGTGGATTTGAGGGGATTGAGTGAAAGTGCCTCCTGACATTTGTGCAAAGACATCAGATGTCTTAAGAAGGTGTGCAGCATCACTGTGACCTCCTCGCATTGCCTCCATGGAGTAAAGACTGAGAGGATTTCTGGTCTTATGCCTATTAGCATCCCATGTGATCCTTTTGGTTTCATGTTTCTTATTGGCTGTAGGGAATTTACCTTTCAAATTCTTCATTAGGCTACAATACAATCATTATTTAAGTTACATGTTGTCGGAATGAGAGGATTATTGCAAATTGATTTCCTCACGTTCATTTCCACTATTTTGTTGTGACATTAATAATAAAACGGCTTTGGAAAATCAGCATTTTCTGAACATGTTTTTGATTTTTCCTCGTGCTCTGCCCCATGCTGCAGTCTCTCCGCAGTACAGTGCAGCACTGAACTGCTCCTGGTAAAACTCTTTTTGCCTGACACTCACCGCCCCAACCGTCGTCTCACAGGACTACAGAGGCTTGTGCTTTGTTAGCACTTTTTTACATCCAGTGTGCATCTACTGGTGACGTGTATGATGAAAAATATGCTTTCTGACAATGCACAGTGTTTCCTCATTAACTTACATGTTCAGCTGTCGTAGAACAAACGCACGACTGTACTGAAGCATGTAGTTCAAACCATTTAGCAAAAATTTCTCAAGGACAAGCCAAAAGCCTACAAACGGGACACATTTCTGTCTCCATCTGTCCCTCTGCAGGACCAGTATTACAGGCACGTCTCTGATTGTTGTGTGGAAACAGTGCGCAGTTTGTCTGGATTGGATCATTTTTTAGTGAAAATCTTATCTGCATCGCATCTTGCCTTGCAGCTGTGTGATACAGCGAAGCGGCTCCCAAACAGACAACGTGAAAGGCTGCAGTGACTCAGCCGTTTCTACCTGCAGACGAACTCTGCCTGGTGACAGAAGCTGCAGGAGGCTGCGGATGATTCACGGCGTGTCGGATTATTCGCTGAGTCAGAAAATAAATCTCACAGTGTTGGTGGTTTAGTAACGAGGTGAGACTGTGAAAACAGTTGTTATGAAGTTGTTATGGAGTCCAGTTAGCATCCATAACGACTGCAATAAAACTGCAGTATCTTTGAATAAAGCAAGCAGTCTGAATAGATCACCTTGGACTGTGGAGGTAATGATAATAATAATGTCAGCCGAGTTACAAACAAAATAGTCATATTTCATTTTTTGCGTTAAATAGGACACTGTGAGTCACAGAGATTAAATGAGATTAAAGTCATTAAAATGATGTAAAGATTAGCATGAGGTGTTTGCTGTGAGCAGATTGTTTACACTTTCGACTGGCAGAAAGAAAAGTCAACATATTTGGCCATGTAACAGAGATTTAAAAAATGTATGAGAACTATAAACTGACTGTGATTACAGAAATGTCACCTGGCTGTTTTAGCAGCTTGGTGCTACATGTATGTATGTATGTATAATGATGTATGGAGATTGTTGCCATGGTGACGCGTGGCTGAGATGTTCATTTGGGAATCCACCTCCGTCTCGAAATGACATGGACTCGTGTAATTAGCAAACATCGCCGGTCAGATACTTAAATTAGGCAAAAGTGTCAGTACCTTAATGTAAAGAAATACGACATTTTAAATAAAGGGTCTGCATTCAAAATCCTACTAAAGTTAAAGTACAGAAGGATTATTAGTACCAACAAAATGGACAAAATGTGTCAAAAGTCAAAGTACTCTTTCCGCAGTAAAACATCTGTTATCATGTATAGCATAACTGCTAAAAGCATTGGTAGTGTGTGTAGTTATCATGTTATGGTTGTAGCAGGTTGAGGTGGAGCTCGTTTTATCTGCTTTATGTCCAGCCAGGTGATTTTGTCTGGAGAAAAATCCAAGGGGTCATGACACGACTAACAGGAGAGGAAAGACAGGAAAAACAAAGTCCTGCTGCGTATTCAGTTTTTGGACGTTTTTTTTTTTTAAGTGTTTCTGTGAAATATTGGATTGATTTTTTACCTCTTTCAGCCTGAAACAATTATTTAAATGAATACGTCCCTTTGGTGGAAACGTCATATTTTTAATTTGAAGTTTTAAATGTCTTAATCTGTAAAGTAAAAAAAATAAGTTTATCTCTCAAATAAATGCATAAAAAGCATGAGCATAGAAAGGAGACATTACTAAATATGTTCTCGAGGTTGTTGATTTGAAGTGATGATGAGGGAAAATACATGTAACGTAAAGGAAATTTGCAATGTTTGGGTTCGTTGGTCAGCTGCAGTCATTTCGAATCTTTAATGTTAACTATCACAATGTATCACATGTTAAGAAAAGTGACATTACCGTCTGCTAATGTCTAACATGTGGGACAAACTAAAGCAAAAACATGCAGAATATATTAACAATCAGCCAATATCATCTGATTCACTGTACGGGCCCAGTCAGTTCATCAGCAAGGCCAAAGTGAGACCTCTTTGAGTATCTCTGAATGAGGCTGAACCCTCATCCTCAGTAAACAAAGCCTCTTAGGACTCCTACGAGGAGGTTAAGTCAAATGAGTTGAGAGGAGGTGGGACGGCTTTAGTAGATGAAGTGTAATAGGAAATTAGATTTGAGAAGAATCTTTAAATGCGTTGAAGAGGGCCAGGAAATGGGCAGTTCACGTTTCAAGGGCGGGGTCTGCACATGGTCTTCAAGAGGTTAAATATGAGGAGCTGAGCAGCCATGAGGAAAATCGGGCACCGGGCAGGAAATAGCTGCTGAAGAGCCTTGACCCCCCCCTCCCTCCCGTGCAGCTGCAGTGGGAGAGGAAGTAGTTGAAGGCAGAGGACGAGCGCAGAGAGACAGAGACGGTCATTGACGGTTGTGACAGCGAGGCTGGTGGAGCTGCATGAGTTAAACGTCAGATCCGTCTTCTGTCTGTCTAAACAAGACCGTCTCTCCCACGGGTGACATGTCAGCCAAGAGACAACACACAAAGTAAGTGGACCACTGAAACTGAACTTAAAGTGACTTACTCACTTGTTCCAGGGCTTTTGGTTGTATCATACAGTCTTCCTCAGTAGATGGAGTTTGTTTAGTCGTCATTCATTTATAGGTGTGTATTTTGAGCACATTTAGGACTTTATTAATTAATCTGTCCAATCAAATGAATAATCATTTGGTCTATTAAAAAAACATAAGAAATCTGTGAAAAATATTAGATTTGCTTTTATTTTATATGAATGTTAGATTTAGATTTTGCTGAAAAAAAAGTGACTTAAATGATTATCATAATAGCAGACTGTCATATCTTTTGATCAGCTAATCAGTTAACCAACTAATAATTGATGTGCTATTGTTTTGTCAAATAAACAAAGTAAAGCAAGCAACACTTTTAATGTAATCAACTTTGAACTGAAGTTTGAGGATTATTATTTTTGTTATTGAGCAATCTTCCAATCATTTTCTCAGTGCGATGCTGAATATATTTGTCTATAAAATATCCGAAACTTGAAAAATGCCCATCACAGTTCTTCAAAACCCCCAAAATATTCAATATAAAATCACACAAGACAAATAAAAGCACCCTTTCTTTTTAATTAACTATATGGCGTCAGGCCTTCACCAAACTCATCAGTACTGACGCTCAGAATCAGTCAGTTTTATTTCCACACACAAGGAATTTGTCTTGACTAAAGGTGTAAATGCACAATATAAATATAGATATATACAAACAGATATACTGATGATCTGCTCTGTGATTGGTCAGCTGACTGTTTTACTGTTTTTACCCTCATGTTGTCTCACAAAAGCTCATAAACCGACAGGAATATAAATGACAAATGAAAGTTTGGTATTCACTCTGTAAAATACAGAAATTACATTCACTGTCTTCATTCAAATCTAAAGTCTGTTAATACACAGGCTCTGGAGTTGTCTCTCACTTCTCTAATGTCAGAGCACTCGTCGGTCACACTTCTGTCTTTCTGGATCCACAAACTTCATGTCTGGTAGCGACTTCCCTCTTTTTCCTCTTTGTTCAAAGCACGACAGAGAACCAAACCCTTTTACATTTGCAGTGCTTGGCTTTAATTTAACACGGTGTGTGTGTGTGTGTACATTTGTATGTAAAAAGGAAGTGGAAAAGTCACTCCACATGTTCACGCTCTATTAGGATTCATCAATACTTGTTCTTTCCCAGACCTTCCTGATAAAATTGAACCTTTCCTACTGTACACACTTTTAGCTGTTAGGTATTAATATATTTCAGCAAGATATAAAACTTAATTCAACACCACATGAATGGTTTTGTTTTTAAGAGCTATTTTAAAATCAGAAATACATGAGTTGAGTGAGTTAAGAGCAAACCTAATAAGAGAAATATGTGTGTGTTGTTTGCCTGCAGTCCACCACATAAACGTTTATAACATTCGATATTTTATTTTCCTGAATCTTGTCGTTTCTCAGTCACACTTTGTGTTTCCACTCCTCTTCCTCCCAGGGTTCAGATCTGCTATAAATCTGATGAGAGGGGTGCGGAGTCGTCCTGTGTGTTTTGATTAATCACCTGTTCCTGCGCTCCAACCTTTGGCTTTCGCTACAGCACTTTAATCACACTTTGAAAATTCAATTTTGTCGTTTTGCGTAAGGAGCAGATAAACTTTAAAACCTGCATGTGATTAAAGAAAGGAAGATTAACGCTCTCGTTTTTTCTCCATTCTGTGTGTCCTGTCACTTTTGTATTTGACCTTGATCCTTTCATCGAAAGGGTTGTCAGCGTTCAGACAATTTAAACTGCAGTGTCATGCAAAAACATCCATTGTCTTATTGAATTATTGAATAGCTAAAATACGGATGCTGATCTTGATTGCGTGGCTTTTTGACATGAATGACATTACTTTCATCATGTTGTATTACAGTAGACTGGACTTGATGATTTTGTTTTCTGTAATTGGTGCACCGAAGATCATGTGACAGTCAAGCTGCACAAATTCAGCTTTCAGCTGTATCAGACAGATGGAGTTCGGTCAAGTGTCATCAAGATCTGTTGACACTGGCACACAAAGGCACACATGGTGACTTTCCTGCTAAATTATGGGGTTTCTGATAAGCCTTTAAGCACATTACTCCGTTACTCATGTCTCATTCTGAAACTGTATTCATTCCTCTATAACACCCAAGTTCTGGCGTTATGGATGTAACCTACATGTGTGTTTTTTGATTTAGTATTCACATCCAGATGTCTAACCCATCTAACCCATGTCGCTTGCTGTAAAACTCCTCTAACTTCCTGGTAAGAACATATGCCTTTCTCCCAGACTGGGAGACTACAGAGTGCTGACCGGTTCACATCTGCCTGCACTTTATCAGTGCTGGGTCTGTCTGTGGCCTTACATGCTGTTGGTAGGTGTCAGATGTCTTCGTACTTGCTGAAGATGAACTGTAGAAGAAAAGTTTCTTCTCTGTCCCTGACTTGCACCGACATCGTGTCAATGTAAGCAACGATAACCTCTAACATAACATCCGTGCAGATGTGAAGACTCTCTGAAGCACATCACCTGTAAGATAAATCAAAAAGTTTGTTGGATTCCCAGTTATATTTATTGTTCATTCAATTCTGCATTCTTAATCCTAATTGCTCTGCCCTACTGAGTGACTCACCTCTTCACCCACCACCAGGTTCATGTCCTGTACTGGTAGCCTCTGTTTGTGTTTAAGCTTGAAGCTACTTAGTTAAAGAGCCCTGATAATGAATAGGAGCTCTGCTAAGTCCTGCTGAACAACAATCATCATGGTTCCCAGAGCTCGCTGAAACCTTTTATCGCTTCCCCGCAGTGGAACAAGTGAGACGGCCTCAGACTGACTGTCAGTCAGGGCAGCTTAACAGTCACAAAGGAAACTGCTGTCGTGCACATCATTTACTCACAGTCTGCCAGGGCTCCTGTTTACCAGCTGAATAGACCGCCGGGCCACGAAAGGAGAGACTGGCTCCCTCGGCCTGTTCGGCAGCCAGTGCAGAGCCAAGGCCACAGAGGGCGCCATTATAGCTACTGTTTAAAATGCACCACCTGCTTTCCTCTGCTGCATTTTATTTAAGTCTAGCAAATACCAAATACTGGAGTTTAATGCCTGAGTAACTGCTGCTGAGCTTGTGTTTGTTAGGGCAAAGGGTTTGAAAGCATGAGGTGATGAGGTAATGCCTCTGTTTTTATGTGAGAGGGTGACATCATCGCTATGGCATTATATGTTGCCATGGCGAAGTAGGAGGGAGGGGGAGGAGTGGGGTTGGTAAGATGGGGGGAACAAAAAGGGGTGCGTGGGAATGGAATGAACGTGTCCTTGAATGTGTGTGTGTTAATGTGTGAGCGACAAATGAATCAAACCAAACTAATTCAGCTGTCTAAGAGGTGGACTTGTTGGTGAGTGTGTAGTTTAGTCACACGGGTAGATTAATTCCGACTCCGTGTGGGAAATCCTGACATTTTTTGGAAAATATCAGCTGTGGAAAATGTTGGCACTGGACCAGAAACCTCCATCTATTTATGTCTTAAGAGAGGGGTCTCCCCCAGACATGTCTGCCATTTCCTCAGCTTGACTTGACGTGTGTTTGTGTGTGTTTGTGTGTGTGTCTTTAAACGACAACCCCCTCGTCTCTTTCCCAGAGGTTGTCAATTCTCTTTGTCTGTGAGGTTGACACATTTGTTTCAGAGTCCGTACGTTTGACGTTTATTGTGTTCTTTTCTTGATTTTACTTTAGGGCTGACTGGTGTATGGGCTTATTGATCAGAAGCACTCAAAAGTGTTTCTGCTGTCTTTGCAGATAGAAAGGAGATGGATTGGTGTCTGAGCTTGACACATTTTAGATTTAATAATTAATGAGGAAACGTGTGTGTGTGTGTGTGTGTGTGTGTGTGTGTGTGTGTGTGGGAGAGAGAGAGAGAGAGGTGTGGTTCCTCGTAAAACCTTCAGCTTAGCCTCTGTCATTTAGTAACAAACCCACTCACACCTCCTCCAGAACACACACACGGTTTCCTTTTGACCGCTTCTGCTTCCTGCTGCAGTGTCAGCCCTCACGTCATTTAATGACCCGTGGCTTCATGCGCCTGCACACACACACACACACATACACACACACCAACATAAAATGCTGACCAGAGTATGGCGAAGAGCAAGGTTTGTGTGGGCGTCATATTAAATTGTGGTTTGGTTTCATTTCACCGTGAGGCTATCGAGGGCTTGTTTTTTAAAGGAGTCACCCTGAGATCAGAGAATAAATGAAATACAAGAGCTGCATCTTTGTATATAGCAGCTTCACACACGTGCTACACATATTCGATAATCAAAATGCCAAATATTCTTTAGTGAGGATTTGATATATATATATACATATATATATATATATATATATATATATACATATATATATATATAAACTGCAGCAACTACAATTTCTATTTATTGCCAATTAATTTCCATCTCTCCTTAACATGTGCTTTTGTCTACAAATGTCTTATGTTGCCCGAACAACAGTCTAAAACTCAATTTTGTTTAATTTATTATCATACAAGACCAGGAAAAGCAGCAAATCCTCTTATTTTACAAGTTGCTCCAAATATGACTGGAACTTTGAATTGGTTATTGAAATAGTTGTAGATCAGTTTTCTGTGGATCAACTTTTAGCTTTAGTGTAAACCCACATTAAAAAAAGAAAAACACGATACACCGTAGTATTTTTATTTACCTACCATATATGCTGAAAGATTACATGCAGATGAGGCTTTTCTCATTCATTCAGGCACCTACGAGTCCTTACTTCTCGCTCAGTATATTATGATTTTCAGCCTCTTCAGCACTTAAGTCCCTCAGGGAATCTAATTGCATTCATTCACTCAGACCTGATGTTTTTCTCTTTCAGCTACAGCTCATTCATATCAACTGGGGAAGAATGAATCATGTAAGGTATTGACCTGAGTCAGTTCTGCCAGCAAGATAAATAGGAAGCAAGGAAGTCCTTCAAAAACATATTACATCATGAAACTGTCCAATGAGATAATTTCATTGGGAATAATAAATATGAATAATAGCAGACTACTGGAGAGCAGCACATGGATAAATCATTTGGCATAACATAATTTTAAAAAATTATTTCAATCCTACATGCAAACGTACTTAAACATTTTACATTTCCACTAAATTTAAATATGTAATCCTAGCACAGATTTAAATTAATGTTTTTATTTTTTCTATTTTTTTTAACCTAAATTGTAACATGTTGCTCATGTAGTGGGAGTAATTTTTCCTTCTCAGATTTTTTTCCTCCTTTCAGATATTTTTTGTAAGTTAAACTACCTAATAATTTACAAAAAAAAAGCGAAATAATGAAATGTCAGAAAAAGAAATATATTTATTTTAGTGTGCGTGGCTTTGGGAACTTTAATCCAAACTGAAATATTTCAGCTACTGGATGGATGGATTGCTAAAGAAATCTTTTACAGACCCTCGTGGCCCATTGAAGAACTCTAATCTCATTGCCTTTTTATCTTGAACCATGTTTCAGTAAGGAGGTTTGCTTGTCTAATTTTTTTGGCTCACGTTAGCATTTGCTATTATGGCAAATGCTAATTAACGAATGTTAGCATGCTAACATGCTAATTTAAGATGGTGAACATGGTAAAAATTACACCTGCTTAACATCAGTATGTTAGCACATGTCATTGACATATACTGTATATTATATAGACAAAAGTATTGGGACACACCTCTTTATTGTTGAATTCACATGTGGTATGGGGCTGTTTTTCAGGGGTTGGGCTTGACCCTTACTTCCAGTGAATGGAAATCTTAATGCTTCAGCACAGCAAGACATTTTGGACAATGCTGTGCTTCTTTGTTGCAACAGTTTGGGGAAGGCCCTTTGCTATTCCAGCATGGCTGTATTGTTCCCCAGTGCACAAAGTAAAGTCCATAAAGACATGGTTGGATGAGTTTGGTGTGGAAGAACTTGAGTGGCCCACACAGAGCCCTGACCTCAACACCATCAAACACCTTTGGGGATGAACTGGAACAGAATTGTGAGCCAGATCTTTCTGTCCAACATCAGTGTTCCGACCTCACAAATGCTTTACTGCATGAGTGGGCAAAAATTTGATCACTACACTACAAAATCTTGTGGAAAGCCTTCCCAGAGGAGTGGAAGCTGTTAATTCAATTCAATTCAATTCAGTTTATTTATATAGCGCCAATTCACAACAAAAGTTATCTCATGACACTTTCCAATTTGAGCAGGTCTAGACCAAACTCTTTAATTAATCTAATTTGTTATAGCTGCAAAGGTGTCAGGTGTAATGATCTCCTGTTATGCATGTTAGTATGTTAATTATTTCAGCCTCTGTTCAAATTTTGAACCTTTTGAATTGAACCTCCTGAAGGCTCCTGCACCCCAGGGTGGGGAGTCACTCACCTAAAAGATGAAGAGTAGAGTAAAAATGGAGTATGGGTATGTTAACTGGCCTTTGTGGATTACAGACACAGAGTAAATCATTTTAACAGTACTCAGATGGAGTGAAATGTTAGTGAACAGAGACAGAGGAAGGTGAGAGGGCAGGGAAAGGCTGCCTCCTTTTGACCTGGAAAAGGAATTTATTACTCTTGCAGACACTTTTAGATAATACCATCAGGGATTAGAGAATGGGTGGGGGGTGGGGTGGTGGGCGCAGTTGCAGATGTACTAACTCCACTCCCTCACTCTCATCTTCTCCGTTATTGGTCGTTTCCTGACCCTCGGGGAATCAAGCTGGGTTTGTTGATGTCGGAAAGCCCTGCTCTGCTTCCTCTCGCTTCGTTCGTAGGAGTTATTTATGTCTGAGCATCCTTGGTCATTGGGACTTTAATCTTTAGTCTTTCTTGTCTTTTTGTCTGATATCAGTCTTTTTTCACATACACATTTTCTCTTTCTCTGACCTTGAAAATCATTGTTGATTTCTTGGCTAAAGGGCATCTAATATTTAGTCCGCCTGTATTTTTTACTCCACAGTAAAGTGAGAGAGACTGTTAAGCTTTTCATCCAGCTAGATTTTCGGATTTTTTGGAGGCATCATTGCAAAGTGGGCAAAGACTCTCTCTAAGTCTGTCACGGTGATAATCCTCTTAGTTGTCCATGCCCATGCACACACAAACACAGTCCCACAAAAACGCACACTTTAACATGTTAAATGGGAAAAATTATTTGATTTCTTTCTTCTTCTTTTTTTTTTCCAGTCGTGGTGGGTTTGAGTTGTAGCTGTAGCTGACTCCTCCACCTCTGAGATAGGATTCTTGTCCTGCAGAAATTTGCCGTCTCCGTCTTGGAGTCACAAATGTATTCACTCATAGCTTTGATACTCTTCTGCCACTCCCAGCTCCGACTATGATGGAACTAAACCTTAGAGCATTAAGACTCCGGTCTGTACCCTCCTCAGGTACGACTTTGTCCCAGCGGGGCTTTGCAGGATGTGTGTGTGCGTGCATGCACTGAAATGCAGTTATTGAGCGGCAGACAGCTGAGTAGCTCCTGGCTTGGTGCTGTGGATGTCTTCTGAAAGCCTTGACCCACTTCCAAGTCTCCTCCTCCCCCCTGCTCACCCAAACATGCTGCATACCGAAGCAGCTCTGCTCCAGTCTGCTGAGCTGCAGTGGAGCTCCGCATGCAGATGCTGGGAAGAGTGGGAGTGTCTGTCTGTCTGTCTGTCTAATAAATAAATTGTATCTGTGTCTGTGTGTGCTGCAGGGTTATATGTGTGCAGTTGTATGTGCACGCTTACAGTAGGTGCAAGACCTTGGGCAAAGTCATGGATAGTTGCTGCCTCTGCTGAATATATTAATGAGTCCTTCACTAGTTGTTACTTTACCAAGCAGCCACAAATGTGCAGCAAAGTGTCCTTTTGCCTTTGTGTGATAAACACTGAACAGAAAAGGAAGGAAGGGGAGACAGAAAACTGCACAGATTCAGGTCAGAACAATAATACCCCGGACTCTTGTGTGTAGGGCTACACGTAAAAATTATTTTGTCGTGGAACAATTTACTGATTTTCTTGAGGTAACATCTTTAAATTTTCTTTTTCTGTCCCACCACCGGTGGCAAAACCCTGAAATGTTTAATATACTGTCAAATAAGACAAAGGAAAGTGAAAAATACTGTACTACTAATGTTTTGTCGTTTTGCTTAAAAAGCACACAGTTAATTTATTATTAAAATAGATTTTATATCGTTTCATCTCACTCAGTAGTAGTTTTTTGCCAGAATAAGCAGCAGCTGGCACATTTATAGTTATCACATCAGAGCCAGACACAAACGGCTCAGCAATGTCATCAAAATTAAGAAATTTGAATCTTATGTAAATGTAAATAGCAAGAAATTTAAATGAGACAAGGGACAAAGTCAATTATTCTGCTCCAGCCTTTGAAGCCCTGCACACTGTTTAATATTTTCAGAGCAAACAAGTCTGGATTTAAGCTGCCCTGAGCAGGGACGAGGCCAGACGGCTGGCTGATGGGAGGGAAGCTCCACTGGGAAGCGTAGGAGACAGACACTTAGTCATGGCCGTTAGACACAGAGATTTGTACAGATTACAAACAAGCACATACAAGCCTGCAACCACACACACGCAAGTGCATACTTACAGAAATGCTTTTAGAATAAGTGAAGGGATTAATACACATTTTGATATGTGGCCAAATGCTGACATTGACATCAACACATACATGAAGATATAATGTTTACAAACAAATCATAATGACACATTTACTAATCACTGGAAGGTCAGTAAGGTGCTGCCTTTTGATACTGGTGTGTTTCTCCACCTGGTGTTTCAACAGACTGGGATTGAGTCACATCAGATTGTTAACATCCTCTCTCTTCTGAAATCATTCCAGGAAAGTTAAAAGTTATACCCACCTTTTGTATCACGACCACCACGTACGACAGTCTGTGTGTGTTTCTCCAGTGTGATCACCACACACATTCGTCACCCTTTTATCACCGTCCATCTGTCTCCAGCTCCTGTCTTGTGTCCTTCACTCTGTCAACATCTGATGTCTATCAGGCTGACGTCACTCTGGACTTTTAGAGCCTGCTATCAAACTCTGGTGACAGATGGACAGACCAGACAGTGCAGCCTGTCGGTGTCAACCTGTCTGCACAAAAAGAAGATGTTAAGTTGATTCACCACTTAAAACATGGTAGTGATAATTACAACTTGCAAAAAAAATCTACTTTTTTTCTGTATATCCAACAACAGTTAATATAAGACATGTGTATGTCCCATTAAAGCAATGAACAAGCTAGCAAGCTAGGCTAACAAGTCCTCACACATGAAGTGAAAGATAATTAGCCTAGCTTGCTAACATTAGCACTGATACACCACTAGCTACAGAAATTGCTATTTGTTAGTGGTGTTTCAACACTCAGTTTGACCCACATTATTCAGAGGAGGGCAGCTAGCAAGCTTTAGCGACTTTTTGTTTATTTGTGGTGAAGGAGAATTAAAGAACAACATGAATTTACGTGTCTTTATGTTTTACCAAGTCAAATCAAAGTCAAAGCAAACACTGAGGATAAATCCACAGTTATTAGCTAAAATTTTAATTTTGATTTGATTTTAAATGAAGTTCAGTCTCTGATACTGATTAATGTTGGTCAATGAAAGGTTTATGGCATCATTGTGGTTTTCTCAGTGAATATGCACAATCCGACAGTCCTGTGGTTGTAGGTGACTTCACTTACATCACTTTGTCTAAGGCCCAGTCATAGTTGTGGGTTTTGGTGTGATCTCATCTGTATGTTCCTCCTCATTTTGCATGGTGAGTGATAGATCCACAAAGGGACTTATTATCGCCATGAAAACTATCATTTTGGGCCCTGCAGGGTGTCATTATGAGAGTTAAAGTACAGCGCAGAGTGCAGTAAAACATGATGTTCTTCCAACACAATAACAATTCATTTGGTGTGAACGTTTTAAAGAGCCTGGAGGTCTGAACTGGTGTTTCAGTGACATGCTGATGATGTTTGGCTCTAGGTTTTCTGCTTTTTCTGCTCACTCAAATGTAGTGTTACAATTACTGGTGAAAATTTGTGTTCACGTTTAAATTTAAATGTTAACATCATTTATAAAAAAGAAAGTTTTCAGCTTCTCAAAGTGAGGATGTGGGGATTGTTTGCATTACTGTATTATGTATATAATCAGTTATTAATGGATTATTTAGAACATGATGACTAGTTGCGAACTTATTGAATTTACAATATGACTTACATGGTTTTATCTTGTTAAAAAAGCCTGTTAAAAAAGTCTTTTCCAATTGCTGAACTGCTCATGCATTTCTTTATGTCTCCTCGTCTGTCAGGTGTTGTGAATGCAGCGTGTCGCTGTCTCACTGGTATTATGAAAAAGATGGACGGCTCTTCTGCAAGAAAGACTACTGGGCCAAATTCGGGGAGCTGTGCCACGGCTGCAACGACCCGATCACAACCGGCCTCATCATGGTAAGAGGATTCGACTCTCACCTGTCGTCACCTCTCAGGTTCTTTGTATGCTTATAAACTTTGACTTATAGCTTAGAGTTGTGATACTCACAGCATGCACATATGCAAGAGGACAAACACACACCTGAGTCCATACGTTGGCGGTGTCTCTGCTCGGTGTGTGCCAACAGACGAGCAAGCACGTGGGATCAGAGCCAGGACTGTAACTAACCCCAGTGCCTTTGGTTGCTTTGTCAGATTGTTTTACAGACCACCAGTGAAGGCTGGAGCTGTTGTTGTGACACGGGAGAGCAGAGAGGTTCATGTACAGAATAGATGTGGTCACAGCACCGGAAAGTAGAAAAACAATAGACTGAGCCTCTGCTGATAAGTGCTGCTGCATTATAGAAAAGACAAGATAATGGCAAGTTGTGTCTGTTTGTTGATTAGTGATGGAACAGTCAGAGCTTGACGAAACGGATTAATTCTTTGTGTTGGTGTAATAAAATATGTTGTCTTTATTTGTCTGAACTGTGCAATTCTTATTAGGCAGTAGTCTGTTTTTTGTGCCTGTTGGCAGCTTCATTTCTGCTGAGGTGTTTGAGAGCTGCAGCTGAGTCACACAAACACACAGTTAAGCCATGTCTTATCATTATAGCTGGAAAGGATTAAATAATTAACAAAAATAAAAATATAGAAAACCAGTTTTTTTTTCCTTCGTGGCAGCCCTTCTCTCATACGTAATGTGATGTTCTGAGTCACTTATGAGATGTTGCCAGTTTTTAAGTTTGTTTGAAAAGTGACAGAGCAGCTGGACTCTGCAGCCTCTACACTGATCAGCCACAACATTAAAACTGCCACAGGTCAAGTGAATAACATTAATCGTCTGTTTAAAATGCAACGTTCTGCAGGGAAACCTGTGTTTTGGCAGTCATGAGGATGTTCTTTGATGCACACCACCCACCTAAACCTAGCAGACCACATACACCCCCCTGCCCCACCCCATGGCGACTGTTCTGCCTGTCAGCAGCAGCGTCCCCCCCAGCTGGACAATGAACCCCATCACATTTCGAAAACAGCTCAGGAACATTTCAAAGACAACAACAATGGCCTACAGACTCCTTAGATCCAAACCTGATCGAGAATCTGCAGGATGCACCAGAATAAGCCGAATCCACTCTCCCACCAGGTGCAGCCTCCCACCTGGAGGCCCTGCCTTCAGTGCTCAGGATCCAAAGGAACCAACATTCTGATGCCAGTGACCACAAAATACCCCCAGAGGTCCTGTGTCCCTTCCCCTGACATGTCAGAACTGTTTTGCAGCACAAAGGGGACCTTCACAATATTAAGCAGGCAGTTTTATTGCTGTGGCTGATCGTTGTACATGCATACAGTTTCACTACCAGATAATGGAAGCTTTCTGCATAAGCTGTAGTGTAGTGGGGTGCAGATCCCTCTCTGCTCCATCATCACTCATAAACTTTGCAGCGTCGGTTTTGGTAATCCTTGTCGTGTTCACTCAGTCAGACAAAATTATCTGCCATGGCAGCAGACGATATGAAAAGTGTGTCAGCTGTGTGTGAAAATATGTGGGACTCATATTCTGGAAAACTACCGCCTGTCTACTTAGCATGAAGCTTATATGACAGGGAAATTATCCACAGAAAACACTAACTACCATTTGCATTTCAGACGGTGTTTAAGTGCTCTCTGAAGTGGGATTTAATTTATAACAATTTCTGCTCAAATTGTACACACTTATGGGTATTTAACCCATATTTTAGATTTGATTTTAGACAGTTTGACCTTTAAATTTTCTGTAAGAATATTTTAATGAAGAAAATTGTGGCAGTTCTGTTTACAGTGGACAGGAGAGGTTATAAACTGCCTCTTAAGCTACACAAAACTGTTGGTGTTCCTTTGATAGCAAAACCTGGTCAGAATAAAAAGCTGATCTCATTTGCTACACATAAAGTATCCTCTCTGACACATTTGCCTCCTGGGCAGATCCAGTAGCCAGCAGCTTCTGGCAGGTCATGTGTCAAGGCCACGGCTCAACAGAAATCATTCTTGGCTCGACCATCCTCTGCATCTCTGTGTGTGTGTGTGTGTTTTATCATTCACACTACCTCCAGACAGCTTGCCCTTTGCAGTGCAATCTCAGTAATGAAACATATAGGAGAGTCTAAAGTGAATTAGGTGGAGAGATTGCTGCACCACCTCCACTCCTCTTTCTCCTTCTTTGGTTTATTGCTCCCCTTACAGTGCAAAGACACTGATTGACTGTCTCTGCAGTTACACTTTAGTAAATTTGAGATCAGTCATTCCGTCGGACTTTGCTTGCGTCTGTGGTCAGGGCGATTGTATTAGCTTGTAGACATTCAGACCAGCTCCCTACCTGTGTGCCACACCCAGGAATATGGAGACGACCACTCCAATCCTGCACAGTCACTCCGTGCACATTAGCAGGGAAATGCAGTGTTATTTTTAAACTTCACTGATGCCAGTGCACCTTAGAAAGCTGCTGTCACAGTCAGTGAAAACATATCGAGCTTTGTGACGCAGCGATGAGTCAGAGTCTGCAGTCAGAAATATAGAACTGATGGTCAACCAGACAGAAACAATAAATGAGTAAGAAAAGTATGAGCTGTGCTGGCATTTCATTGGATTTCATCACTCCTGACACAGGATGCCCACCATCCAATCTGAGCCTGACTTTGCTCCTTTTTAAATAAATGCAGATGTAATTGCTCACTACTGCACTTTGGTAACAGGCCTTTATATTACATGAAGGAGGCTGCATTTTTTGCTACTGATTTGGCATTTTTCTGTAACTTTTCCAAAGCTGATAGTCTAATAGTGTAATATCTTCGTTCAGCTATTGACGTGTGTGGAGTTGAGAAAATAGTCAGTACTTGAACTCTGCTGAACTGTGCATGTTCATGACTTCCATCCGAGTACTTTTAGCAATTCTCATCCATGTAGGTTGAACTGTTGAGCGCTCCAGAAGAAGTGGAGTGCATTTTCTTTTTTGTGTCAGCTGTCTCAATGAGCTGTTACGCTCAAAATAATGCGGCTCCTTGTCGTTCTCTTACTTGAAAATTATCTCTTAGACTGTAATATTACGTTGATGTCACTGTCTGTCTGTCTCTGTGTGTGTGTGTCTGCAGCTTCATCTGCAGCCTCTGCCCCTGTCAGCTTCTTCAGGCTTGATTAAACTAGTAGAAGCCAGGGGATGTTACTCAGTTATTTACTACCGTCAGTGATGTGCTGAATACTGAGTCAACTATTGCAATTGAGTTTTCGCTCCTGCCATCCCTCGTTCTATCAGTCCACCACACCTCCTGCTGCAAGATGATTGTGCAGTAACCCTAGCCATCTCCACATTCAGTTTAGAGTCACTCAGCCTTTCTGCAAACAACTCTAAGAAGTTGGGCTAAGAGTTGGGCTAAGAGCCAGCTGGTGGCGGGGCCAGACATCGATCAGGGCCCGTTAGTCGACCAGAATTTGGGAGACGCGTCGGGTTTCACAGTCTCTCGGCCACATTGTGTTATCTCTGCCACAACGCTCTGTGGATATCAGTTCAGTGTTGACCAGAAAGACATAAATGATTCATTACCGTGAACTCGGGTCAAACTCTTCAATTTAGAGACTCAGTGATGGTGTAGTTGATGAAATTTCTGGCTGTAAGTCCCTCAGCTCCTATTATTGTTCTGACATTACCAATCATGAATTTGCCCTTATACAAATTTACATCATTTTAGTGTTTACACCAAACTTGTTATCTTAGGGGCTTTCTTTTGTTTCTGCACAAAGCACTTGAAGGAAGGGAAACTAAGATGTTTCCCTGAAATCGTAAGTGCCAAAGATTCTTTGGGGTTTTTTATTGGCATCATATGTACTCTTTTGGAAGTCAAATCACGTGTTTTGAAATGTACACCATGTGTTACATAGCAAACCAAAAGAAAAAGTACCAGGTCCATGACTTTGTTGAATTGCTGTTGTTGGGGGTTTTTTTGTAATACATAACAGACCTGAACTGAAAT